>NC_047529.1:29236589-29539923 GCF_012275295.1 Melopsittacus undulatus | reverse complement strand
TGGCACTCCCCAGCCAGCCAGAAAATAGTCACCCATTGAATTTTTTGTGAATTTTTCAAAATCTGGGAAAATAGAAAAAGTTAAAGGCATGAACAAATGTTTCTGTTTCCTAGTTTGCACCTAATGTCTTATCTGCTTACCTTACTCAACATCACTACTGCTTCACCTTCCTCTGTAGGGAAAGGTCTTGAGAAGACCTGTGGGGTCATTGGAAAGCAGTAGCCAGAACTTCAGTGTTCCTCTATCACTGAAGTTATCCTGCCATAGAGACACCTGGGGCTCTGCTCCACCTCTTGGGGTGAGGGTGAAATGAAATTAGAGTGAAATGCATTTATTTGCTCTTAATGTTATGCATTGTTTGCAGCTGATCATTCATCATCACAGCTCACCCCTATGAATGATTCATGAGAGGACAGCTGTTCCTAAGGCTTCAGATCCTGAGCTGCAGATAGCACTAGAGGCATCCCCAGGCTGCATATGGGAGAAACTGAGCACCTGAGAAGTGCTGACTTCTCTTAAGCTGAAAGAGCTTATTTTTTAAAACAAAGGCAAGTTTATAATGCAGCCTTACCAGTGCAATGGGGAAATGAATGGGTAAGTAGGTTACACATAGAAATAAAAGGTGCTTCAAGGTATACAGGCTTTGAGATAGTATTAGCCTGATCAGCTGGAAACTGAGATTCAGTATCCTGTACAGGATTCTTCTAGCTTCCAAAAAACACATGTGTAAAATGCACAAAACTTCATTAAAATGTTGACATGTTGTGCAGATATTATTTGGTTTGTGTCCTATTTTCTGTACTTAAACTGCAGACACTGCAAAGGACACTCAGAAGGACTTCCTTCTGAGTGTCATCTTTGTATAGTAAGATGTATATCTCACACTTTTGTACACAGCATGTGTAGCTCATTCTACTGGAGACAGAACTAAACTTCTAATGAGGCTTCCCAGCTTTAAAATAATGGCAATATAAAAATAATGGCCTCCCTCTTTCTTTAATGTTACCTCAACTGATGGAGAAAGGTGTAAGAATTTTTAAATCTAGTAAAAAACACAGTTGGCAATATTATAGTAATTATTACAAATCAGCTATTTTTTTCAAATACAATGACAATTTTGCCTTAAGAAATTAGGAAACTGTCAGTAGAACTGAAGTGGCAAACAATTTATGCACTGTATGTGGATGTTGCATAGATCATGAAAACAGCTTATGTCGTTTTCCTCTCCCTTGTGTCCTTGCCCCTTTGAAAAAAAAATATCCAGGATAATATTCTACTAGCAATATTAGGAAATCCCTAGATATCAGCAATTTGCACTGAAGAAAGAGTGGTCCTACTCTTTCAAGCACAACACAAAAGATAAGATTGAATTGCCAAAATCTGATTCCATTCCTAATAAACAGGCAGATGTTTAGAATACAAGAGAAAATGCTACTTAGAATTTGTTTTTCAAACTCTTTAAAACCATTTCTATTGAAAAAAACTCACAGACTGACCTTTCAAAAAATAGTTCCTGACTGGAAAGCCTCTAAATCCACAGCCCAGGTTTAAAATTCATGTATCTCTCCCTTGTTTAAGGAAGAGAAGTTTTACCACAATGCAGAATGGTTTGGGAGTTTTGTGTTTTTTAACAATACAGCTTTCGTGTGAGATGTTCTTTATCCTATTTGAATAGTGCTTTCTCTCATCCCTGTCCTGACCTTTCACTCATCCCACCACAGACTCAGTCTACAAAGTATTCAAGGTTATTTATACCACAATCAGTGTTTATACAGAAGTGGGCAAGAAAACTCAGTTGCTTATAAATGCAGGAGGACAATTTAAAATAGAACAAATTTCAGCTGCAGTGCTGGAATTCTTTACTGTGTCTCTGTAAGAGATGTACAAACCACTTACTCTGCAGAGAACAAGGTTACAAGTCACACATCGTACATACACTGGAATTACATGGTTTGTGGTAGACCTCTCCTGTGCCAGAGCCAAACTCTGTTCTCAGTCTCCCGAGACAATGGGCTTGTGTTGATATAAGATTGCAGAATTTGACTTTAAGTCAGTAAGGAGGCACACCAGACAAAAAACAACAGACCTCTGTGGACATATGTCCTCAATCAGATATTACTTGCACATGGAAATAATTTTTAGCTACAGAATAAAGCCTTCTGTTGTCTCCAGAAAGACCAATACTATGTCTAGGCAGCCAAATATTAAGTAGCTGCCTGGAAGGAGCAGTGGTCACCTTTGCTGTAAAGGAAGAGAACCTTGGGAAGCTTTCCCAGGAGGAGAGGCAGTGTGTTTAGCCATCTTTTCTCCCATTAACAACAGTACAGTTCAACCTCCTCATCAGATAGACATGTGATCTGATTCAAGCTGAACTCTACCAGATTCAAACATACTAAATTTTTAGTGCTTCAGCTCATAATTAAAGCTTTGTATTATCTCTTATTATTTAATGTTGCAAAGATTTTTAATTATGAAGATAAAATATTGCACTTGGATAATATTTGTCTTCAGATTTGCATGTTCAAAAGAGATAGAACTGAGCATCAAAGAACTAAAGACAAACTTAGGAGAGCTGAGATTAGATCCCTTAGTTCACTACTTTGTCCCTGTATCTACTCTGCCAGTAGAAGTCAAAATTATAGGATTCATAGAATCATAGAATCATTTAGGTTGGAAAATATCTTTAAGATCAAGTCTAACAATTAACTTAGCACTGCCAATTCCACCACTAAACCATGTCACTTAGCAGCACATCTATACCTGTCTTTTAACTACCTACAGGGATGGCCACTCAACCACTTCCTTGGGCAGCCTGTTCCAATGCTTGACAACTGTGAAGAAATTTTTCCTAATATCCAGTCTAAACCTCCACTGGCATAACTTGAGGTTGTTTCCTCTTATCCCATCACTTGCTACCTGAGAGAAGAGACCAGCACCCACCTCACTACAACCTCCTTTAAGGCATTTTTAGAGAGCAATTATGTCTCCCCTCAGCCTGTTTTTCCCCAGACTGAAAAACCCCAGTTCCCTCTGCTGCTCCCCATAAGACTTGTGCTCCAGACCCTTCACCAGCTTCATTGCTCTTCTTTGGGCACCATCTGTGTGAGGAAATTAAAGCAACCAGCCTAGCTGTAGACCTCCATGCCCAGGATTGACCTGTTTTCCAGTGTTCTTTGGTATCTAAGAGAGACAACACCTGAAGGTGTGGCCTTAATGAAAAGTGATGAAGAATAAGAAAGAAAAAACAATGCTGTGCGAAATTCCCATACAAAATCTGTGGACTTAAAGTGTTTTCCTGTGGTGCTTAATAAACCTTCTATTTATGACAAGATAAAAAATTGAAAGGTCAGTACTTTCTTACTTATTTGTTGAATAAAACAAACTGCACATTTGTTTTTTTTTTTTTTTACAATGCTCGCATTTCTGTTCCCACAGTAAAGGGTTCTTTCTCACCCTTATTGAACACAGTAAATATTTGAAACAGCACTGAAATTATTCATTCAAACAGATGTATATCTTGGAAGAAAATCCAGCCACATGAAAGTGGGTTAGAAAGGGAATGTTTTGTAGGTGCTCTTTTTCTCATCCTAAAATATCACTTATCTTTCTAAAGAACTTATCTTAGAATTATTCCAGACTCTTTTCCCATAGTTTTGGTAGGCTTTTGTGTGTATGCTTTTATCCAGATGTTCCTCTGGATGTCCAGTCTTTTACAGAGACGTGTGTGCCTTGTGGCTCTTTTAAAGACTACTAATTTCTGCAGGAGAACTAACCCACTGCCCACTAGCCTACTGCCAAGCATCACTATGGGAAATAAAACTTCACCACTGCAAACAGATGCTGTAACTACATCAGATCCACACTGCTGTTGTGAATGTGCTTTCTATATAGTAAGTGGCAAAGAAAATTGCAAAGCAGAGGTTGGACTAAATGACTTCCTAAGGTCACTTCAAACTTCAGTTTTCCTGTGAACCTATGACAGGTGTCAATGTGGTACATGAGACAGAAGCTGCTCCTATTGCATAAACCTGAGGATTTACTATTACCAGGCTGTTGTTACAGTTATGCCATCTGATGTGAGGTGCTGCATGAACTAACTTCTTGATTATGTGAATTGTCTTCCTCTAATAAGCTTTTCCACAGAAAGTACTAATGTATTTTTATTGATAGTATATAAACACTTATAAACTATAAATAATATAATTCATTACATGGGCAGCGTGAGCAAAAATAAAACCCAAGCAATTCTTTGATAATTTAGCAATGCCTGTGCAGTGTGTTACATGCTTTAAGCAGAAGCCCACACATGAAGATGAAGCATGAAGTGCCTTTCCTGGGGCTTTGGAGCAACCAGGGCTGTACCATCAGGAACAGCACAGCTCTCAGCCATGTTCAACAGTTGTGCAACAATGATTTGGAGCAATATCAGAATGGGACCCCCCTCTATGACAAAAATAGGGCCGACAAAGTTGTGGAAAGAGCCAACACTTAACAACAGACACAGCACATGGCAAAAGGGAATGCTGCCCTGAGCATAACGTAAGATAAGATTACACTCATACAGCATTGCTGTTTGCAGGAAGAGAGATGTTACCCCTCCACCCTCACACATTGTAATGAATCACAGATTAACCGTTACGTTATTCATGCAGATTCAAAGAGCCGTTGTAGAGTAGAAGGTGGGGGGGTGTAATTGTCCTACTTTTAACAACACCAAAGAGTTGCCTCATTTCACCTGAGAGAAGGAATTCCAGCATTACACTAACAGAAGCTGTCAAAAAGACACTTTTCCCACCTATGCTGTGCTTTCCAACATGAATAGAGTCTTCAGATACTAACTATTTCAGACTATTTCAATAAACAGTCTTCTACCTGGTGTCAGTGGCCAGGTCCTCAAAATTCACAGAGTGATTCAAAGCATGCACACATCAATGGAAAGACATGCCCTGGTTCCCATCCTGACTCCCATGGGCTGAGGGCCAGGCTCTTAGATTCTGTACATGGCTGGTAATTTTTAAATTATTACAATGAAAGGAAAGACTGTCTTTTTAATGCCCAAGCACAACAGCTGCAATGTCATTGGGGTTGTGTTCTGAGATGCTCCTAGTCTGCAGCCCAAGTAAGTGTCTTAATGATACTTTGAAAATATGTAAAGCACTTCTTTTATATGCAATGACAATTCTGTCTGGGCGCATGGCCTATTTGCCCAGCCAGAATGGACTTAGAATTAATTAACCAGATTCTACTCTGATGTGTACTACATGTAGCTACAGTAAATGCAATGAAGCTACATTGTGTGTAAATAAGAGGCAACTTGGACTAGTTTATTTATGACAGTGAGCGTAACAATTAGATAGAATCTTTCAGCTCCAATGGACCTCCAGGTTCTTTGAAAAGTGATGTACTACAGAAGGCTCTGCTCTATTTATGTGCATTTACTGTTTAGCAGTTCTTGACCAACAGCTTCAGAAAGATCATACAACAGTAAAAGTCAAACAGTCCAACCTACAGAAGGAGTTTGGTGAAGCAGACTGCAATTGCACAGGAATTTGACCAATATGCAGAAACTTCACCTCTACTCCTGTAAGAGATTCCTTTGGAGCCTTTAATAATCATATTTGATTGTGATCTTTTCTTGTTACCATATAGACAAGACAGATTCTCTGGCATAGTGTCCCAAAGGTGACAGTTTGAGTCACTCAGAGCCAACACCAAATGATGATCCAAAGGTGTATACTGATTCAAAGAACTATTGTCTCTTAGCTATGTATGGTAACTAGCTATGTTATATATGGCAATTGTAATATGGTAAATTATACGGTATTAGAAAAATATCTGGTGCTAAACAAGTAACAAAATATAGACTATGTTCTTAATAAAAAGTGTAACAGAAATTACTTAATCAGGGTGCACAGCACTGTCTACAGAAGGAAGTAGCTGAGGTCCTGCAAATTACTACTGCTCGCATCTCAAAGGAAGCAAGTGATGACCTAAGTGCAACATGAATGAAAACTGGTGGCTGACAAAACACTAATAACTGACTGTAATGGTAGGAGATAAATTAGACAAATGAACTGATATTAGTTCCAGAAATTCTCTTGTATACCTACTGCCCTTATATTAGACCACTGTAAAGGCAGCAGCATCCCAGACAGTGTCTGATGCATCTTGAGATTAAAATTGCTGTCCATGATAGACATTTGGCTTTTGTGTATTCTTCTAGAGTAAGTGAAGTATTGTGAAGGAAGACATATGCCTATCCAAAGTTCTTCCAGTCTGAAAGGCAATCCACCACTGATCTATAAATCTGTGAGGAAAAAAAGGAACTGCTTTATTCCAAAACTCTTAGTTCTTTGTATGCAATGTATTGCTATATAAAGCAAGACAATCTAATGAATGATACTCGCTTGTCAGCACTCTGCACAGAGTGGTAGGCATCTACCCTTACTAATAAGCTCATTAAAATCTGGACGCCAGAGAAGTCTGTAGCTCTTCCCATTCTGGCCTTTCACTTGGTTTTACCTAGAAAAAAAGCAAATGCCCATATTCTTTTTTTCTTTCAGTGACAGTTCCTGTAATTAAAATAAAATTTGGGTAGCAGGGTGCAGGATTGAGGGGAAGGAGGTTAATGCAAAAGTCTTGAGAAACTTTCAGAGACCTCAGCTGGTCATTAGGCAACATCGACACAGCTACCAGTGTGCAGGTGAGTAAGGGAGCTATTCCTTAGGGAAAAGCAACAAATGAAGTGTGACACTCCAGCTTATCAGATGGAGTAGAGGCCCCTGGGAACTGGTAGCATAGTTCTTGGTAGTAGAGTGACTGCAGTGAAAATGTATGGAAGCCAGCATATAGTTCTGCCATCTGACTCCATATTATACTTTAAAGGACATAAGTCAGGTAGTAGCATGGGGTTCTAATGCTACAGCAGTCCACAGCAAATGTGCTTCTCTTCCAGTAAAAACTTCTGTCTCCTTCACACACCTATCAGGCTGTGTCTGTCTGATTGACTACAGCAAGTGACTTTGGCAGGGGAACATACAGTCCTGAGGAGGAAGGGCTATAACATATTAATATAAGAATGTAGTTGATTACAGTATTAGCCGCTGAAAGTTAGCTGACTATAGCACAAGACTGGAAGAATGCGGCTGTCTGCAAGGCCTCGCCAGGAGAATGCATCTATCTTTACCTACAAACGTGTGGCTGACTGCAGGCAGCTGTCATACCATCAGAGTGGTCTGGTGGGGTTGTTACCTATCAAACAACTGCACTCATGCTTATTATGGATTTAAATACACCTCCAGTCTTCTCCTACAGCTAACTAGTGTTTGTCTCCAGCGAGGGAGGAGGAGTAAGGGGTCTCACTGGGTTTGTTTAGAAATTTCTGAATCCACTTTGACAGAAAGTTTTGTCCTTCAACTGGCAGATGCCATTCAGCTCTTCCACTGAAGGGAATGATTCCATTATTAAGGATCTGATTTATTTTTAATAACCCTTCTGCTGTATATATAGGAACACCCTGGATATTATAATCTAAAAAAAATCTCTAAGGATAATTTGGTTTGGAACAGATACACTGTCTGGGATTTTCTGAATAGTGGACAGTAATCAAATGAGGTGCATTTTCTATATCTGATATGTTCTAAGACGTACTGAAATGTTTGGGTTTTTTTTGTTTGTTTGTTTGCTTCTACACAAGCAACATTTAAATAATAAGGCATTACAAAAAAAGAGATCTACATAATTCTTAATAAAGGACAATCAATCCTGCAATCAAACCCGTCAGGCCCATCCCTCCTGACAGCCAAGAGTCCACCTGCTCTGAGCTGACTGCTATATTTATATATGTATCAGACAGGGATTTGCCAGTTACTCTCTGCCCTTAGTTAATGTAGCTCAGCCCTCCACAGACTCAGAGAGGATGCTTAGGATAACTACATGGGGCTGCAGCCTTCCTCTCCAGCTGGTGCAGCATGCTTTCCTGTGCCCAGCTGCCCTTCGGAGGGATGGGCGCTTCCAGGCACCTGTCTCCTTGTCAATGGAGCAGCCCACTGCCTTTCAACTGTCACCTTCCCTTTCCAGAGCTCCTGCCCCAGACACTTCACATGCAAGCACTAGCTGGCCTCACTTCTCTTCCTTCGGTACTGGTATATGGGAACCCGTCTAAATGTCCCAGGTGGGAAATTTTGCTGTCACTCACCATTTACATGGGTCACATAGGCTGAGCTTTTTCCTCTTCAGTTGTAAGAGCTATTAGTATGTGACTGTTTTGTCCCTTTCCTCCCATAAAAAAGCAAGCTTAAAAATGTTATTTGCTTTGGATTCTGAGAAGTACAAACTCTACCACATGGCAGACACATGTGAATCCATATGCTAGCATGTCTGTAAAGCTAAGAGAGATTAAAGCCTGAAGCTTCTATTAAATGCTCTCCTTTTTTGCTTGCATGCAACATTTTTAGATTGAGCTCCAAACATTCACCAACACATGAATATTTTTGAGTCAGCTCTGTTCACTGCGATAAATCATTCTGCTTGTGTGTTGGTTAGTGACAGATACTTACCTGAAAACTTCTAATGTAAAATGGTTTATGGCCATCTGAGGGGAAAAAATCTGTGATCTTTGCCTGACAGCTGGAACAGTATGACAAGAGGAAATACTGTATTCAAGCCCCACAGCATGCCAACTTTCTTTCTTTCTTCTAGAAATGGACAGAACAGAAAGGAAAATGACTGCTGGCATATTGTGAAAGTACTTCCAAGTTTGTACAAACTCCAGTCATAGAAGCAAACACAGACAAAACCCTTCACAGGAAAAGTTTTGCAAAGAAAGATGAAAAATACGCTAAGAAAGAAACAGAATTATCATGGTTAGTCCTTCCAACGAAAAGAAACAGACGCTCTCTAGGCTTATGTTCCAGAACCAGATTTATTGTAGCTGCGTAACCAAATATAGTTATTAAAGAATGTTATTCACACTGTAAAAAAACATATATTTAAAGCAATGCAAAGAAACTTTCTCTTATTTTAGAGATCTCAAACATAAGGATTGACCTGTCTCCTTGAAAGTGCTTTGAATCACCTCACATTACCATGGTGCATGAGCACATAAACAGGCAGTTGGCTAAGTTACCCTGCATGAACTCCTCTGTGATAGCAGTTACATGTACATTTCCATACAGCTGTAAATTCAGGACACTGATAAAGCTGATCCCTAATGGCCATTCAATTTAACCCTTAAATTAGAGATCCTTCTGTAATGGGGAAAAGTTGTTTTCTATTCAGGTGAAGAATGAGAAAGAAACTTACCCTAGACAGCAGAGAGCTGCTGTCCCTCTCCATGATGTTGACTGAGCAGCAGCGACCTTTATTGGAGTCATCATCAGATGTCTTAGATCATGCACCACACCAGTCTTGTGCTAATGAAAACAGAGACAAAGCTTTTAGTTCTTCCCCTGGCAATCCTTTCATATTAAATCTGTCCCAAAATCTGATGAGTTCTTCATAGAATAGGGGTTCTCCCAGTTCTGGAGACAAAAATTCATTCCTTTGGAACAGCAATGTTAGAGGTAATGGAAAAAAAATTATTCCTGCTGCTGGGTGGAAGTGCATTAGCATAACACAGGATTCTGTAGTAAGGCTAATAAACTGCATTTCTTTTCTTGATTAGAAGTAAATCATATCATAGTTATACTGTCATCATTAATACAACATCATCAGTGTGCATATTTCAGCTTTGGGCTCTGAGTAATACCTGATAAAGATTTCTTGTTGGGTGGAAAAATATTCCACTGTCTATTTTAACAATCAAAGTCAGCAAATCTAGACTCATTTTTTTTCAAAGCAATCCAAGATAATAAACCACCAACATCCTACTGATTTTCAGTTAGATCTGGACATTAACTCCCTATAGATGACTTTGAAAATATTAGCCTGTAGAGCTCAGCCAAGAGTGAAATTTTGCTCAGTAAATCCAGAGAGGTTCACTGGCATCAATTGCACTGAGTGGGAAGGATGAAGGGTAATTACGGTCCCAGCTGCCAAATTCACCTTGGTTGCAAGTAATCATGATTTGGACTGGAATTAGGAGGTGGGGGAGACAAAAACAATCTGAAAGTAAGCCACTTTTATTAAATGGTAAAACATGGGCATAAGCACTTCATCTGTGTTTGAAAATCCTCACCTCGTTGACTAGCGAAGGTCACAGAGTAAATCTGTGCAGTGATGAGAATGATATACCAAGACCAACTTGCTCTCCAAAAAGCAGATCATGCCTCCTCTTTTATTAAAAATATCATAAAGTATCTTGGTCTCTAACCAGAGTAGTACTATTGTATCATTTATAATTAGATACTGTTAACAATGAACTCCCCACAACTACCATAATTTTATTGATAGAATGTTCACATGAAGTTCCATGTATTTGTAGTAAAAGTACTGTTGTTTATTAGACTATTATTATACGACTATACCATTGATTTTCCGGTTGTTAAACAAGTGTTTTAAAATAGTAGCCTCTCTTTTAGAAAGGGTAAGAGCAGAGTAATGGAGCTATCTACCATCACCTGAAGTTCTCAGGTAACACTGCAAGGAAGAAGGCACAGGTTGCTGCAGATGCAGATTCCTGACTCCCAGCGTTCTGTAATTTCCAGTCCTTTCCACAAGGGCAACCTCCCAAAGCACTGCTGCTCAGCACTACAAGCAAGTTCTCAAGCCACCCCTGCACCAGCCGCTGCACACACTTGCTGTTCTAATTTGGAGGAAACTCCATCCTGGAGAGTTCATTATAGGAAATAAGGAGACAAGATACTTAAAGTCAAAAAATAGAGCTCTGTTAAGTCACCTACCATTCTTGGCATCAAAAGCCTGTTGGGGCCATTTTCATACTATGCCACTAAACAAAACAGAACAGAAACAGCAGGAGGAATCAAAGATATTTTGGTGCGGGGGCTGGGGGGGGGAAGTTAGACTATGTTTTGCAAAACTTTTGGCTCAGTGGCCCATTGACAACACTTAATATTTCTCTCATGCAATTCTACACATTTATCAGAAAATTTTCAACAGAGAACACTGTTGCTTGCAGGGTAATGGGACCAGCTATGAAGCAGGTATGTTGGCCTTAACAAAGCAACTGCTGTCTTTTAGACAATCACTCAGAAAACTTCAGTCCAAAGTACCCTATTGTTCTCAGAATCGTGGTATCTGAACACGTTTAAGAGTAGATTCTTTGGAAGAACTAGGTAAAGATTAATAAATTAAGGAACTAAGTAAACACACCTGGCCTTCCTCTGTCAAAAACATGAGTGATCAGTGATCTGGATCTAATCTGTTTCCTTTAGTGAAGCATAAATTCAGCAGTGATCTGGATCTCAGTCCAGATTTGAAAGTTAGATACTTAATGGGCCAAAAAATCCATGATCTGCAGACATTTGGAATTCAAGCAAGAATATAGCTGGGAAGAGAGTATATCTTTTTCAAATTAGCCTCCTCTTTCTAATTTCCTCAGCTTGCCAGCTTCAACCTAACACAAAACCGGTCACCAGAGACAGCAAAATGCTATCTGCTACTGACAATCTTTGCTCTGTATTCTTTCTGTTCCCTCTTACTACTCCAGAGAAAGGGAAGCAAAAAGGAAAAAAAGTGAAAAGCAAAAAAAGGAAAAAAGGGAGGGGACAGGGTTGAAGAGAGAAAAGAAAAAGAATCCAAGCTGGATTGCTTTTCCTTGAATCATCTAACTAAATTACCTCCCTACAATAGCTAATTGCTCTTTCCCTATGATTTTATATTCCCATTTCACCTCTGCTGGCTATTTCCTAACCACATTTCCTATCAGTTTCCCAGAAGAAACACTTCACCACTTAATGTTCTTTTTCCTTGAAGAAGCAGCAAAATACCTTGGAGCTTACTCTAGAATGAGTTTTAAGGACCTGAAATGAAAGGTTCTATAGCACTGTTTTTTTTCTTGTGTTTCCTTGACTCTGATAGACCCCCAATGGAATCCATGCTACCCTTGTCCCCTTCCAGCAGCCAGGTGAATAATCCTGAAGAGTAGCTAGAAAACTCCAGTTTCAGAAGAGCTGTGAAAGTTCTCATTATGGCCACCCCTCAGGCTTTTCCAGCCACAGGCATTTATCTAATATCCCAATTCAGCCACAGCTCATGGATTTGAAGCAGGAACTAATTCAGGTAAATCCAGGAAGAAGAGTCAGGAAAGGAAGGAAAACACAACAAAGGTCAAATTGGATTATCATGATGACCCACTGTAGAATTAAAATATGTAAATACAGACCTGTTCTCCTGAGGTAGTCCTTATACAGTGCTGTCACACGTTTCCTAGCCACAGAGACTACCAGCCTTTCTTATGTGCCCCAAAATTATTGTTACAATCTGAGAAAAAAAGCCTTCTTCATTAGCCTATCTCCAAATTTTCCTCACATATCTGTAATATCAAGCATGCTATGATAGAAAACATCCTTCAGACAAGTTTACACAATTCCACACACATAGTGGAATCAATACATGTGACACAGCGATATGTGTGGGATTCACAGAATATCAGCCTCACTGCTCCCCTTTCAGGTACATATTTGAGGCTAAGATTGAAAGCAATCAGCACATCATAATACCTTCCCTTATTTAACATCCCAGGAAACTACGAAAAGGAGCACTGATATAAAATTCCCATTCTTCAGACAGGATAGATATTGAGTGCCATCTTGTAGGGCAAGAATAATGGGGAGGGTGTTTCCATAAAGTTACAGAAATTGTGTCAGCCTTCAGTAGCCTGCATGGGTGAAATCAGTCAATTTAACTCAGATAAGTCTGGCTAATAATTATCCAGAGTAGTTTTCTTTCTTCCAATGGAGTGTGCAGGTGTCTGTCATCCTATTCTGATGTGACTAGCAGAGTCATATAGCCTCCTATACAAAATCACCCACGGCTGTAGCAACTGTAAATCCAGCAACCCAAAAATGGCAGTTGTACTTCTGTACCTCAAGCAAACGTCAGTGGAGAGCTTCATAAAATGTTCCCTCCATATCAGGACAAAGTCTTTCATGAAGTACAAAGAACAGGTGTGCATGTGAGCTAAGTTGTCTCTATTGTTTTATGACAAGCCCTCTCATTTTTTGTACTTCTACCCTGTGACCATTAAATGCAATTTAGTGGGCTCATCAGAGCTTGAAAGGGCAGATCAAACAGCACAGAGAATCCCAGCTGTGCAGGCCCCAATTCAGAGTGAACATTAACATCGGCATTCAGCAATAATTTATTCTATTTAAGACAAGAAGATGCTCTATTTATGTCTTGCATGTTGGTCCCATTGTTTATTTTCTTCTTGAAATAGTCATGCATGTATGCGATATATATGTGATATACTACAACAATTTTTGTGTGTGTGTTAATTTTAGATGTGTTCAGGGCTGAACTAATATCTCAGAAGCCCTTCCAGAGGAGCAGACTATTTCTATTATTATTTTTTTACAGTGTCTGAGCCAAAAGAAAAGAAACCTCTGTAAACATAATGACTACAAGCTCATGGCTGAGGCTGAGGTTTCTGCTGAAGGTATTTATTTTAGGTCAAAGATGGTGACCAGTGATTGTACTTTGAGGGTGAACAGTGAAGCTGTGTTGGGTTAGGGTTTTTCTTTCCTTTTTAGTTCACTCTTATCTAACAACTTTCAAGCAGAGCTTTTCCTAGCACCTGAAGATAGGAGATGTGCACAGAATGATTTGTCTCCCAGTCAGACAGGCTTCTTCTTAGCCGATACAACAGTGTGAATGATATCTCTCCATTTTACAGTGTATTCTTGCCTGACTTTTTTTTAATATAAGTGAGACATATAGTGGTACAAAACCTTGCAAGATGGTCAAGAGCCAAAACCTGCAACTGTCCTTAAGATAAAAGAAGGCAATGGTAAAGGGTTAATGTCCACGATGCTCATTAAGCAATTTGTTAAATTATGTATTAGAGAAGCAATTGTCATTTTAACTACTAGTGACATGGCTAGTATTAAACCAGTAGAATTTCTGTTGGTATACCCAGCACTGGAGACATCCAGGGAAAGGTCAACTCTAAAAGGCAAGTCATGGAAGAATTGTAATTAATGACCGAAGTACAGAAATAACCTGTTGGGGTTTTTTTCCTCTCTCTTTTTCTCTTCCTGTTCTTTGCTTCTGTACCAGATTGTGCTACATAAAACATTTTGCTTGTTTTGATTTTTCCTAAGCACTGAAGTTTATTTTGGATCAGTGAGGTGAGAAACCTTTGAAAGGCTCATGAGACTCCCTAAGCCCAAGAGTCCAGCGTTTGCACCTGTCAGGATCACGGTTTCCTCCAACAGATTGCTAACTTGGAAGTTTAGCAGACACATTTCTGCATTTATTTCTTTCTCTGCCTTAACAAGAAAAAAAGCAGCATTGTGTAGGTAACATAACCAAAGATTTCACTTGTCAGATTAAATGGATTGTGATTTTTTTTTAAGAAGTGAAAAAAAGCTGCAGCAAACTTGTTCTGCATTGCACAATCCCCCAGGAACACAAGCAGTAGTTCGCTTGTCTTGGAGAATGTTAGAAGGATTAAAAGATAATGTACATATGTATAAAAAAAAAGAAAAGGGAAAAGAAAGAAATGGTGTTACTCTGATTAAGGAAAGCAATGGTTGTCTGTGTGCTTGTTTAAATCTTCACAGTCACATTAAGGGCCTAATTACTTTTTAGTCAAGGATTCAGGTTCTACTGAGGAAAAGAACTATAAAGAGACAAAACTAATTAATGCAAAATAGTCAGAGTCACGGAGCACGAAAAATTCTTGCAATATCCACTTCCCTTAGATACATTTAAGTTAGTGCAAGGTACATCCAATAATGTCAGATGGTTTTCTTCTGCTCAGATATTGCAACATTGCTACTTTCCTCCAGAAATAGTTCTAGTATGTAAATGCCTTCTACATATACCTACTCCAGATCCTGGGATCTGGACATTTGCAGACAGCACAGATCACAGATACAGAAAGATACAAACAGAATGCAGTCTGGAGGTCAACAGTTTCAGAAGCTCCTAAGCTCATTGTCAGCCTTAAGTCACACAGATAAGCCTCACTTTGAAAAGCAAGCAAATAAGAACTCAAGCTTCACTAAAATGGGATAATTAGTCTCTTATGTCACTTCCAGAAATAAGGTATAGTTGACTAAATTGCTTAAACTTTGTCATTTTTCAGAAACGTGTGCCTGCAATCATAAACCCTATTGAAAATTAATATTGAGTGCTTGTATGAGCCTTCAGATACCTACATGCTTTTTGGAATAGAGACCTATGGCTCCAAAATATCTAAACCTGACCAGCTGGCTGGCTATATCTGAGGCCCACTAAACCTGGTGCTGCTTTGTGAAAGGGCCATTTGTTTTCCATTATATCAGAACTGCTCAAAAGCTGCTCCAGTTAATGCTTAGCTGTAACACACTGAACTAAAATCGCAAACAAGAGACAATGTGAATGAGCATGATTGAAACTTTACATTGCTTTCCCCATTGTCTTCTCCCTTCAGCCATGAACCCTTTTGATGTTATCTCAACAACACTAAGAGAAATGTAGGTTCCTCACAGCAGCTTATCATCCAGAATTACATTTATGCTGAGCCAGATCCCCCAGCTTTTGCCTTAGTTTATGCTGACAGTGCAGAAAAAAGCAGCTGCACAGTAACGGAGACTCCTGCCCTACATTTCTATTTCTATCTAGCCCAAAGGAATCAGAAGAGGATGACCATATCAATCATAAACAATCCAAATGTATTTTGATGCATACTATGAAGTTATATGAATGTTGCATTAAAGAAGGCTGTACTTATTAACATAGATCCCATGAATGAAATTACCTTGTGCTTTCTAAATACTCAGTAATATTGTGCTGTTAAATTGTTCAAAGGAAGCACATGCATTAAAACATTTACAAGCAGATTTGTGCTAATGTCAATGGAGGTAACATTCTCACTGGCATCTTGACATCTCTTCATCAAAATTTCATTTACCCAAATCAGGGGACAGAGACAACGGCATGTGTACTACTTAATCACTCTAATGTAACACATACCACAAAAGGTAAAAAGATTATGAAAGCTAAAGAGATTAAGCAAAGGAAAGTAACAGAGGAAGTACCAAATATCCAATACAATACACAGAAACTCATAGGTGAAACATGAAGAAACAATCAAGGATCCTTTTGTCCAAAATGGGCAAATGAGGCAAATAACAGGATGGAGCCAATATAGATGCAGCCTGTAGATGCTCACACTAAATCATTTCCCAACATGTGGAGATGTGTAGCAGAAGATGGCTCTCTGCACCACACCTCTGCTTGCAGAGAGGTAAATTGTCCCAGGCTGGGAGATGGGCCGGAAAGCAGAAAAAAACCCATGCCCAGCATAGTGGGTAATCGGTAATCTGGGCATCCTGGTTTCAGATGGGATAGAGTTAATGGTCATCTTAGTAGCTGGTGCAGTGCTGTGATTTGGATTTGGTATGGGAATAATTCTGATAACACACAAATGTTTTAGTTGTTGCTCAGTAGCACTTACCCTGATCAAGAACTTTTCAGGCTATCATGTTCTGTCAGTGACAAGGGGCACAAGAAGGCAGGAGGGAGCAGAGACAGAACACTTGACCCAAACTAGCCAAAGGGGTATTGCATAGCATAGAATAACATGCTCGGTATACAAATTGGCCAGAGTTGGCTGGGAGCCACTGATTGCTGTACAGGGACTGGCCGGGCATTGGTCAGCAGGTGGTGAGCATTGTGGTATTGAGTTTTTTTTCCTTGTGTTTTATTCCTCTCTTTCTCCTGCCTTTTCAGTAGCAGTATTATATTTTACTTTGTTTCGAAAGTTGCACTGTTCTTATCTCCACCCACAGGTTTTACCTTTTCCAATTCTCCTCCCAATCCCACCAGGAAGGGGGAATGAGCGAGTGCCAGCTTAATGCTTGGCTCCCAGCTGGGGTTAAACCATGACATAGGGGAAAATAGAAAGAGGACAGAAAGCTCCTACATCTCTTCCCCTATTAAATCCATGCCTACATAAGTCACAGAGAATTTAAACTATTTGTCCTGGTGGTCCAGCTACAAAGCTAGGAAACTCCAGGCTTCCCAGCTCTCCACGCAATGTGCTTTCCATTAAAGCATATGTCTTCTAAGTGCTCTTTTAAGTTAATGCTACACTTAAAACCTAGTTCACAGCATGTCATCTATTAACAGGGCACCCAGTTCTAGTACCATCTTTCCACTCCATCCATCTTTCCTTCCAGACAAAAAAAAAGATTTTTTTTATTATTATTATATTTCTCTGTATTTCCTGCCTTTGAATACACCATGTCTAACAACTGTGATAGGAAAGCTCAGTGTGAAGGCTACAGAACTCAGCAGTAGGCTTGCATAAAGTGTGAGCCACATATTCATCTCTACTGGCCCATGTTTCATCACTGATTTATGCAAAGGTGTATGTAAACTACACTCACTCCCGAGGAACTTGTCCAATTGTAATTAGAATCAGCAAGAAGCCTTGGAGGTTTGGGCATTTGCAAGTCTTCTGAGAAGGTGTTTTTGCTAAAGAAAGAAAATGAACATGGCAAACTGGCATCCAAGTAAAATATGAACCATGTAGCATTTTATTTCCTAAATCACACATTTCATGCTGCCTACCAGCTTTTAAAGGTCAAACATGTAAACTTAAGAAGTGTGTGTGAGTATATACTAGTTGCAAAGCTCAAAGCTCTTTTTTTTTGTCAGTTCTATGAAGCAATAACCCATGAAATATAGTTGATATCTCATGGGCACAGTTCTCCATGCCTGCAAACATTTAAAATTGCACTTGTGGTACATAAAAGATTTATAATGATCTCACCCACAAATATAAATTTTATCCCACATAGGACAAAAAGACCTAGAAGCAGAAGCAGGGAACAGCTGAATATGAGCACAGTGTCATAAATTCATAACACTTACAGCTTTTTAACAACCAGTCATAAATGTGACTGATTTCAATTTTATTTATGATACTTTGTCATAGAACCAGGATTACCTCCTCAAAACTGAGTTTTAAAATGCAATGTGTACAATTATGGCCCTACTAGGAAGTCAGCTGAGGCAAATGGGATTGGGGTGGCCATTTAGGAAGGTCTCTGAGCTATGCTGCATGTACGGGGTCAGATGGCTGGAGCTGAATGGGCTCCACCAAACTGTATCAGAGATGCTACTTCTCAGCACAAACTACCACTAAGAGACATGTTATGGGGCTGTGCAACTTGCTGTCACCAAACCTAGCATTCTTTTGTGTCCTAGGTTCAGCAACTTTGTATGGATACAGCTAAGCAACAGATGACTGTGACATACATCACAGTAGTGCAGTGACCATTTCCCATGCAGCTAAGTGTCAGACTCACCTCATCTTCATCTCTCTATCACCTTCCCAACACATTCACACAGCTCAGCCTTTGTCATATCTTACACATATTTAGAGAGATTTGTCTCAACTGAATTTTTTAGTGGCAATTATTTGAAGGGAAAGAATAGTTGTGAAGGGACTGGAAGATAGGAAACAGCACCAACCAAAAGGACAGTGGATGAAATGAGAAATGAGACATACTTGCTCAAGAATGCTTCCCCAGGCATCACTGGAAGAGCTCATGTCAATCAGCTGCCTTAAGTTAAAAAACTTTGCTTTCAAAAATGCAGTATTTTCTCTTTCTTCCACAACTGTATAATTTCAGTCCAGTATCTATGGTTAAAAATCCCTGAATTTCCATTACATGAATCTCCTAAAAACTCCCCGACAAGCCCTGATAACTGGCAAGTCAACAGAGCTGTTTATTTTCTTGGACATAGAGATTGAATTTTATTTTGGGTCTGGCAAGAGGAACATTTTCGAATTACCCTGGGGAGTCAGGGTTTGCCTTGGAGCTCTCTCTTTCTGCACCTGTCAGAAGTTTGATTTATTTATTTTTTCTCTACTGTACATATTGGCAGCTTGCAAGCCTAACAAACAAACAACTTGTGTATTTTTCCTGTAACCTCATCAGGAAAAAAGCAGGAGGAAGAAAACATGTTTTGCTACATAAGCTTTTTGCTTCCATTTTTATCTTGCACTGCACTTGTTCTTATACATGGAAGATAACAAACAGTCCCTTGTGTTGCCTATGTGTATGTATTTGAAGGCAAAATATTATGTCACAGTGTGAAGTTGTAATATTGTGCCTATTAAAACATCAAAACTAGCTCAATATAGAAAAATACATGGTGAGGTCAAGCTGCAGATGTATCCCCAAAGGTACTAAGGAGGACATTTTAGTCCCAGTTACTTTTAAATGTGTGTTGATAACTAAAGCATAATTTTTCTGCTTTTGAGGGATAATGTGTGATAATAGTTGACGGCTACATCATCTGAAGAGCACTTAGATTCTCTTCACAAGAAGATCATTGACCAATTAAGTAGACAAAACTTCTAATGACTGACAGGTTCATGATGCTTATTAATTACTGGTTGATATCTTATTCAAACTAATTGCAAATCATTAGAGAGCAACATGGTGGTGGTCTCTAATAAAGAATAATGGCTACAGACACCACCACAAAGTTAGTGATGTCAGCACAGGCACCTGAGGAGATGGTCTGGGCTTTGTAGAGATGCATAGGGAAAAAAAAAAGTTGGCAGGACAGCCTTGAGGAGCTTGCAGATCCCTTTGCCTCAGAATGAAGTGGTTAATATCAACAGCTCTTCAGTCTCTGAGGAGAGGTCCTCTCTGTACCACACTTCATTACCCAAATATTCTGGATGCATCCTGGATTGTAATCCAAAGCTGCAGCAGCCAAAGAGCTCCATAGCCTGAGACACCACTGATTTGGTTTGCCCAATTGTCTTTTGCCCAAAAGTCTGTTGTCCTAGTAAGAGAGATATACCTTTCTTTACATACTAACCTCATTTGGTGTCCGGACCATCAGGGTTGGAGTCTTGTTTTACATTCAGAGGACAAGAACATCTCTGTCACTGAGAGAAGCAGCAAGAGAATCAATAGGTATTCAAGAGTTGTACTATGCAGCAAAGCTTTTAAGGGTTTTTTGTTTTGTTTTGTTTTTCTTACAAAAAGAAAAAACATCATCACTCAAAATGTCTCACCTTTCCAAGAAGGCAAAGTGGGCTCAGGGTGCTGAAGAAATTCCAGTGGAACCCTCACCTCATCGCCTTCAGTGCAATCTTTCACACAAGCACAATTTAGGCTACAGTGATACTCCATTTATCTGGCCAAGGTATGCACATGAATTTGGAAGCTCTTCTAACTTTATGCAAGTATTTTATGATTACTTTTTTTGCCTCTAGCTAAGATGAAGAGGCTGAAGCAAGAAGAAATAGAGTTGTTTGTGTAGTCAGCACATGTCAGTGAACCATATCCTGCTTTGAGTGAGGCTTCTGTTTCAGTGGCAGAGTTGCAATTCTTTCATTTCCACTTTCATCAGGAAATTAACCTTTATTGAAAGGAGAACTGTAAGATTTTTTCTGCACCTGCCTTTAGTCTTCCACTCACGACACCTTGGACATTAAATTTACCATTGCCTCTTTCAAAATAGAGTGAACCCCTAGGAGGGAGAGAAGGACAGATATTTATATCCTAATAGATGCAGGGACACATCTATTGCATTTGCACTGGTGTTTCAGCTATTAACTAAAAATGAATATGCATTCCTCAGAGGCTGAGGAGAGAGGAAGGATAACCTTTTGTTCTTAAATCAATGATCTGGAGAATTAACTGAAGAAAACTGAATAAGAGGTTTCTATGCTTTTAGTTCTTCATGGCAAAATAGAATTAGTCATATTTGCAGGGCCTTTTCCAAAAAGACTTTCAAATACAGCAGCTCGAATACCACATTTCTGAAACTGGCTTATTTCCACTTAAATTGGTAGGGAGAGGGGAAGGGGAATGGGGGGAATGTGATCATATTCGGGTAGCCTGTATCAGAATAACTTCAAATGCCACAGCATCTACCTTTAAAGGAGTCAGTGAAGCTTCAATACTTACAACTGTCACTTCCTGTCTCTCAGTTCATTCTGCAGGAAATATCAGCCACAGCAGCCAAACTGGACATCAGGTGTAGACAGTCTGCAGAGCATCTCTTATGCCTACAGTCAAGGCTTATTCAAGAAGTTTTCTATGTGCCAGTGTAAAAATAACGGACCCCAGAAAGGCTCTGAGACTGTAAATATTAGGGTCATCAGAGCTAAAGAGCTAGCAAATGAGTCACACCAAAAGAGCAGTTAGTTACTCATGTGTACAGTACAATTTCAGCAGCAGATCCTAAATCTGCCCTGCTATACTGACTAAAACATTACCTCTAGTTTTTCAGAATATTATACAATTGTCATCAATGTCTACCTACCCAGATTAAAACAAGTATTCCTCTTAGCACTCTTATTACAGGTAGTACAACAGCTATGGAATTGCAGAAGACAAATAGCCAGCACAGTTTTGCAGTGCTGAAGCAGGTGTTACTATTTTCTCTTTTTTCTCAGATGCATAATATTCCTGTTTGTGCAATCCGAAGTTGAAACTGAACTAGCCATAACACTGGCATCAAAAGAACAAGGCAGGATTTTAAATGTATGTTTGACAGCCTAGCAAAACTTCCCAGGTAAGAACTGAGGAAAATTTTTAACATCCATTTAACTGTTCCACAGGTCTGCATGGTTCAGCTGGAAAAATCATGCAAGCCATTATCCAATGCAGAATGTATTGTTAGTTTAATAGGACCCAAATTCTGTCAGGCATTGTCCATTTACAGGAGAAGCTACAAGAAATGAAGGATATTTTTAAAAAAATAAATTCATTAAATCAATTAGGTAATCAATTCTCATTATTTTCAGTACTATTCCAGCACCTATATGCCTTTTACATGCATATTTATTGTGGGATGCTTGTATCTAGATGTACCTCAAACACTAAGCATACCACATCTGTTGGTGAATTTGCTGCTTTATAAATGCTTTTCTTCACCTTCCCACATGCACAGTAGGCATCCAACTACGTTTTACTTAGCTACCCTTCAGCTTGTGAGGAACAGTAAACCAGTCTTATTGCAAATGAATGGGTAGACCCACTAGCATCAGTTGGACCTTGGTTAATGTAGACCAAGATACAATAAAAGTCCATGCAATTTACTGCTACTTTAATGAAGCATATTCACACGGAAGAAGTGCTATTTCTTTTCTTTTACTGGCTCCACTCACTTTCTTACACAATCCTTCTTGCCTATGTCATTAAATTCACCAACTTTCTGGACCATAGCCTCCACAGACTCCTTCCACTCAGCTAATGAATATCTTCCAGACAACATTCCTTTTATTGGCATCCATAAAATTCCTAGCTTATTTCCCTTGCAAAAGTTAGATCTTTATTGGCTATGTATGCTTCATTTTGTTAATTAAGAAGTAACCAGCAACAGTCTTGGCTTACCTTGATTTTGACAAGTTAGTCTGGTTCCATTTCTGGTGCTTTAACGTGTCAGTTTAGCATGACTTTTTTTCCTATACATTCCCCATAGCCTAAAACAATGACTAGCAATCATTTGCTATTATTTGTTTCTATTCTAATCAGGCACACTAGACTGCGAATCTGGTATATCTCCCAAAACTCTGACATGAGAAAGTCCACACTTTCCAGAAGCTCATGATACAAACAAGAAACAAACTAAAGTGGAAATAAAAATGATTCATTGTTAATGAAATGTTGACTGACATGGTGACCTGCATGTGGTAACACTTGGAGCCCATGCAAAAGCCACAGAAGTCAGAAGAGGCAATGTTTTTTCTGGTTTCTGTGTAGATACCAAATAAAGTTAAATTAATTTTAAATTCTGTAAAGCAAATTTGTAGTATTTTATCTGAAAACCACTGAAAATGTTTCAGGTATTAAAGGTCATTTGGTTTGTGGGTTTTTTTCTTCCATGTTGGGTTTATTCAGGCCTCTGAGTATTCACATAATGATTGTCAGACAAGCCTAGTAACAAAACTCAGCCTTATTGAATCTTCATCGTGTCCACTCAGTAATGAAGAGAAAGATGATTGAACTGAGCAGCAGTTCTTGATGGTCTCTCATGATTACTATGCAATGTCATTATAGGATCATCCAGAGCCACTTCAACAGGCTTGAGAGGTGGGCCTGTGCAAACCTCATGAATTTCACAAAGGCCAAGTGCAAAGTCCTGCACCTGGGTGGGGCAATCCCAAGCACAACTACAGGCTGTGCAGAGAATGAATTAGGAGCAGCCCTGAGGAGAAAGACATGGGGGTGTTGGTTGAGGAGAAGATCAACATGAGCCAGCAGTGTGCGCTCCCAGCCCAGAAAGAAATCCATATGCGGGGCTACATCAACCAGCAGCTGACCAGTAGGTCGAAGGAGGTGATTCTGCCCCTCTACTCTGTTCTCATTAAACCCCACCTGAAGTGCTGCTTTCAGCTCCAGTGCCCCCAGCACAAGAGGGACATGGACCTGCTTGAGCGAGTCCAGAGAAGGACCATAGAGATGATCAGAGGGCTGGAGCACCTCTGCTATAGTGACAAACTGAGAGAGTTGGGCTTGTTTAGGCTGGAGAAGAGAAGGCTCTGGTTAGACCTTAGGTCAGTCTTCTGGTATCTAAAAGGTGCCCTCAGGAGAGTTGGAGAGAGACTTTTTACAAGAGCAATTACTGATAGGATAAGGGGGAATGGCTTTAAGCTGAAAGAAGGTAGATTCAGACTAGATAAAAGGAAGAAGTTCTTTACTGTGAGGGCAGTGAGGCACTGGAATTCACCCAGAAGACTGGTGAGTGCCCCATCCCTGGCAGTGTTCAAGGATGGGGCTTTGAGTAACCTGGTCTAGTGGGAGATTTCCCTGCCCATAGCAGTGGGGCTGGAAATAGATGATGTTTAAGGTCCCTCCCAAACCAAGCCATTCTATGATTCTAAAGAATCCACAGACCTTCAGTACATTGTTCTTTTCCTTATTATTACCTCCTTATAAGAAATCATACATTCATGAACTACAGTCAAGGATCTCCATGCCTTGGTTTGCCCTTGACTTGCTTTTGGAAAGAAGGAACAAAATCCAGCAATAGCTTTTCTTGCCTGTTTTACATTACCCTAATTTAGAATACTTTGTTGAAACACTGCCCTGGACAGGAAGCCTCTTCCTGCCCCCTGAGGGTATTTCTATTGCATTGATATATATGCTAAAGAAAGATTTGTGTTCCGCATGGACCGTGGCTTCAAAACTAGTAGCAGCTCTGCAGTACAAAAGGTGCATTGCTCTGAGGGAATGTTCTGCAGTCAATCTGATGACTTCTGTGACCTTTTTCAATGTGATGAGGAAGATCGCAAGACCTACACATTGCCCCCTCAGTCCCTAGCCCCAGAGCTGTTGATAACTTGGTGAAAGCTGTAGCTGTACAAATGCCCCTTGCAGCAATTGCTGTTTGACACAGAAGATGACTTTGAAGACAGAACCAGGCTAGCCACAACGTGTCAAATCAGCAGTGTTGGCGAAAAGTTTTAGACAGACATCTGTGTTTCGATAAATGCATATTATTAAAAAAATTCCTGAATTTATCATGAGAAAAATTAAATCTAAAACCAGAGATTCCTGGACCAATGGACCGTCATTTTAAAGGGTTACACAGAAAACTCAGCAATCAGTGATCGTGCATTGGGAGGGAAAGCTGTTTAAGTCTGAGGAGGAACAGCTAATACATCTGGGTTGTTTCCTAAGCTCTGCCACAAGTTTCTTGTATCTGCTGGGGCTACTCACTTAAACTATGGGCAACTGCTCAGCAGCAGATGCAGCCTGCAGCATGCTTTGGAGACCTGGACCCTAACTCATTCAGAATGAGGAGCCAGCTGGGGCACACTAGTGTTCTCTCCTGGCATTCAGGGGAAAAGGTGGTTTCACCCACCAGCAGAGCTTGAAGTGAAAGCAAAGAAATCATCCAGGACCTGGGAAAAGCATATTTTAGCTTCTCCAGTACTGATTGCCTTCTTTAAAAATGGAAGGATAGAGGGGGAGAGATGGGGAAGGCAATATAAGAGAAAAAGGTAGAAAGTAGTAAAGATGGGGAAACCTCGAGCCCCGATAGGTCCCAAAGTCCCAAAGTATTTAAAGTGTTCAGATTAAAGAGACCACAAAAGTGCAAAGAACTATTGTCTCCATATACACGAGGAGTATGTATATTCATACGTTGTGTTTTTGTGAGTTATACTAAAGAAAGACTGCATTTAGCTGAAACAGGTCAAGAGCCAACAATAAGCAGCAGCTTGCATACTTAGGGGACCTGAAAGCAATGAGAATACTCCCTCAGAAGTTCCCCTTCATTCATTTGCTTGCTTGAACTGTGCCCCCAAAATCTGTACAGAGGTCTGCATAACATGTCTTACATTCTGACATTTCCAAACTTTAACTGACAGAGAGCAGAAATGTCGTTGAAAAAAGGAACACCAACGGTAGAGAGAGGAATACAGGCAATTAGGCCTTCAGCCTGATGCATTTCCCCAAGCAATCAGGCTTGACAAAGTCAGAAATGTTGCTTGAGCAGGGTCTAAGACCCCTGTGCAGAAAGCTTTCAAATACATGCTTTTGATTTCAACAAGACTTGACCAGATACTTAAGTGCAGTTTGATGAACTGAGGTTTGAGGAATGAAGGATCAGACCTTTACACCATTCAACTCAAAGCTGCTTTTAAAGATCCTTCACTTCCCTGTTTATAATTCTGCCTTCTAGAAACATCACCATTCAATATAAACCTTGCTTATTTTCCTTTACATGGGCATTAAATCCTGAAATTAAATTAATTAGTTGCTAATTTTCACTCTGTAAAAATGTGTTGACAACAGGGAATATAATAAACAGTGGCTGGGTCAGATAAATAGTGAAGCATTTACCTGACCCAGGGCCATTATTATAATTAGCTCCCTCTGACACATTACAGTTTGTTCTTCAATCTACCACTCACTGAACATCCAAAAGGACATTCACAAAACAGCACCAGTTCACAGTCTCAGGCATACTGGGAAAAAGTGCTTTCTGTCCTATAAATAACATAGCAGAATGCAGAGCTAAGTCTTCCCAAGGCTTTGAGCATTGTGGGAATGGCTGTTATCTCAAGTCTTGCCTGCCATTTTTTTTAATATCATTTTACAGGAGAGTTGAACATTCAGTGCTCTGTCAGGGCAAACCACGAACTTCAGCATCCCTATAGCAGCAAACAGCAATAAATATATAGGACTCAGTACAGAACCGCACCCTCAGCTGAGTCTTATAAGCCACAGTGTATCATGCTTATTGCCCCCTTGTAATGAATTTCCCCTTATTTGAATATCTGGCAGTGTTTGGGATGGAAAAAAAAAAAAAAGAGATGTCATTTAAAGAAGATTATCAGCTGCTTGGAGTTTTAGAGTCAAATGCCAGATCTTTCCAGTTTTCACTATAAAATCCAAACAGGTTATTTTTATTATAGGAAGAATTCTGGGTTGTTTCTCTTCTTTTTTCGTTTTAAACAAAGGAACACATGATGTCACGGACAAACAAATATTGTGTTAGTTTGTTTCTAATAATGGACATGTTTTTTAAAGTAAGGATAACAGGAAAAAAACAAGATAAAAGGAAAAAAAAGATGAAGTTAGTGTTGAATGAATTAATAGCAGGCAGGTGGCTGGGTGGGTGTCATGGCAGATAAACACTGAGATGAAGCCAAGGTAATTATAATTATAATCTGGCTAGTAATGCTTTCAGCTGAGAGTGTATAAAAACCTCCGTAAGTTAATACTGAGATGCTCAGACCAACCTCCCTCTTGCCTGCTCCCCCAAAACACAATCTCATATCTTCAAACTCACATTTTATGCATCTTTATTCTCTGAGCATTTCAGTTATTATTTTTTACGGGGGCTATTCTGTTGTAGCTAGAGTTCAACCAACTTTCCACTCTCTGTGCAATCCTGGAAAACATGAGTATGTAATCAGCCGAGTCTCTCCTGACCTCCATGTTTTGCTGGACAGAATTCACCTCTTTCGATCATTCTCTTCCACAGTCTTTCCCTCCCCACTGTGATATTAACAGGGGTATAAAATGCTCAGGCAAACAGAAGTCAATGGCAGATGTGTCGGCAGCACTTCTTTCTATAATCTTACTAAATGGATGTAGCCCATAAAAGCAGCCTTATAAATGGAAACATTTTAAAGGCACTTATAATAAGCAGAGAAAGCAACAGTTGCCAAAAGAAAACTTTATTAACAAAGTATGTTTAAAAATTATTTTCTTGAAGGTGTCAACAGATTTGTGGTGGGTTGGTTGACCCTGGCTGGACGCCAGCTGCCCACCAAAGCTGCTCTGTCACTCCCCTCTTCAGATGGACAGGGGAGAGAAAATATAACAAAAGGCTCATGTGTCAAGATAAGGAGAGGGAGAGATAGCTCACCAGTTACCATCACAGGAAAAACAGAGTCAACTTGGGGAAATTAGTTTCATTTATTACCAATTAAATCAGAGTAGGATAATGAGAGATAGAACTGAATCTTAAAATACCTTCCCTCTATCCCTCCCTTCTTCCTGGGCTTACCTTTACTCTTGAGTTCTCTACCTCCTCAGCCCCCAAACAGTGCAGGGAGATGGGCAATGGGGGTCATGGTCAGTTCATCACATATTGTCTCTGCAGCTCCTTCCTCCTCAGGGGAGGACTCCTCACGTCTTCCCCTTTCCCCTGCTTCAGTGTGGGAAGCAGTCCTTCAGGAACAGGCTGCTCCAGCGTGGGTCCCTTCCACAGCAGACAGTCCTTCAGGAACAGACTGCTCCAGGGTGGGTCCCTACCATGGGTGCAGTCCTTCAGGAACAGACTGCTCTAATGTGGGTCCCTACCATGGGTGCAGTCCTTCAGGAACAGACTGCTCTAATGTGGGTCCCTACCATGGGTGCAGTCCTTCAGGAACAGACTGCTCTAATGTGGGTCCCTACCTTGGGTGCAGTCCTTCAGGAACAGACTGCTCTAATGTGGGTCCCTACCATGGGTGCAGTCCTTCAGGAACAGACTGCTCTAATGTGGGTCCCTACCATGGGTGCAGTCCTTCAGGAACAGACTGCTCTAATGTGGGTCCCCCACAGGTTCCCAAGTCCTGCAGCGAACCTGCTCCAGCATGGGTTCATCTTTCCACAGGGCCACAGGTCCTGCCAGGAGCCTGCTCCAGTGCAGGCTTCCCACAGGTCACAGACTCCTTGGGGCATCCCGTTGCTCCAGTGTAGAGTCCTCCATGGGCTGCAGGTGATCTGTTCCACCGTGGACCTCCCTGGGCTGCAGGGGCACAGCTGGCCTCATCGTGGTTCTGTACAATGGGCTGCAGGGGAATCCTTACTCCAGCTCCTGGAGCACCTCCTCCTCCTGCTTAACTGCCCTGGGTGTCTGCAGGGCTGTTTCTCTCACATATTCTTACTCCTCTCTCCTGTCTGTTTTTGCACAGCATCTTTTTCCTCTTCTTAAATGCTATTCCAGAAGCACTACCACAGTCATTGATTCAGCCTTGGACAGTGGCAGGTCCATCTTGGAGCCATCTGCTATTGGCTATGTTGGACACAGGGCAAGCTTCTAGCAGCTTCTGACAGAAGCCTTACCTGTAGGTGCCCTGCTGTCAAAACCTTACCACATCAACCCAATACAAGACTTTATGTACCTAGTAATTAAAAGATGTATTTATTTATTTATTCAAGCACCCTAAAAATCTTAAAGGACTCAGGTCTGGGACATGTTTTGTTTTCTTGCTCCTTCTTGCCCCATCATCATCCGTGTCCCGTGTCCCGTGTCCTGTGTCCCGTGTCCCGTCCCGTCCCCCCCCCCCCCCGCACAGATGGGGGGAAATGCTTTTACTGTGCCTCCAGGGTCTTTTATTATTTAGAGGTCTGAACCTGAAAGGTACTGAGTGCTCTCAGCTCTCATTGACTTCAATGTCAGACAGTCCTTCAGGTAGCTTCAATGGAATCTGAAGGAACAGCACATCCCACAGCAGATGTTCCCCCCACAGAACATCTCTCATGCACCCCATCTTCAGAAACACCAGGGCCTCAACTGAGATTCAGCAGAGCTTTTAGGTGTCTGCTTAAGTCTATACTTAAACACACTTCAGCAGGGTTTAGCTACATGTCTAAAAGTTATCATGTTCCTAAATATCTCCTTGAAAGGAAAAAGCATACTTTTTTATTTTCTGTGGAAGGTATGAAAATATGTCCTTTTCTTTAAATATCAATACATTGTTTTGAAAATAAATAAATAAACACATAGGTTTATATACTCTCAGCAGCTAAATAGCCTGGACAAATCCCCTTGTCATTTTCTAAATCCATCACAGTTCATTTTTGCATGAATACATACACTTCACGATTTTTGTTGTGGCACATGGAGAAACTGAATAAACCCATGTTCTTGTTTCACCAAAGGAAATTGCTTTCTTTAGGAAAATGCCCCCTCACACACCATCTGACACTGGCTTTCCAATCAAATATAAAAAGTAAAATCAAACTGTCCCCACCATCTGTGACAAAGTCCCTTTAATTCTTCAAACACTCCTCTGTAAAATGTGGCTATTAGTAATAGCCATACATTTTGCTACATTTATACATTAGAGTTGTTTTCTTTCATTTCTGATTGAGACAGAATCATTGTATTATTAACCCAGAGAAGTTCTCTGTCCTTTTTAATTCCAGAATAATGAAACTCATTGGAACTTGGCGGCATTTAGTCCTGCTGACTAATCATTGGCATTGGCTAATGGCAATTTTTAATCAAATCTTATTATTAAATCAGAATATAAAAGATTTAGAAAATGCGAGGTTGCAGCTAGAGGTCATTAGTCATGAGCACAAGAAGTAATCAATACAATTATGGTTGCACAAATTGTGTTGGATGGGCCAGGTGGCGCAGTGTGATAATGTGT
The DNA here is from genome assembly GCF_012275295.1 of Melopsittacus undulatus. Classification (NCBI taxonomy): domain Eukaryota; kingdom Metazoa; phylum Chordata; class Aves; order Psittaciformes; family Psittaculidae; genus Melopsittacus; species Melopsittacus undulatus. The sequence continues at coordinate 29,509,952 of NC_047529.1, read as the reverse complement.
TACCCTTTCACCTCTGGTGTCCCGCTTGTATCGCAGATAACGGCAAGCTGGTTTCCATCTAATCTCTGGTGGATGCTTGAACATGCAGAAACCATTAAAAGGAATTCAACCAAATGGAATAAATTCAATTCTTTGTCACACGGGTGCAAATTTTCAGTGGAGTCATTCCAGATTTATACTTGCCCCATTGGAATTTATTTAGCCATTTCTTTTTTAAGAGTATGTTATTGTACTGGATGGTAAGGATGAGCTGGAAACACCTTACAAACCTATCAAAGCCTAGTCTACTGTTATTCACTGTAGTGCAAGTATGAAGTAATTAAAGTCATTGCTGATTTATACTGATTCTAATGAGTGCAGAGCTGAATTGTTGAGCAGTTCCTTTTCATTATAGGAATGTAATACTGAGGTTGTCTTGTTTTGTTTGTCTTAGGAACATATTTAAGAAAGCATCCTCAGGAAAAGAGAGTAGGAAAAGCTAAAAAATGGAGAGTGTGGGTAGCAGGTGGAGCTACAAACAATCTGTGAAAAAGCTGCACTTCAGCCTAATAAATGAATTTTCCATCTCAAACTGGAGTTAGCTCAGTGGCACTAGAAAGTTTACACCAGCTGTGAATCTGGCCCTACTGGCAAGTGTTCAAGCAAAAATACTACCACCAGTAAACATTTACTTTCCAAAAGACACGCTTTTATTTATTTCCTTTTAACAAAATTATTGGCTCAACTCCAATATTAGGCAATTTTTTTAAGGATTTCACACATACACCTACCTGGACAAGGGGAGCTGCTCTCCTACCCCTCTCATCAGGGAACATGATTGAAAAATGCCTGGTTACCAGCAGAGGTTGATGCCTGGGGCAAGTACACATGAGGAGTATTACCTTCACTGGGAGTTTCAAAATTTCCTTAAATACTTATCTTGGAGATAATTTTCTCTTACAAAAATGCCATCAGTTTCACTTTGTGTCACTATTTCTTGCATAAATCTACACATCCACCCTCTAGCACAAACAAAGGAAATTCCAACACTGAACAAATACTGTGTTTACATGAAGGTGAGATTTCCTTATGAAAGCCTGACAGGCCAAAGAAGCTAGACCATCCTGTTTTGTTTTCTTTAATTTTTGCATAGAGTGAAAATAGGTCTTTTTTCATACATAAAGCTTCATCCTGTGTGCATTCATGTACATATGAATAAGAAATAAAAATTCACACAGCAAACTAACTACCAACCATACAGACATAATTGCTTTTGGAAATATTGTACTTGAAGACATTTTCGTGTCAGCTGTATGTGTTCGGGTATCATCATAACATGGTGTTTACACCAGATTAATACCATATGCTGTGTGGGACTTATGTCAGGTTATAAATGGAAATACAGTATAATATCTGAAATTCAGGAGTGCGTTAGAGTCTGATTTCTTTTAAAGTGCTGCTAATCAAGAAGAACATAAGTTTGAATAACATTACTTTTGATTTACGCCACTATAGTGTGGATAGAACCAGCTGCCTTTAACTTTCATTAAACAAGTGTTAAAATTATCACCAATTAAAACTGTTTCTACACACTATTAGTGGACTTGTAACCTCATTACGGCAGCCAGGAGTGCTGCCACAAAACCATGGTGAGTCCTCAGATCCAATGAGAATAATTTTTCTAGCTTTTTTTTTCTCCCAAAATGATGCCACTTTTCCATGTCTCCTCTAGGCCTCTTGTGAGTCCTGTCAACACATTTTAGCTCAAAGCTGAAAGCACTTCTTTAATCTGCATTTTACTCACTGCCTAAGTAATTTAACAGTTGTCGAGCAGGTCAGGAATAGGAATAAAAGTATATAAAAGTGGGGGAAGATGAGGGATGCAGAGAACATGGCAGAAGTGAGTCTGAACAGAAAGCAGAGTTAAAAACAGACAAGAAAGGCAAATTAAGGAGCACAGACCAAGTATCAAAGCCAGTAAAATCCAAGGGAGCTTTACACCAATTTTAACCAAATCCCCTGGCAACGACAGTGGGGAAAATTACGAAGGACTTCAAGAGAGATGGCATCATTACAGTAATGGAGCTTAGCAAAAGGAAAGCAAATGCTGACAGGAAGCAAAGGTTTACAAAAGGAGCATCTTCCCACACCACTAAAGAAGAGTCAGCAGGCTCTTTCATGGGCTAGGCTGACCAGCTCCAGGAGCCAGACAGCCACATTAAGTCAGAATAGTGCTCCAGATCTCAGTCCCATTCCTAGTGGGGGTTGTTAGCCACAGTGCCAGGGCAGTGCTAGGGCTCCCACGTGGAGCAGCTCCCACTGAGCTGGGGCAGAGAAGAGCTAGGCCTCCCATGCATCTCTGCAGACTTGACCCAACTTTCTTTCACATTCAGAAAATTAGGCGAACACCTGACCCCTTGGTCAGCTTCAGACTCAAGTTCTTCTGAGCAGACCACCCCCAATCAGCTTAATGAATTGGGCAAAAGAAAAGTACCACAAAATGACCACACATAAAGTCAAAGCTTTGAGTTTAAATAACAACATTACATTATTAGATGTACAACATTATATGAGAAACTTTCAGAAAATTACCATATGTGAAAAGATCTCAAAAGTGAAGGGTGCATTAATTCCTCAAAAAATAGAATTCAGGCCTGAGGATTATTTTTGTTTGAGAGTGGATACGCATGCTGTGGGACCACAGCTTCTCATGTAAGGAGTAAATTATCTGCAAAATATTCTATGGAGTACTTTCCTGTGCTGCAGTAAGTTCTCCCCTGTATTTTCCATTAAAACATGGTACGTATTCATGTTATTCATTTAAACATTACCTAACTCTCTTAGGGATGACAGATTGCCATTTTGATTAAAAATTTAAGGGTATGCTGTTGATTTGACCCTGATTCATATACTGAGTAGGACGTGATATCTTTTGTGCTAATCTAGTTCCAAGCAGATTAATATATATATATATACATACACACATATATAAATATATGTATATATAAAAAACTGTTGGAGGATTGAATGTAGAAGGAGAGCATTAACTCTGTCTTTACACAGGACCTATTAATATGAAAATTACTGTAATATGATTAACTGCTTCTCTCAACACCAAAGAGAGTGAGTCTTGAAAGATTATTTTGCAAGATGATAACGTTTCCCTATCCAGTTTGTAACCCCAGGGAAAACTGAAAAAATATGGATTTTGATTTGAACAATAATGAAATGGTAAGTGATATAGCTTTGCTGTCTTATAATGACTGTATTAATTTGCAAGCTGTAGTGCTAAACCAGAATAGAGGTGCTCGAGGAGATATGCCTGTTATCTAGGCAACAGTTAATATGATGAAAATGCTATTTAGAAGCAGCTCCATGTTTTTATCATAAATATAACTTTAATTCCTTGAGAATCTCCATAAAGTCCTGGTAGAATGTAATAAATGCAACATAATCTGAAAGAGAAAACTGTCATTTATAACCATTCCCAATATTAGTTATGGATCTCTTAAAGTTTAAAGGCACTTTCTGTAAGAGAATCTATCCTATAAATTCCATCCCATATTACTTTTCCAGTTTAGAAGAATGACTGAACTGTGATAAAGAGATTCAATTTTTACCTTTTGCTTGCTTTTGAATTAGCATGGAAGACCTTATCTATTAATTTGCCAGGGAGAATTTCTCTTCAATGGAGCTCTTTTCCCCAAAAGTGAAGAAGCCTTTTCAATTTTAATTTTAGTGTAGGGAAGAAGTACTTCACGAGCAAATAACAAAATGGAATTATATACAGACTGATGTTTTATCACCAGAATGGACGTGCAAAGCTTCTGTGAATGCAGATTTTTATTTTTTTCTTACAATTGTCAGAATTTTATATTACAGATATTTATATATGACTAGGTTGAAGGAGCCTTTTTATTCACTGGTTTGGCTATACTATATAGATTTTACATCTTTACATTTTACTGAATCTAAATCTAAATCTAATTTGGCAAGACCATAATCCACAGCTAATTTTTCTGTAACAATAGGCTAACTTCAGCCTTTGGAAAAAACTGTCTTAACATTTCTTGGAGGTCAGCCTAGTGGCCTGAGAAATACAGGACTGAACCAAGCAGTAAGCACAGGATACTGAGTTACCCACGATACCCACGATACCCACGATATTAAGTTCAGACCTCAGTCAGAGTGTCTCTTGTCCAGCTTCCCCACGGCATTCATGTTTTGTCTTGCCTTACTTTGTGTCAAAGAGCAAATATGCTGGCGCTTTCTACACACATCTTTGTTGGGGCAGAAGATACTATCATGAGGCACAATGAGAAGCAGCAGTAGCCTCTACATGCCACAATACATCACCAAACTTGGTATAGTGCTGGAAAGTGTTGTCTTATTCACAAGCCGCTCTTCCCAATGTTTCACTGTGAGGATCCATTCTACAGTAGCATCTAACATAAGCTGTTAGATGCTGTAGGGTGATGTTCAGGGAGGAAGAGTCTTTAAAGTGGCATTGTTAGCTGGTTGCTTTTGCCTGCCTGCGTAAAATAGATATACAGTTATTTTTCTCACTTTTCTCATGGGGTGCTGCATGAACTTTAGGTCTAGGTGTTGTGGGAAGAGCAGTTCAAAAGCTGGGTTTACCTCGTAAGGTAGATGCTGTTCGCAACAGGCTGAAGCACGTGATGTTGCTACAAGCTTTGTAGGCAAGTGTAATGTTAGCAAATACTTAATGGTATGATGGAGGTAAATAAGGATTTCCTAAAGCATGGGACCACTGAAATCCTTCCAGGCAAGGACAAAAAGAGACATTCTTCTCAAGGAGGTGTTGACTCTTCTAGTCCTCCTTAAAGGAGAGGGAGACACATATATAGAGAAGTGGTGTTTACTGGTAGGCTTCAGAGCATGTCTTCTGATGTTTATCTGTGCAGTAAATCATTATAATTCTTTCTCAATATGACAGTGGCACCAAAATGCATGTTGACATGCTAAAACAGAATTCCAACTCTGAAGAAGAAAAACACTCGGTGGGGTGGGGGTAGAGGAGTGGGGAGGCAGAAGTATGGGGAATGTATTAAAACTAAGTTAAAATTAAATTTAAAATTAAAATTGTTTAATTTTTTTAGCAAATATAAAGCACCTCCAACTGTTCATCAACTAAACCAGCAGTTGGCTCATAATCACTGAGAATGTGAATATTATGGGAGGAGATTCTCTCTGCTTGCTAGCCACATAAGCAGCTACTCTAATAAGAAGCTACCGTCCTTTCTGTATATTCAACATGTTGACATGATACTCACAGATTTCTGTACTATTCAACACAAAAGCCTTTACCACCTTCTCCTGTTATAGAACTGGCAGAAAATGCTGGGAATCTGTAGGATATTCTCCCTACACTGGTATTTTCCTTTAAACACTCACTTCTGGGTTAGGGGAGCAGGAAGTAAGTTTTTTTGCTCAGCTCTGGTGTGCAGAAAGTCTTATTTTCTGCGCAGATTGCAGGATGTTATGGCGTTGGCTATGTCAATATTGTCTGAGCGCATTCTTAAACCCTGTAGCTTTGTGCAGGTAGAAGTGTGTCTGTAGCTAAATGATAAGGCTGTATCTGCTATAAATATAATAACATCAGCCAGAGAGACATACAGGTGGCTACAAAAGAGTGAAGAGACATCTTGTTTTGCTATAGAACCTAATGCAAGAAATCACAGACTAAATTTTAGCTCTTGAGACTTTTAATCTTTGAACTTTTCAGTTCAAGTTCTTCTTGTCTTTGATAAAATTCAGGTTTCTATTACATTATTTAGGTCTTCCTTCCCCCACTAAAATCCTAGAGCATGAATTAATTACAAATAAGAATCTTGGCACAGGTTTCAATTTAAAAAGAAACTTTTTTTTTTCTGCTTATCTTATGCCTTTTCTTCAGAAGACCCATTGAAGGGACAAGCTTAAATTAAAACAGGGAAGATAATTATCCCAAAAAAGTTTGGGAAAAAAACCCAGCCAGTTCTTCTAAGGTTTAAAATACTTTTCGAATACTCACTCCCAGCAAGGCTCTTTCAATACTGCTGTTAAAATATAAGTGACCATTTTCATTTAGGTTTATGCAAAAAGAATCAATTGTCACTTAAGTGTACTGCCAGTTTCTCAGCTGGTATAAATCACCATTATTTTAGCTTGCTGGAGTAACACTGCTGTACATCCAGCTCAGGATTTGGCTCCTGCTTTTTATTAGCTCTAACACAGACTAGCTGGATAAAAATCTGTGGCCTATCTTTTACAGGTAGTTAGACTAGATGCTCTAATGGTCTCTCTTCTGCCTTTAAAATCTAGAAATCTAATGAAAATTACATGTCTGTATCAAGGGGAAAATATACCTGTTTACTGCACAAAATTCTTGCGCCTCATTTCACAAAAGACATAGGAACCTGGCTATTTCTTAAGCCAGGATTTCTTTTCACAGTATTGATAATTATATTACAAACAGTTTTTAGCACACAAAATTAATAAATCTTTTGCTTCCTCGTTTACACCAGTTTCCCATATTGTATTAGTAACCACACATTAGTTAATCAGCAGGTTGAGGGGAAAGCTGCCAAAAGCAGATCTGATAATTGGCAGCAGTCAAACAATCATAGCAGGAAACTTTACACTTCCTGCAGACAAGGCTACTGACGAAGACAATGCTGAGATACAACTTTAGGGAAAAAAAAATAGGATGTTTAGTTCTTTCATGTTTGATGATCTCTTGGAAAACTGGATTCACATCTCCAGGAAGATGCAGGCATTCTGCACAGCAGTAATATATATGACCACCCAACACTGATTATAGGGAACTTGTCAATCTAGCGAACACCTAGAAACATTCATGAGATTTCTCTGCCAAATTTTACAAGCCATTTAAAACACCTTTTCTCTATGAATAAGACCATATAAGGTATAGTTATTGCTGTAAAAAGCAAGTGCTTGACACATTTCTCTGCCCAACATCCCCCTGAGATAAACAAATATCAACAAATCCGTCCTACAGGAAGGAATTTTAAACACACGTCAGCTGAGTTTTAGACCCACACAACACTTTAAGTGCTTCAGATAGGATTTAAACCACAATTCAATATTCTAAACTTCCGCTTATCTATTGTTTAGCCTTGGCATCATCTGAAGCCCTTCAAGTGTTTAAAGTTTCTCAGCTCCCCACAGGATTCTCCTTCTAGGCATAGAAATGCTTCAATTTTTACAGTATGAAGAAGCTGGGAATCCAAAGTAGCTCTGACCTTGAGCATTATTCGCAGCTTGGCATATTTCATTTATGTCATTCTTGGAAGCGTTCTTGCTAATGTTTTACATTAAATATCCTTCAGTTTAAATACAGTAATAGAGGCTCAGAAAACCACTAAGATCTTCCACTTCTGCCCACACCTAAATGATACAGTCTCTCTGGGCCACATCTGTAAATCTCTTTTACAAGGAGGATCAATTTCAACAGGAAAATATGACATATCCTCACTGCAAAATACCCTATATCTGGACAGGCAGGGCAATTCCAAAGTGATGGCAGAGGAATAAACATGTCCTAAGAATTGCAGTACAAGGCTTTAAGAGGAAGAACTGCTGCTTTCTATTTACTGTATAAAGAGATAGAAGGCACAAGATTATGAATCATAAGAAGAATTAACTTCCTATATTTTAATATATAGCACCTACGTTCCTACAAGGCTGTTAAGAAACATCCTTGGCACCAGAAGCTTTCACCACTTCTCTCTGCTACAGATGTCTGATCAGTGCCTTCCCTTGAATTCTAACCCTCTCATGCCAAATTTTCAAAATAGAGACCAAATCCTAACAACTTTCTGATTATGCAGGAAACAACCCTCTTTAGGCTGCTTTTCTCTTCCCAAGTAAGCAAACACCTATTTTCATGAAACAAATAGGCAGGCCAAAAGTTAGGTGAAAGTCCTGAACTTGAAATTGTAGCAACAAATAGAATCAATTTCAAATGGCAAACACAAAAGTATTCGTGTTTTTGTATTTGTGTCATTTGTTCTGCCTTGACCCACCTGTCTTACTCATGTTTCCACTGTCTATGCACATACAGGGTCTACAATACAGGGTCCTGATCCACACCACAGTCTTCAGGCAGTGAAAACATAAATAAACACAAAACAAATATAAAAATGACACAAAAGTAACAGCTGAAGAACAGTAAGTGCACTGCACTCATTGCCAAGCACTTTATGAAGCTTGCAAATCTTCAAATGTAGTATGAGGAGTTCAGTAAGATGTACAAGAGGTGATATGGGGAGTAGGAGGCAGATGAGTAAGGTCCAGTCTAATCTTTGAAACCAGACTGCCTTTGCAGCCACTGAAGGCTGCACTCCTTGGGAGGTGTGCATTTTGATGAGAGATCTGTAGTACCTACGCTGTCTCAGAATAGGATCACCATCTGCTCGTGTCTCTTGAATTTTGCCTCTTTAACAGCGCTGAGATGAAGTTCTTTGGCCAGCATAGGGATCACTAATTCTGGACTAAACATCATGCCTTCAGCTGGGATACCTCCAGATGGAAAATGAGCAAAAATGAGGCAACAAATTTGCACATTTTCCTTCTACTAAGTGCTGTATCCTTTAAGCTATCAAACATAGCAGGACCTCAAAGGATATTCTTATTAGTACTGAGTATCAAAAGCAGAAGGAAAATGCAGGGTAAAATGCCATCCTTGAGGTAATCTCTAATCTCCAAAAAAAATCTCTGTGACTTTTGCTTTTACTTTCAATGCAAGCAGACCTGGGCCCCCTGGTGAACCACGTGTTATGTGGATTAAATGTTCACTTTTCTGAGGTTGCACAGCAAAATGGAACTATAGTCTTCCCCTACAAATTTCAGATTTACCATTTAATTAATTGACTTTGGCAGTTGGCACACAACCTTATTAAAAAAAAAAACATTCTGAAATGTCAGCCTTGAAGAGGGGAAAAAAATCATTTGATGAATTTCATCTAAGTGCCAATGAAAGCACAAATGTTCCCCGTGGACCCGTTACAACACTGGAGTTCACAACTGATTGCTTGGGAATGAGCAAACTAATGCAGCAAAATATTTACTAGCTAAGTAGATGTAGTTTAATATATACACACTATTCGCCAGATATTTATACCTGTATCTTGAAAAATGTGGAAATCTTCAGACTTGTTAAATTAATTAATTTAATTAAGGTAAATAAGTAGCAATACAGGTTGCTGTTTTCCCAAATCAGAAGTTTCACAGACTGAGAGTGTTCATTTATGATTTCATCTTTTGTTGTTTTGTTTTTTTACAAATGTGAGAAACCACAAAAAACTTGTTCTCCTGCTTCCTGTACATACATGTAGTGCAAATTAAATATAGTTTACTGGATAGTCTTCAGCAGTGAACTTCAGGTACCATCTGTACATATTTCTGGCACTATTTATTTGCAATTAACCAGGGCCTTATGTTTTATCCCCTGCAACTTAAAGTCTTAAATTCTGGAGGAGGTAAGTTTAGCAGAAGTGAATACTGAATTCAGCATCAGGCTTTGTAAAGAGCAAAACCTATCTGTGGAGACAGTGTTCTCACTGAGTCCATTCCATGGCACCTATCCCACTAGTCCATATTTAAACCATTGTGACTGAGAAAGATTGCTCTTCATCAGAAAATAATAGAAGAGGATAGGATAGGATAGGATAAAATTAAAGGAAAATTGAATAGAATTAATAAATCTCTTGATAAAAAAACTGTTTTAATAGCATCTGCAAGTACATATTAAAGTATTTGTAACAAATCATTAAACTTGATGTCTCAGACACTACACCAGTGAAAACAAGCTCCACTGATTTCAACAGAACACAAGAACTTCAATGAGACTCTACTAATTTACCCCAGGTCATTCAAGGTGTCCAGTCACATAATAACCTTTTCATCCTGCAGATATTCTCTTGAGGTCAGTGCTTAAAAAGCAGAACCTGTAAGGGAACAGATATTGATGTGAGGCACCAGAAACTTTGTTAATGCTGGAGACCGTTTCTTCTCTTCTTTCACCCCACCATGCTCATCCCACCCCACCCACAGAAACTGCACATCTTGAAACTTGCAGATGCACTCATCTATCTGCAGAGACACACAGTTTAGGGAGAACACTTGAGCAAATGCAGCAGGTTCAGAAAAATCCCTCTATTCATAAGATCACTTGAACTACCTATATGCAGCTTCTCTTATGAGAAGCAGTAGTCGAAGATATGTCAGAGGCAGAGCTATGAGCCATACTGACATTTTTAAGAAAGGAACAGTCAATAAAACACAGATAACTTCATCACCTATTAGTTAAATCACTTCTCTACTTCTGAAAATGGAGCTAAACTGTGCAGGCAGCAACAGCTTGTGGCAGCATGGTGCACCCCAACTCTTCATAGCACTACTTTCACTAATGTTATTTCAATGTCCTCAATGCTGAGTGATAGGTGCCTTAGCACCCTTCCCAGAAACACCCACCTGTGATGGTAAGATTGGCGGAAATGACTCGTGATGCTGAAAATATAAACATTTCATCCCAGACATTGGTCACATTCTCCTAAGCTGAGTGAAATTCTCTGAAACCTGCTAGTATGTAAGTACCTCTGGGTGTGAGCATGTATAAAAGCGAGTGACGGAGTGGGTGGGGAAAATATGTGCGGTACAGAACAAATAAACCAGAAAACCCCAACCTTATCTCTTTCCATGCGCAAGGAAAGTCTATTTGTGTCAGTGCAAGTACTTCTGAAGCAAACAAACAAGACAAGGGGGAGTAAATGACCGTGTTTTCCTCTAGTATTTTTATAGCATCCCTGAACATTGGTATCAACATATTGAGAGGGAACTAGTGAGTTGTACAATCAGGAGGATATGAATAAACATCAACATAAAACAGTGAGTCAGGTGATGAGGATCACTGAAACTTGATTGCCTGGTTAAATTAAATCAGGACAGGGGAAAAAATAATAATGAAATAGGTGGAAGAGAAAAAAAAATGCAGCCAAACTCCAAAACACTGGCCTCACCAGTTCACAGAAATAAATTTTACCATTTCTTGGCACAAGTTTACTGGAATTGAGAGACACAGAAGCTCTGAATTCCCCTCCTTCTTCTCAGGTTCATTAGGACCCAAGAGCACAATGAGGAAGCTGTGACTAGGCAGCAGTGTCCCTGCTCTGAACATCTCTCCACTGTGGTCACAGCAACTGCCACACACATTTACCATGCTTCATATATTACATGGATTACAAACCAGAATACCTGAAAGCACCCTTCAACACAGGAACAGTTTTGCTGCATGAGATCAAGAGTCCTTACAGCCTTTTATCTCATTTCCAGCAATGGAGCTATGGAAGAGCAAAAGAAGAGGGCAAATATAGATTCTCCATTGGCTCACACATCCTTTCATGATGTGTTGTCAGGGACTCACCAATAAGAAGATATTTTAATAGCTGTCAGTAGATTTTTTTTTATTCCAGGAACCCATTTAATAACTTTCTGTGTACATCTAAACTTTTTTTACACTCATGAAGTAATGAGTTGCACAATCTAACTACACAGTTAGATTACATTATTTGTTTCAAACCTACCATCCAATAATTTATATTGACTTCTAGTTCCAGTGTTATAAGAAGGTTTTAATAATAACACTTCATTCAACTTCCCCCACCTGTCATGATCTCAGGGATTCCCATCACTTCCTCCTTTCACACTGAGGAGCCCTAGCCTATTTCATCACTTCATCTGCAGAAGCTGTTCCACACATTTAACCACCTTTCTTTCTCTCATTTGTATTGAGTCCTAGGCTGATGTTTTCAGGGAATTCAAAGATTTCTCCTGAGTGGTGAGAGCCAGCCCAAAAGCTCTGTATCTAAAGTTAGCACCACTTCATATTTATTATCATCTAATTGTATCTGACATTTTATCACACAGTCAGTCAGGATCATAATATTCCTCTGCCACTACTTTTCCTAATAGCTTCGTATTGTAAGATACATTACTTCGATATTTTTTTTTCAGATCTTCTAACAGGCCCTTGCATATGTCTTTGAGGGACATCACTGATGAATTTCTACTGGAAAAGATGTCCATTTATTCCTATGCTTTCAATTAGTCCCTACAGAGGAGCACAGAACCAGAAGAATGGGATGAAATAAATGTCAGAAATCAGTCTATTACAAATAAGTGATGACAGTTCTGCACAGCTTCATTATTGGTACTTCTTGTGGCATCTGTGCCATATGGTTCACAAAATAAAGGTTCTTTCTAAAATATCCTGCACCACAAAACTAAGGAACTATGATCCAACAGCTAGGGTACAAAGCTAAAAAAAAAACAAAAAACCTTTCAGCTTAAAACACTTCATTAAACTTCTTATTAATAGCTCTGGAAAGGTTTTTGTATTGGGCTACTGTCAGTTTTCCACAAAAGCATCTGCTTCTTCTGAGAATAATTATATTCTTAATAAAATACCTCCAAACTCAAAGTGCCTAAGCTTGGAAATGATGCCATGGTGGTGACTAATAGCAGTTGTATGTTATTTGCCTTATTTCCTTCCCTATGCACAGGGCTCCCTGTCTGGATACTGTTTCTCAGGATGTACCATGGCTTCAGACTTCAACGATGGAACTTCCAAATTCAGTCTCTGCTCTCCCCTTCAAAAATAGCTGCAAAACATATGCAGAAAACCCAAATTCTCACACTACTTTCAATTCTTATGCTCCCTTTTTTTCCTGAACTGAGTAATTTTAGAGTTCAGAAGAAAGCTAATATCCGGGGTCCAAATGCTATTGAGAGCAGTTTAACTAGTAATTTGGATGTACATTTTTAGAAAGGCTGAAGTTCCTCCTTCATTTCCTTTTCCTCCTCTATAGGGAGTGCTAGTATACCCATTTGAAGGGAATGGACATTCTCCATCCTATTTCAGTTGCTGACTACTGATCATTATTGATTTTTGCAAATGGTCAGATTCCTTTTGGGACACTATATGATCAGTAAGCTGCACTGTGAAGCCATAAAGTGATACCATAATATAGATTAAATAAGCGTTTGACAATGCAGAGGATGCACATATCTTACCAGATTAATCATTCTGTGTTCTCCAATATCATGATTCTGTTTTTCTTCTCACAAGAATAACCTGCTTCATTTACGATAAAGCTAACGATCTGCTTTTGCTCTGTAGATCACTGCCTGCAAGAACCCTTGAACCCTTCACCTGCCAGGATCATATTCCACAAAAGTGGTTGTTCTTCCTCTCTCCATGACTTATGTCTTTGAGATGAGCCTAGGTGGCACGGAAGTGCTGGCCAGAAGTTATCTGGAATTAGGTGAACTGAAAACATGAAAGAAACATATTCATGACCTCTGCCTTCTCTGTGCACTACTTTTCCTTTTGTAGTGAAACACAGAGTTTGCATTGGTGTTTTTGTCTTTCAAAACACTTTTTTTTATACATTGCTGACTTCCCAAAAGTCTATTCTTTGCATGTCTTGTGCCAGAAATCAAAAAGAGGAAAGGAAACTTGGTCTTTTTTGGGGGAATATTTTTCCTTCAAAAGGCGCACACCAGCAGCCCAGTAGAATTTGTATTTACTTAGGGTTTTTTTTTATTAGACTTCAACAGAAATGGTCAAAATGCAGACTCAGAAGGCCTGGTATGAGGTTATTCATCCCATCATCCATCTCTTAAATCTATTAATATATATTCGTGGTAGCCTGTGAAGTGACAGTATGGTGATCCTCCCATTTCCTTCTTTGTCCATAACTTAGCAGTTAGACATAACTTCGTGGTTAGACTTAACTTAGAATCATAGAATCATAGAATAGTTAGGGTTGGAAAGGACCTCAAGATCATCTAGTTCCAACCCCCCTGCCATGGGCAGGGACACCTCACTCTAAACCATATCACCCAAGGCTTCATCCAACCTGGTCTTGAACACTGCCAGGGATGGAGCCCTCCCTGGGCAACCCGTTCCAGCACCTCACCACCCTAACAGGAAAGAATTTCTTCCTTATATCCAATCTAAACCTCTGCTGTTTAAGTTTCAACCCGTTACCCCTTGTCCCATCACTACAGTCCCTAATGAATAGTCCCTCACCAGCAACACTGTAGGCCCCCTTCAGATACTGGAAGGCTGCTATGAGGTCTACACACAGCCTTCTCTTCTCCAGGCTGAACAGCCCCAACTTTCTCAGCCTGTCTTCATATGGGAGGTGCTCCAGTCCCCTGATCATCCTCGTGGCCTCCTCTGGACTTGTTCCAACAGTTCCATGTCCTTTTTATGTTGAGGGCACCAGAACTGCACACAATGCTCCAAGTGAGGTCTCACGAGAGCAGAGCAGAGGAGCAGGATCACCTCCTTCAACCTGCTGGCCATGCTTCTTTCGATGCAGCCCAGGATATGGTTGGCTTTCTGGGCTGTGAGTGCACACTGAAGCTGGCTCATGTTCGTTTTCTCATTGACCAAAATCCCAAGTCCTTCTGTGCAGGGCTGCTCTGAATCTCTTCTCTGCCCAACCTGCAGCTGTGCCTGGGATTGCTCTGACCCAGGTGTAGGACCTTGCACTTGTCATGGTTAAACTTCATGAGGTTGGCATCAGCCCACCTCACAAGTGTGTCAAGGACCCTCTGAATGGCATTCCTTCCCTCCAGCGTATCAACAGAACCACACAGCTTGGTGTCATTGGCAAACTTGCTGAGGGCGCACTCAATTCCATTGTCCATGTCAGTGACAAAGATGTTAAACAAGACCGGTCCCAACACCAATCCCTGAGGGACACCACTTGTTACTGTTTTCCAGCCGGACATTGAACTGTTGACCACAACTCTTTGAGTGTGACCATCCAGCCAGTTCTTTATCCACCGAGTGATCCACCTATCAAATTGTTGTCTCTCCAATTTAGAGACAAGGATGTTGTATGGGACAGTGTCGAACGCTTTGCATAAGTCCAGGTAGATGACGTCAACTGCTCTACCCCGGTCCATCAGTTCCATAGCCCCATTATAGAAGGCCACCAAATTGGTCAGGCAGGATTTCCCCCTAGTGAAGCCATGCTGGCTGTCACCAAGCACCTTGTTGTTTTTCATGTGCCCTAGCATGCCTTCCAGGAGAATCTGCTCCAAGATTTTGCCAGGCACAGAGGTGAGACTGACTGGTCTGCAATTCCCTGGGTCATCCATTTTCCCCTTCTTGAAAATGGGGGTTGTATTTCCCTTTTTCCAGGTGTTGGGAACTTCATCTGACTGCCATGATTTTTCAAATATGATGGCCAGTGGCTTTGCAACTTCATTTGTCAGCTTCTTCACGACCCTCGGATGGATTTCATCAGTTCCCGTGGACTTGTGTACATTCAGGTTCTTAAGATGATCTCGACTAGAGTGACAATCCCAAGAAGTAAGGAAGTCTAGAAGCTATGCCTGATGGTACCCAAAACCCAGGGCAAAATAAATCCAGAGAGGAAGTCATGTTTTGAACATATGGTTTCTTTCACAACATTTGTGCCCTAACCAGATCCTTCACCATTTGCCTTGAAGTCACTCTTGCAAATTCACGGCAAACATAATAAGCAAGCATAACGTGGCACTGGAAAGTTTCTGGTTGAGGTAGGTGACTATCAGTTCTTCCTTCAAGACTGGCATGCATGAGATTTATTCATTAATAAGGCTTAATTGGTTAGGCTCTGCATTGCCATCACAGTATCTACAGACAAATTCAAGATGCTTCTGCCAGACATGCAGGGTCAAGAAGTGGGAAGAAAGACTGTGGCAGGGGTCCCATGGCCAAAGGAATCCCTTGTGAGAGAATATTCCACTATTGCAGACATATATACTTCCTTTCTGCACTCAAAATAGACAGAATAAATAGCTTGGAGGGTATTACATAAATTTCATTTATTCTGGCCTGGTATTGGTTACTTACATAGTTCCTTTCATAAAACACTCTTTTAACAGCAAGGACTGTGCTTGGCATAGCAAGCACTTAGCCCTTGCTGCTGTATGGACATTACTGCCATATCTTAATACCATTATTCTGTAAAATAAAGGCAAACGTTGAAAATAAGTAGCACCACTTCTTCTTCAGTTATTTTTAATGAAACATCCTTTTCATGCAGTGATTTAATTCCAGTAGGACTAGCCCAGTAAGTAAGGTCAAGCTCTTGTAAGAACTTTGGAGGCTAAGGCTGCTGATCTTGACAAATTACATAGAGTGTCATAGTATTAGTGTAGCACAGCAATACCCCTTGCATTAGTGTAGGAGGCAAATAAAACCATTGCAAGGGTCTGACTTTTAGGTCATAATACTAAAACCAGTGTTCCTATAGTTTTATAGCTAATACAATCCTTTGATTTGGAGACTTGAACATGCAGTTTGGAAATTGAAAGGTACTCAGCTCTGTTCCTTTCACTGTTAGCAAAGGTTTGTGTGGTCTTGAGGACCATTTGCCTTTATAATACTCTCTTACCTGTTCCATAGAGGTACTGTGAGCATTAGTTAGTGACTGCTAAGTGCTTTGAACACAAAGCCCCGTGCCTCACATATATATTTATTATGAAATATAATAATGCAGTTATTGGAAAAGTCCCTAATTGTCTCTTAGAAATAACTGTCACTCAGAACTTACTATACATAGGGAGTGACACATAATGATGAAACAGTTAAAACTGAAAATTATACTCTTGCTTCTAGACAGAGCATTTGCACTTTTTTAGAATATTCCTCTTTTCTTTTAGGGATTGGTATAAGAAGCTTTCAGAAAGGCTAAAAACACCTTTTATATTAACTAGCTTTTCTTTGGGCTAAGCACACAGAGGTACAAAACGGTTTTGAAGAGCTTCTGAATATTGACATTAGAACTAGAAAACTGCAAGTGATAGTATTTTATATAGGCCTAATTTATGTAGCAGTAGGGAACATTCATTATGAAAGAATTAATGTATTCTGAAATTATGATTGTATAGGTTGCCCTTGAGCACAACACATGCCACAGCATTTGACCCAGGGACTATAAGTTCTGGTCAAGGTAGAACAGGTTTTAGCAAAGACATGTTTTAAAACCAAAAAATGACTGAGACTCTACCAATACCTTAAGAAAAAACTGTTTTAGCTGCTACAGTCTCACATTTGATATATCTTGTGTGAACTTGTCCAGATTAAGCATTCAATCACTGGATCTTGCTATGGTTTTGTATGCTAAATTAGAGATTCTCCATGTACTGGAAAACTGTTTCTCAACTTGGGACTTTGAGACCATGATCATGTCACCTCTTAACCTTCTCTCAGATAATCTAAGTAAACTGAGCTTCTTTAATCTTTCAATGTCAGACAGGATTTTCAGAGTTTCAATTGTTCTTGCTGTTCTTTTCTGCAACCTTTCGAGTTTGCTTTAATCCTTCAGAAGTAAGAATATTCAGCAAAAGGATTATAGGATTCTGGGATAGAAATCCATGGGAAACATTCCTAGCCCTGGAACACCAACCACGGGAATGGTATTAAAATCAGAAGCCATCATTTTTTTGCGTGGCTCCAGCTACACTAGGCAGTGAGGCTGCTCTTAGGACAGAAATTGAAGAATTTTTCTTTACCCATTGGCTGGACATGAGAACAAGGCAAGGACCTTCAGAGTCAGAGCCTCTAGAACTCAGTCTTTGAAATGAGAGTTTATATTTTAGTACTTTTTTGTTTTTTTCCAATCTGAATTAGAATAAAAAATTTTGGTTTAAAGCTCAGAATTCTCTATGAAATTGAATCAGCTTTCCTTGCACAATTTTAATAATTATACTAGCACTTTTTGTTCTTTATTGACCGCACCCCGTAACAGCATTTACAAGATCTGAGACTGAGAAAACATCTCTTCAAAGACTTTCATTAAATGAAGTAGAAAATGATGTTTCTATTACAACCAAATGCTAGCAGTCCAGACTACAATGTCAGGGCAATTAATGGTTGAGAATGCCTGTACAAATTAATAAGCATACAGCACAGTAATGGAGCATCCTGAGTATTTGAAGGTCACCAATTAATCCAAAACCACCTTGGTGAGGTAGACAGCATAGTAGTGTCACAATCTATATATCTGTGGTCTAGCCAAGATCGTATAGTTGTATCAATTAAAATTACTACTATGTACATAGAAAAAGAAAATGGAACTGAGTTTTGTTGGGGGAAATTTCTGTGCCAGTGCTCAAGGGTCCCCTTCCTGATAATTCTGACTTCCCAATAGATAACACAAAAAAATAGTCATTA
This sequence comes from Melopsittacus undulatus, assembly GCF_012275295.1. Lineage (NCBI taxonomy): Eukaryota > Metazoa > Chordata > Aves > Psittaciformes > Psittaculidae > Melopsittacus > Melopsittacus undulatus. The sequence goes on along the minus strand of NC_047529.1, from coordinate 29,491,711 downwards.
ATAGGTTAAAAATGAAGTGAATAACTGAAATGATTAATAATGTTGTTGTCCTCATTCTCCCCAGCTGTAATCTGTAAACTGTTGTCTAGGCTAATTCATCATTGCCCTAATGCTTGTTTACTTGTTACTGGAATGTGCACATAAAATGCTCCTGAAAGAGAATAATGCATTGGTGCAAATCAGGTTACACAATGCTCAATAACTGTGAACTGGGGCTTGGGTTTCTGTTGTCTCTTCACCTCCTTACTTCTCTTGTCAGAGCCCACCTGTGTAAACCCAACACACCCACAAAGTGATTTGGCAGTAACTGTGTCTGAACCACACTAATACTATGCCCTCTGCTGTGAGTGAAGAGTCAGGGAAGATTCTGAAGAGACCCATTAGGTGCCAGTCTTTCTGCACACATCCTCCTCTCCTTAACCACCTACACTGCTTTCATCCCTGAGAACCAATGTAGAAAACCTGGACCCCCAGCCCAAATCTTATACAGCTGTATGGGGTCTGCTCAGTTTAACAACACTGTAACCCCAGACAGACCAGTAAGCAATAATGCAATCAATTGGTATTTGCACCCATTTCCCTATTGGAAGAAATGTAAACAACAATAGTAATAATGCAGATATACAGCTCTCCTGCAAAAAAGTAGGAAGTCTTGTGATGCTCATTGCACTGATGGGTGTACTGGGCAGTATGGAACATGCTACACCTGGAAAAACAAATGCTGGCTTCAAAATACAGCCATGCACCATGTGTCTGAAATAGGCATTATTAAAACCACACTTAAACACAGCTCTAAGATAGCACCTTCAAGCTCCCACTTCAGGAAAAGTTGTCTTGGGGTCTCAGCAAGGTCAGCCTGAACTCAGCAAAGCTCAAGAAGCTCCTTTGCCTGGGGGACCAAAGCCCAACTTACAAAAAAGCAACTCTAATTTCAGACCGAAACTAACATTCATTCTGCTTCTTCTATATCAAACATTAAGATAAAGGACAGGAAAATAAAACTTCTGTTCTCTTTGTTTTTAATGTATTTCTGTTTATCTCTTCGTTGTATCGTTTTGTGAGGCAGCTTCAAAGCTTTGCAGGCAGGCTGAATATTAACCATCCACTGCCATCCACTCAGTCACTCCTGGCACAGGTTAATCCCTGTATCATAGGCTGCCACCAGTTTGCTAAGCAGCTTAAAAGGACATGTTATAACTTTGACAATGACCTGCTAATGGTTTTACATTTCTCAGAAGTATTATGAGCTATCTTTGTCATTTTTATCTTCTAATGAGATCAATAAATTTAGGAAGCAGACATAGATGGTGCAAACTGCAATGCCACAGCCAAGGACGTGGCATGTATAACTGCTAAACTATAAATAATAATGCAGGAACTATAATCAAACCTTGACTTTTACACAGGAACATTTTGCCACAAGTACCTCAGCATTAAAAAAAAATCTCATTTGTTAGGAACACAGTATAACCCCTGATTTCTTCTTTCGTATCACACCATGCCAATCTCTTAATGAAAAGCTTCACACTGAGAAGTATGTTTCACTCAGTGATTTTTTTCTTTTCCAGTGGGAAATAACAGTTTTTGATGTTTTAACCCTCCCTTGCAGTCTTTGGTGCTTCTACAGGAAATATGCATGTCAAGTTAAAATTTTTGCATAGCTGTACAGCACATCTTACTGTTTCTAAACCACATATTATTAGCTCTGCCTTCACCCTTGCAAACAACTACGAAAGCTCCTAGGATTTAAAAAGGCAAAAAAAGACCTTGGGTTGCTTTCAGTGCAGAGGACCACAGCTTTGGGCTGTGTCAGGGAACATGTCAGTTCGCACATCCCACCTATTATGCCAGACCATGCCCAGTTTGGGGCTGGGATGCTGGGCCATCTCAAAGCAGCATGAACACTACAGAGGTTCTTTCACCTGCTGATCCCTCTGGGAACTGCACAGTCCAGGTGGTCTCCAGAGATAACAAACCATTCTCAATGGGTTTGCAAACAGGGTAGATGCACACAACACCTGAGTGGCCTGGGAGCAAGGTACATTTACCCTCCCCTGAGTTTTACACCTGTGGTTATCCTCCAGAGTACATACCTGCCCCAAACAAGCCTGAAAACAAAAGAACATGCAGTGGGCCTAAGACACAAATTTTATTTTACAGTGCTTGCAGTTCCTGTTTTATATAATGAATCGAAAACTTACCAACTCAACCTGAAAAATGCATTGTGGCAAATCTTTTCGCATCCTACCTGCCAACTGTATACAGAAGAATGATTGTCTTCAGTAGGGTTTGCATCTGCATTCTAGTCAGAGTCAAAACTCTTTGACTATAAGACTTGATGGATTTTTGCCTTGTACAATAAGGATATATTTAAAGAGATTACCCTTGCAATATTTAGGAGATATTCTAGTAGAGCACAGGTACTCTTCCCCATAGTTAAACACAAAGCAAACTGTACTACCAGATTACAGAGCCTTCCTTTAGAACACTATTTAAGCAGCAATAGTGTCAAATGTAGAAAGAGATTCACACCAGCTGTATATGTGTCTATAAACAAAGAAAGGACTAGCTACTAATCTAAGTACCCCAGGAACATATAACTTGACTTGGAAAAGATTTTTCTATCAGAAAATAGAATGGTTTGGTTTGGTTTTTTTTCTTCCTTTTTTTTAGCAAATGATCACAGACGATGAAAATTAAGGCAATTGAGGACCTCTGAAATGCCAGCAGCTCCCGCCTCAGTGCACTGCATTGTTGCAATGTCAGGAATGAGCCCCAGGAAGGCTTTCAGTGGCACTGCAGCCATGCTGCTCTAAGTGCTTACTGCTGACACTGGTGCAGATGAGCCCAAGCTACATGTGAGCAGAAAATCAATTACAGAAACTAGAGAACGGGGGAAAGAGAAAAACAAGTCTTCAGTTATCAAATACTTTTAAAAGTGCTGTATACTCATAAACCAAAAGCATATTTTTCTGCCAGCTTTAAAAAAATTGTTTCTAATTTGGATGACAAAACTGGATTATATTTTCTAATAGGTGTGTATGATATCTGTATCCAAAGAGGACAGGAGAGTCACATTGCTGGTTTGTGCCCAAGAAAAGCATAGAGTTCAACACACACATTATCCCTCAAGCATATGTGAGCAGGACTAATGCAAAGATACATATGCACTATTTAATCTAGGCTTTATTTCTCCAGCAGCATCTGCATTCTGCTCTTCACCTGCACTGAAATGAGGTTAATAAGGGCTCCAAAATGGAAATGCTGGGCCCAGCTCTGTCACCTCCCTCTCCAGATGCAGTATCAAAATCTCTTTGATGTCAATAGAAACAGAATAAATAGCACTGTTTGTTGGGAAGTTCATGTTGCTATATTCCAGAAACCATGAAAACCCACCTGGCCTTTTGTAGAGGGTTTCTCTCCTGTTTTTGTTTACGAGCACAAACAGCTCTTTCAGACTCTTCATTCACAGTCAGATATTGTGCAAAGGATGAACACCATGAGGGGTGTCTCAAGCATGATCAGGACACAAATCACCTCACCTGTTTCTGATTATCTATAAAGTAGGTGTTCGTGCCTGACTTAGTAGGTTACACTCCCGTCTTCTAGTCAATAGACAGAAACATAGGCTTCACAAATATGAACTCAGATGTCAAGCTTAGGGTAACAGATCATGCCCTAGCTGTGCTTATTTCAATTTGATGGCTTCTAAGTGTGTCTAGAAGATGAGGTTAGACTTCAAGCAATCACAGTACAATCATCTATGTTCTATTGTGTCCTCCACCTCGTTGTTTATCTTCCATTTTCATGGACATGGTTGCAAAGGGTCCTGTTCTTCCTACATCCTTGCTATTTTTAGTCACAGTTTTAATAACTTTTGATGTTATCTGTACATCCAGCTTCCATTTTCCCTGGAACGGATTTCTTTTTGAGACACATGCTTCTACATATGTAGTTGCTAGTGATTAATCTCACATGACAGCTTGGAATCTAACATAATTTGACCCATGCAACATGTCTCCAGATTTTGAAGTACTAGTGAAAGTCAATTACTTTTACATACCTGCAGATGAGCAGACCAATGGAAGAAAAACGCTAACCCCTGTTCTGATCTCCTCCTGTCTCCATATCACATCAATTTTGACTCTAGCATTTGCAGAGGATTTTAAATCCTGAGGTGAGAATCACCAAGCTGATGCTGTGGGACTTCCCAAGAGTTTTGATATAATAGTCTGGAGGATTAGGAGGCGCTGGGAGAAACAGAGCCTCTGGATATTATGTACCAAAACAGATCCAGGAAAATGATAGCAAGGAGACAGAAAGGATCAAAAGATTTTACAGCTATTGCCTTCAGCTGCATTTCACCTTCTTTCCAGTACTTCATCTCAAAATATTCATCTCATTTCTAATAAGAATGCTGTCCTTCTTAAATATATGCATTTTAATAAATTATTTTCTGATAAGGCTATGGTATGATATAAACCAGAAAGCACAGTAGACAAGCAATGAATGCATACTGTTGGAACATCCTTGGTATGTGGAGCTTCATGACATTTGAACGTTTAATATTTCAGCACAAAGATAAGGATTTACATTTTGCAATTGCTTAAAACTTGACACATGTACTTCACAGCTTTATTAATAACAAGGTAAATACAAAGGCCCAATATTATTATTATTATGGATGAAAACTTAGTATCTACTGAGGCCATTGACCTAAATACATATACAGAGCTACCTAAATGTATTAAGGAAGGTCTGCCTTTGAAAATGATACTGAAATGCCACACCACCTATTTGAGAATAAAATATATTCCCACACACACATGGAGTACCAGTGACACTGATGAATGAGTATTAGCATTTCAATGATGAAATGAGGAGAGATGAGTGAACACCACCTGATACTGTAAATAAGCATGCTTCAGAGAGAAGAGGCATAATTTTCTATCTACAATCTAACCATGACCTCAGTCCTGACCTGAAAAGACCACTTTCCCTAGTGATTAGATCAGAGATAATCCCACTGTGGCATGCACCCAGGTGTGTTGAACTGAGCTGAAGTGGTTTTGTGACAAACCCTGAATTTTTAATATTCAAAAGCAGGACCAGGAATATCTTGCAAACTGAACTCAATTTGTGCACAGTGAGAATCCATTATTTTTCACTCTGTTAACCAACTACACCTGAATTTCAGACAGCATATTTTAATACCTTATCGAGTGTTCCAATTTACTGGCTTTTTTATAAATATTACTCATTACTAGAACTGCTTTTTGATCTTAAAATCTCTGGTCTGGCAAGAAGATTCACATGATGCTTTGTATGTCCAGAGAATCAACACACTATTGGGCTGGCAGAATTTTACTGGTAGAGGTACTCCAATGGTAATTCAAGGCTCCAAGTTTAGCACTTAGGACACCAAATACCATGCTCACAATGCAATTATTGCGGCTGCCTAAGCTTGCTGAATATAAAAGCACATTTCAGTTCTTGATGCAGATGTCCATTCCTGCCAACTCATCTACAGAAATTTCAACTCCCTGCCTTAAGATTTTTTTCTAACTTCACACACATCAATAACCTCTGATCCCCAGCAGTAATACACTTAAGCACCTGAAATGTTTATCCTTAAAGCACTAAGCAGAAAAGAACTATGACCCATATGTTGCAAGTGAGCAAACAGAGTGACCTCCTGCTGTCATTCAGGAGGACTGTGTCTCAGCCGAAAAGTTCATCTTGTAAGTCTCATATCTTAGGCAGACAAGATATGACTAGGAATCTGTGGTAATATACACAAGGTCTAAGATTCAGCAATCATTGTGCCCATGCTCTAAAACCAAGGGTGAGCACATATTTAGGAACTTGTCACAATATCTAGATCATACAGCTGAGCCCACAGACTAGATGCTGTTTCCCTCCCTTCCTTGCTTTGATCCATGGGGCTGTAGACCTCCCTTTTGCTATATGCAGAGGCAGTGAGCCTGGTGCTGGCTGCTGGCCTGACATTCACATTCCCTTATCTTTGGCGTTTACTATCATTTCATTTGTTGAGCTGTTTCCATGGGTAAATACCTGGTTATTGCAACAGGAGTTTGTACACCCCTATTTTACCAAAACATTTAAAAGTAGCAAGTGGTTTTCCAAGTTTCACCCCTGCAGCAGCAGGAGGTTCCATACTGCTGAGCAGTTTCACCTGATGCAACACCACAAACATTCAGGTCTGATGTGAACATTTTCTAGTCAGCAGTCACCTAAGTTGTTCTATTTTGAATGTCACTGTCTCAGTTCCATGAGACAAATCAATTATGATGAAGTATCTCCCATCTACCTGTTCTTGGGGTCAGTTTTCAGACACAGCCTCATCTGAAATGAACTAATTCATATATCTTTTAAGTACAGCGTTTTCCCCTTACTTTGAATAACCATCAATTTGCTTTCAGTATTACACTTTGTCACTGGATCCAGTAAAAAGTCCACTCTCAGGAAAGAGCTGAAGCAAGCCAACTGCATTCTGCATATCAAGAAAAACAGTGAGCAATAACAGAAACTGTAGGCACCTAAAGGAATATATCAAAGTACCATCATAGTTATGCATTCTCCTCACAGTAGCTCAGCCTTGCCAGACACAGTATTTCTCACCATAAGTATCATCTCCCTCATGTCAATGTGGAAAGAGAGCTAGGTCCAGAAATACACCAACGACGTCTAGAGAGGAAGCAGTCCTCCTTCATTACTGCTACTGACCTTCCCTCTGGCTCTGCATCCTTTGAACCACTGTGAATTGTTTATCAAAATCACAAACAAGGCACAAGTCAATTACCCTCTTAGAGCATAAAGCTCTGAGTCTTGATTACATGTGCAAGAGGAATATTTACTTTTTAATCAGGGTTGACTGTGGGGTGTGGAGGTAAGGCTATTTTGAAGATTAATTAGTTAGTATTTGTACGTTGCTTTGAAGATGCGAGATACTAAGTATTTTTATGGCATCCAGCTAATGGCCTTAACTCTTTCAGCCATACTGATGTCAAGGCCTTGAAAAGTGGTCCTTCTGAGCAATCTTTATGTAAATCTTTAGTAGGCCATATTGACAAAATGCAAAGATGGAATTTGCTGTTTCTATCCCACTTTCCATCTCTGCCAAACCCTGCAAAGAAATGGTACATTTTTAAAACACCAATAGAAGAGGCAGGTAGCTGCAGAGCACATGGTTTTACCTCCTTTTGATTCAATGTTTGGGCTTGGCAAAGATGAGCAGTTTGTATGTTACAAACGTGGTGCATCTGTTCTCATGGCATCCTGCTGAAGAAAACCATGAGCTTCCATGTTCATTTTGCAGATGAAAGATGTAGAATCTTTGAAAATTTGGACCTTTCTCTTATCCAGGTGGCTAAATCCCACAGTGGGATTTAGGTGCATAAGTATTTTCTGGAACTCAGCCTGTTTGACTTGCCCAAGGTCAAGCACAGAGCATATTTATACTGTAAAGGGAGAAAAAAGTTCCATGCTACTGTTTTAACCGCTGTCTTATTCCTCCTTTCCTAAACAGACAGCTGAGCTCCCATGTTCTTTTGCATTAGGACAACCATTTTTTTATACATAAGTTCAGGAGTTTAGTTTTATTTAGTCTCCTGAACAATCAAACCCATGCAGACAATCTGGGGTCACATGGAGACAAACACAATCCTTTTCTTAGGCAAGCACAGACCATAAAATCACCGGGGATGTTCAAACTTTGGGATGTACCAACTGCATCCCTTTTGTATACCCCACGGCAGCTGGACAGAGCGCAGTATCAAACCCCAGGAGGAAAATGGCTATTCTGTCAGCCACAATGCTGGTGTGCATCTGCCACTGTGAGAAGGGGAGATTATGAAAACAGGGAAAACAATAAAGGTGGCACACTGACACCAGTCTGATATTCCAAGATCCATCCTCAGGAAAGTTAAGAGGCCTCTTGGCATATGGCTTCAGCTGAGATGATGGGCAAGAGAAAACCCCAAGGTCTCCAGCTGAAAATACAAATGACAAAGAGAAATTTCTGGAGGAGAGAGAATGGAATGAGCCACCATGCATGTAACTGGCATTTAAAATCAGATAACAAATGGCAACCTTGTTATCATCAATTACGACAAAGCATAATGTCACATAAAAGCTCAAATATGTAAAAGAGACAAGGTCCTTTGACTGAGTATGCTCTAGCTGCATCCAGCACAAATTACACAGGCTGGAAAACTAAGCAGCTTCTTACAGGATCAGGTATTATACGAAGTGCTCAGTATTTGGGTTAATGAATACAGCATTCTCCCAGATGTTCCATCATTGTTCCAGAGTGGGAGGAAAGCTGGCTGCAGACCAAATCAAATTTTTATATTCCTCTTAGATAGTGCCAGACACTAAGATTTCATCAATATAACATCTGAGGCACAGAGGCAACGCATCATGGTTGGATAACCCTATATTCAATCCATTTTGCTGAAGACAGGACAAATAAACTAAGAATCAGAACATTCAATGAGTCATATCAAAGGTATAAATTGAAAGTCAACACTTGTACTGCATATAATCTAGCTGAAAAAGAATTTATAGCCTGGAATTTCCCATTTAAACACTGCTGCTGCTTCTTGCAGATATACTCCAAATGCTAACTTTAAACACTGCCAGTCCTTTCAAGTTGGGTTTTCTGCTTACTTTATAATATCTTTAGGATGCACATCCTTCTCCAGGGTAATGGAGAGTTTCAGAAAATAAATTAATTGCTGAAAGTGCCTAGGAAAAGTGCACCATTTAGTTTTTACTAAGGAGCTAAATTCAGTCTGGTCTTTTTTTAAAACATATCATCCTTTTCTGTATGCAGAATCAAACAAGGGAGTTTCTGCAACGTGCACCGTTTTTTGGTGGTCAGCATAACACTCTAGAAATGCCTTAGAGGTGACAACAGGAATACAGAGAGTCAACATCTACATTGACCAACAGAAACCCACCACAAGAAATAAACCAAACTTCTAAAAAAATACACAGAAATTATTAATCATTTGCAAGTTCATCTGGAGTGCATGGCTGATCCTCATGCCAAGCAACAGGCAAGCTGAAGTCAGAGAAGAGGGTGTACTTAGGGAATGAGTTTTAGGTTTGAGGCTTAAAAGCAGACTGGATGAAGTCTGTGTTTATAAAGCTAAGATCCAGCACAGTTACACCAGTCTGATCTGGTCCACACTTCTGCTTACACTGGTCACTTAGCCTAGAGGATTGTGGATGTGTGCTTGCTTGTGCATACGCACCCATGAGACCTAAACACCTACATGCGTTTTTTTTTTATACCCTCTAAAAAGGCAGGTCAGGACTGAGCATTCACTGGGCATGAAACAACATTAAACTATAAAATGTTTGCTGCCTGGTGCTAGCAAGGATTTCAGGTTTGGGGCACAAGCAAGTATCTGGGAGTGCTGTAGATGTATTCACCACAGGTATTTGATGTGCTACTTCCTAGGTGCCCTTTCTTAACAGACACACATCTGGCACCATGTAGTAGGAGAGAAAACAAGAAGGGGAGAAGGAGATGCCATGAGGCTGCTGGTCAAGAGCGGATCCTGCCTGTGGTCCTCTTTAAGCTGAAGGGCCACACCAGGAGTGCAATGAAATGCCTCTATAGCTTCAGGGACTTGGCAGAGCCTGGAGCTAGGGAGCTACTGCATCACGGTGAACTCATGGTACATGGGAGGCAGGAGCTGGGGCACAGATGACAGAACACCACATTTCAAGCACAATTAGCTTGCGCTAAATTTGAGGCTGCACCTTCTCCAGCTATAGTCACACCATTGATAATTCAGGGAAATGTATCTTGTTTGAGTTTACAAGGCTGGAATTCAGCCAGTGAAAACAACCAAATGAAAACACCTTTAAACTTTAAGGGGACCAAGAAAACCTCACCTTCATTTATGTCCTATGTGAAACCTTTCACTTCACCACTTGCAGAAACACGGCATGTAAGTGAGAGGGTATTGACTTGTTCTTAAAGGGAAAAATAATTTGCATAATATAACATAATACTTTTGTGAAGACTATTTCTGTGTGTGTAACATGATGACAAGCTGATAAAGAGGGAAATGTATTCTTGGAAATGCAGGCTTCAGATCCTGTTGATAATAGGTGAAAAACTTGAATTGTATTTATTCATCTAGGGAATATCCTGTCTCTTTAGCAGAAAGCCTGTTCTCTTCTGCCTGCATTTGTCTAAATATATCTCGAATTTCCATTCAGCTCTGGCTTGTTGGTTTGTTTTTTTTTTCTTTTTAAGTAATTATTTACAAATTAGATTTCTTGAGAGTAAACTATCAGAGGAGACACACTCCCCTCTCTTCAAATGTATGCAATAGATCTAATTATTTTTCTGTAAAACTACAAACAACCTTCTAAATAATGACAATCATTAGAAAACATTAGGGTCTGTCACTTATAATCTCTGCCAACTGCTGATAACATTTTATTACTGCTTAGAAAGGTTGATTAAAGCTTGTAATAGATTTAGTGAGGGTGAAAGATTAACAAAAAGGTATTTATGATAGAGACACTAAAACATAATATGTTCTCAGTAAACACTTGAGAAAACCCAGCCCTGTGACATTTATAGATGTTGCTCAAGACAACGCTTTTCATCTGCACAGTGAGACCAGTAACAAGTTCCTACATGCTGAGAAAAAAAAAATAAAATAAAAAAAGAGAGAAAAAGGGAGAGGAGCACATTACCTTTGTACGTCTCATGTCAGAGCAAGTGAGAAAGTGCTCTTCAAAAATAAGCCAGCTGTAACCTCGGAGTAAGTTCCTGGGAATGCTATTGTTTAACCATTGGACAACCTCCTTTGAAATTACAGCAATACAAAACTAAAAAACAGGTTGGCTCATAAGCTATTGACTAAGGGGCACCTATTTATGCCTGGTCTTGGAGGAGGGTGTCACTAACATCCCTCAGTCCACCCACCCCACATCCCTGACTGGGGTGACAGACATGCTGTGTGGGGCTCAGAGCTGTAGAGCATAGCACTGAATACATGATAGCTGGCACTTTGTGATGGGCAGGCAAGATGGGCATCAAAGCTTTCCTCCTGCTCAGTTTTCACTGGGAGAAGGCACAGCCAACAATAGGCTAGCAATTCTGAAGATCATTCTTCACTCTGGAGCTATTACAAAGGATGGAGAGAACTGCAAGTGCATGTGACACTCACATCCCTCAACAGCAGTGAGGTCCATCATCCTCTGGAGATGCCAACCTTGCAGCCCAGAGTGACTTCATGATCTGCAATGAGCCTAGATGCCTCAGGTCAGAACATGCATTCCTGTGGCATAGTAGAGTCCCCCTGAAACATTTGATTATTTATCCAGACATAGGGACCATTTGCAGGTAATTCAACAGACTGCAGGATCATCTTGCTTCTCACTTCAGAACAGCCTCTGCTGAGACCAACTATGAAAGACTTGGTGAAGCTGAGAAGCAGGTGCCCAAACTCAAGCCAAGGATGAGAATGTACATGCCATGGCAGGGATCTTTAGCTGTCCTAGTTCAGTCCTGACCTTCAGTATTCTGCTCTGCCTCTCATCTCCCCTAGTCAAGGAGATAGAGCAGGAGAGTTTGCCTGGCTTCCACAAGCCTGCGGCTTGCCTTAGCAAAATAAACTGAGGTCTATTCCAATAAACTGTGGTGAGTCAGAGGATGCAGAGCATCCACACTCAGACATTAGGGAGCAGGAAAAATCTCCAGTAGTGAGCTGGAGAAGGCAGTGAGGGGGCTAACTGGTTCAGACTGCCTACCTTAAGCCAACACAGCAGGACTAGATGACTTCTCAGGGTCTTTTTCTGACCTAATTCTATAACACCCCTCATGAATGATCTCTCTGTTTTGGTCTGGGTTTTTTTTGATAATGGGCCAATATTTAACAGCACACCTCAACAGTGACCAACTGACACCACAGAAATAATTTGTTGAAACAAGTGACCAGCGAGATCACAGCCAAAAGTAAAGGCATTGGAAAATAAAAACAATTTCTGTGCTGTGCATGCCTTGACAAGTCTATACCAGATATATATACACAGTCTGTAAACACATTAATGCGTGGCTAATCAGAGAGGTCAAACTGTGGTGAAGCAGAATGAGCTTGTGGTTAATCCAAGCAGAGAGCCACTGTCTGCAGCCTGTGAAAATGCTTGTAAGTTAAAGTACTGCAAAGTGGATGACAGATTACAGAACCCATGAACGCAAATCAGCCTGCCCCAAATCGTTCCTCAAAGGCACTACGCTGGTGACCCTCACTTCAAGGATGACTCACATCTTTCATGTTCAAAAGTGGAAATTTATTTTTAATGTCAAGTGCTGGTCAAAACTAAGATTGTTACTTATTATGGAAGATGTAAACCCAAATCTGCCCCTTGTTTAACCATACTCCACTGTGTCATAGCCAACATATGAGCCTAAATGCATCTTCTGAGATTAAGTTAGACAGTGCTGTTTTTTCTCCCTCATTCTTTCATACCTGGAAAATTAATAAGGCCTCAAAAAGGAAATATTTCCAGGCTATATAAGGACACACAAAAAAACAACAAATGTAAACAAAAATACTATATTTATGTGTTGATGTAGTGAGTCAGAATAAACATGACAGCTTTACCTGAGATGTTAGAGTCTGAAAACAAACCCCGCATGTTTGGCAACAGGCACAGAAGATTTTTGCAAGAAAAACCAAAAATAAGCTTAGCAACATACTTTACAACTCCCACAGGTAAGCCTTGTTCACAAAGGCAGGCTCACCAAAGTCAAGAAAAAAGAATCCTATAATGCTGGGTGCTGAGCACCTCTCATGCCCTGTATTCTACATGCTGCCTGTATCCCACTGAGCTTCCAGCTGAAAGCTGTTCCTATAGGGCTAACCTGCTCGAACAGCTATATTTCTCCTGGAAAAAATAACAAATCAGAAGTCCAGCAAAGGCTGGCATAGCAAGCTAGAGCCACAGAGCACTGGGACAGGCACAGTTCTTTATTTCCAGCATTTATTCCTGATCCCTGTGGCATTTGAATACCTTCAACATGATACAGAAAGATGATTTTCTATCAAGGCAACAAGGATAACAAGCAGATTGCAAAAGACACTGCTAACACTTGACTGTGATGATGAGAAGTCTGAACCATTTTGGAGTAGACAATGAATAGAGGACTTCCACCTGACTGAACTTCTGGTTTGATTGTGACAAACTTAGTCATGGAAGATATTGAGGGAAATTTTGAAAGCTGGATGGTGTGTCCAATACATTCAATTAAAGGATGGAGAGAAGATCAGAGGAACCATGAAAGCCACGAAAACCTCCATACTGTCAGTGTCTGAACAAAGCCAAATATCCCGAGTGCTGGTTCATCAGCTGTGAAAGCAGAAGATTAGCAGAGAAATCCAGATAGGTTTGACTTAGTAGGATTTTCACCTCCAGCCTCAGATAGAGGCAGTATTTCAGTTTTTGCCTCCAAATTAGAAGGTGCCACAGCACAAATTCACATTAATAAAAACTGTTATTTTGTCTGTATCTCCTTGATTCAATAACACTATTTTGGTGGGGTTTTTCTAAAGAGATTAAACCATGATATTTTATCAAGATTTTTTGTTCTTGAGAACCAAAGCATTCTTCTTAATTCTAGCTTGGGAAAGAGCTGCATAGGCAAAACTATACCTTGTACTAAATGCTTTTAAAGAAATTGCATCCTTTCTCTTTGCATAGCACAGACATTTTAAGAAAAGATGCTTAATTTCTCAGATTAAACAAATACCTTCTAGCAGCAACAGAACAACAACCTTTCCCAGAACTGTGAACTCTAAGTTTTACCTCTTCTGCTTCTAGTGTAGCACCATTTCCCACACTTCAGGAATCACACATTCCGTAATAATTTGTCTCAAGCTGGAGAAAAGGTAGGCATAACATGAATGCTATAGCTGGTGTTTTTTATAAGAAAATAAAAGAAACTTTCACTTTCCAAATTCCATTGGTGAAATGACCAGGGCTTTATTTTATCTTTCCCTGAGCTCAGTTTGCCATCTCTTGAAGTCAGTGAGAATTTGTATTTTTTTCAGTGGATACTGAAATAAATCATAATGAATCAATAATTATCCACACTTGCTTGATAGCTTGGACTTCTGTTATATTCCACAGATACCAGGAAAGTTTTCTGTTATGTTGCTCAGTTTCATTTTTTTCCTGCTGCCCCCTGTCCACTCTGTGCTTGAAGCCAAATTTCCAGCATAACTTTTCCTATCAAAGGCAAGAGATTATTCTTCTAGAGAGCTTTTCTTTCACTTGGTGGCTTTTTAGCTACTGACAAAGTCAATGTTCTTTAAGAATTTTGGGCTCCACTCCTACTACCCTTAGGGGAGGAAGAAACTTCCCAGAAGAAATCACTCCTGGGGGTGGCAGAACAGGCCTTGGATGGGCTGGAAGCTCCTTAGTTCCCAGCTCAGAGTGCCTGCTGCTCCTGACCCTCAGGCACTATGGTGCCCTGGCAGCATCTTCTCTCAAAATCACTAACCATTAATCTCCTTCTACTTCTTGAAATTATGTTCATGTTATCTTTCTTGAGGAAAAATCATTTAACTTGAAATATGTCCTCATGATTACTTGCTTTCCCCAAGTTACTCCAATTTCATCATTTAGCAGTAGGCAGAACTTTAGATCCTGACCTTTAAGTAAATCTGATTCAGCAGCAGCAATCTTCTCTATCTCTCTCCTGCAAACACAGAGTCCAAAAGAAAATTGGTCAGAAAAGAAGAATTCATATGCATATCAAATATTTTCAGTCTTGCACAAATTACCAAACATCTTTCAATATACAAGATGCAGAGCTCTCAAACAATAGCTAAAGCATGTTCCTGCTTTTTATGTGTTCCCCAAGAGCCCTGGAGGGGAACCCAAACCTGGAGGATCAATATGGTTTTTGACACTCTGTGTGTGCATTAAACTGCCTGGTTTGTGCTGGTCAAGTTAAAATTCTACATTAGTATAGTCTTACTACTTTATCAGCTCCTATACTGTCCCATGCATAGGTGGCAATTTGTGTTGATCATGGGTTATTGTGGAGCAATGTCTTGGAGACTCAGATGTTATTAGACTGTGCCTATATACCAGCTTCCAGAGTAGGTTTTTTATGCTAGCCATCATAAGAAATCATCCTCAGCACAAGCCAAGTTAAGCCAAAAGCAAGGAAAAATACTTATTTATCCAATCCAAAATAAGCAACACAGTTGCAGAAATTTATAACATATGGCTGAAAAGAAGGAAAGAAAACTCTGGCTTTCTTGCTCTAAAATCAAGTCCAAAAGGCCCATCATTCTCTCTGTCTCGCTTGGTATCTAGCTGCCAAACAAGATCTAAACCACATCTGATTTACATGGCCAAGGTCTCAGAATTGGTATATACACTCCATTTCAAATACATATTCCCAGGAGAGAACCTGCAGCCGAGGAAGGCAGCTAACTTACAACCCTGTACTCCTTGGTGGAATTCTGCAAAGCTTCAAATCCATCTCCTCTCCCACATTCAGGGGTTAGTTTCCCTGTCCCCTCCCTGGACTAGTCACTGACCTACCTTCTTCAAATGCAAATGTCCCTTCTATAGGCCAGGTGCAGACATCCCTTATCCTTCACTGAACTATTGATAATTCATTAATCCAGAGAGGAGCAAAAGGCTCCCACTTATCAGGACAAGTCTCAGTGTGAAGCTTTTCCAGGCTCCAAATTTCCTATTTCAAATCAATGTATACATTGACAACCACAGCTGATGCAAACTCGTCAGCTTAATATGTGCTTTTGAGGTAGAGATCCATGGAGTGATTGATGGACCCCACCTTCTCCCAGAGGGTTAGCATGAGCCTGATGTGATGTAGTCACCAGGACTGGAGCAAGAGCAGAAAGAGTCCCTGTTGTCAAGTGTGAGAGGGACAGGCATTTGATACTCTTCAGAATTTTAGGCCACTGGAATCTGTGGCATCTGTGACAAAGGGTCTGAATAAATATATTCTTTCACCAGATTCTGTTATGTATTTATTAATAAAACATAACAAAAGAATTAAAAGCCACAACAGAATCTAAGAAAATCATAAACCTCAGTGCCTCTAAATCACCTTATAAAAACTGTCAGAGACAGCCAGACAGGCTGCTAACTTGCAGGCAGAATCTCAGACAGCCTGAGAACACAGCTCCTGTGTGCAGCTGAATAAGGGGCAGGTGTGCAAGTATCAAAAAGAAACCTCTGCTCTGCTGTGCCCGCAAGCAGTGCCTCAGCCTCCACACATCACCCAGCCCCAGTCCTGCAATCAGTCATCGGAAACCAGATCCAGCACAGAAATGTGCTGAATGCGGAACTGCCAGCGCTGAGTCAGTCTGTTTGGGGCTGCCCCCACATATAAAAACATTTTGGTTATTGATCTAAAGATTCATGACTCACAGCTCAATATAGCACTGGGTTTAGAAGACTGATTTGTTCTTGGAAGTGACACATACAGTCTCCTCAGGACACCAGCCCTCCTCTGTGACACCTGCTCCCCAGAAGAAAATCCACAAAGACTTGAAGAGTTGCCCAAAAAACAAGTAAGAGGGGAAGTGGGATGTGCAGCCCTCACTCCATCCACTCATCCATCCTTCTATCCATCCATTCATCCATCCATCTATACATCCATCTATCCATACATACATACATACATCCACCCACCCTTTTCCAGCTCTAAAGGCTTGGATGAGGCAACTTCATCCATGCTGCGGTGTGTCACACATGATTTTCATAACGTGCCTTCTCACTTACTAGCAGATGAATCTGAGATTCCCCTCACCATAAGGGATAATTCACTATGTGAAACTCTGCCTAATAAACAGCTTTAGCTCAAAAGATCTGAAGTCAGACTCTTTACACATAAAAATGTGACCGTGACCTAAAGAAGTACTTTCTAAAGCCACAGAAATATTTAGGGGCCAAACTTCAAGGATCTCATCTAATTCATACATGGAAGCTGTAGAAGCTGCGAGTGACCTTTTATGGTGCTCAATCATTTACAGAAAACACAAGAGCATACCCTCCAAGTGTACTGTAGCATACTTTCCTTGCCTGGGGAAATTCATTTTGGATGTGTGATATCTCTTTGAATTAACTGGCACCAGTTTTGCAATCAAGCACTGTTGAGCCAACAGAAAGACAAGGACTTACGATATTTTCATGTGGAATACACAGAAAAAAATCCCTAAGAATTGGCCCAATATCTATAAAAGACCACAATACATGCATTCATTCATGCAAAAATTAAGTATATAATCACATGATGAGCAAAAGACTTCATACGATGGTATACATATTTAAAACACATACAACCCTATTTAAATAAACTGCACACTGTGCTAGATTCCAAAAAAAGATGAAGTTACAATAATTGTCACTTTCAGTTTTATATAATTTTCCAAATAAAAATGTGAGAGTTGCCATTAACTAGTACTGACAATGCACATACAGTACACACATTTGTCAATTTCATTAACCTTCCAAATTAGGTATTCACAGGGAGCTAATGGCAGCATAACACATCATTACAATATTCAATGCAATTTCATGGATATTATGTATAGGGAGAAATTTTAGGCTCTCTTGTCCTTACAGCTGTTAGAAAATATTATACTTTGCAAATATCCCATTAGGGATCGGCAAATGCTAAATAGCAGAATCTGAATAGCATGAATTATGTCCCCCTTTCCCGCCTCTCCTTGTCAGGAACAGGGTGCCTCTATTTGTGTCATATTTGGCCATAAGTAAGGAATACAAATCATTTGCCTAGACTTTGCACTCTCCTTACAGCCTCAACAGCTAGGATTAGGATCAACGAGGTTTGAGTTTAATTTACCCATTAACTTTCTTTATGACCTTGGGCAAATCACTTAATTTCTTACAGTTCCTTGCTTCACAGGCACAGGGTACATAAAATCTATTATGGATCACGAGCAACTGACATACCAGTAGAAAGGTTACCGTCCTTCTCATAACAGAAAAAAAAAAGGTTTTATTACAATAAGAAGAGAAGGTCTTCCAGCTGGGAATGAGAGTGGGAAGGTACTGACTATGAGAAGAAAAGTCAAATATGGGCAGATGTGGAATGGGAAAAAAAAACCAAGAGATACTTTGAATTATCTAAAGACATTCAGAAGAGAAGCAAAATGAAAGAATCTTAAATAAAAGGAATATTCTTACAAAGTCAGAACTCGGGAGAAAGTAACTTTGTGGAACACAAAACAGAGAGATGGGTCATAGCACTGTTCACCTCAGAAAATAGTATGTTTGTATTAGCAGTAAAAGAATATGAAAGAAATATGAAAGTCCTGCAAGACAATGACGTGAATGACAGAAATCACATTTTTCAGCTTTGATGTACTTATAAGGGTCTCTTTTCTGGACCACTTTGTATTCCTCAAACCAGTCATCTGTGAGTCCATGGGCTTCATGGAGATTGTTCTAGTGTCATCAAAGAATCCTTAATTCTAAGGTTACAAAGATGTTTGCCTCTCTCTTGAAATACTTTAGAAAACTAATGAGGTATAATAAGTTTTCAGTGTTTTCCCTTCTGATCACCAATAAAGTGTTAAAAAAATAAAAGCCATTAGCAGTCACATTACAGGAAAGTAAACACACATCTATGTGTGATGGAGAACAATTCCCATGCAAGCCATCCCCTACAGAAATGGTCAAGGTTATCTGAAGCAGTTTCAATTGAGCTTTGCCTTTCTGCTTGATGCTGTTTTCCCAGCAGGTCCTTAATAGAGCTCAGTAAGGATCTGTTCACCTTGTCAAACAGGACTAGAGCAAAATGCCCCTGTAGCTTACCAAAGAAAAACAATGTTTTCTGTAGGTGGTGGCATGGTGAGCAGTGTCAGCAGCAGCCCTTCCACATTGTTTCTAACCCAGTTGGCTACATTGCATCTTATGATATCTGAGGTTCTCTATTCATGGGAAATGCTTTGGATGGTCCAGCTTCACAACAGCCAGCTTGTGTTAATTTGAATTACTTTGGTTTGCTTTTCTCACTGTTGCTCTCACTGCCAAGGGCTGTCAAAACACATTGTCCTGCTTTCAGAAAAGAGCCACATACTGTGTCATGGAGAGATACAAAACACAGCTGATAAAACTACACAGAAGAGTTCAGCTGTCTTCTTAGTCTATGAATTTAAATAGCACTCTCCTATAGAAATTAAGCAGTTTTTGCATTAAGTTAATTTGTCTTTTTTCTTTTTTTTCCCCTCCATATGGAGCACCTGCTTTACTTTGCCACCTCATTTTCTATTTAGTTTTCTCTTTTAGCTCAGTTATCCATTTTGGAGATTTGACATCATCTACACTACCAGAAAGGTGAGGTTTTAGCCATTTTCTTTTCAGAAGAGTTCATTCAATCAGTTCTGGTGGTTTAAAACGTTAGCTATAGGGGTAGCCTTTTATTGCTCCATGTCTTAATTTCCCATTATAACATACAGATAAAATGTAGAACAAATGGGTGACTCTACATCTCAACAAAGTAATGTTCCAGCCTGCTTAAATTCTGGCCAGCACAAAGCTGCCTGATAAGTAAGGGGGAGGGGAAAGTGAAGGGGGGAAGTAAAATAAATAGAAAAATGTATTCTTAGAGTGTCAGATTTACCACAGACAGAAAAGAGTGATCTTTGACATAGGAGAGAGGGAATATTTTTAATAAGGTGCCATGCCAATTTGGCTTGTTATTCCTATACATAAAGTATCCTGGTGTCCTTTAAATTAAAAAAAGTCCAAGCTGGACAGAAGTGCCAGCAAATGTTATAAACCAGTGGATGGTGGGTGGGTGGTGTGAAAACGTTTCATAACTGCTAACAGCAACCCTGTTGTGAACCAAACAGCTGTGCACAGAACACAGGTGTGCTAGCACAACAAGGGCTATTCATGCCTTCCCACAGGGCGCTGGCCAGGTTTGCAGAGCCACAGCTGACCACATAAAGCATCAGGGATGGAAAAGGCTGAGAGTGAAATGTCCACTAAAAGTGTAAACACCGGATGCCACACAGGCACTCACACACACACATACATTTTTAGCATGTTCTGCTCGCTACCAGAATGAAAAGAGGTAAGGAAGTTTATTCTATTGTGGGAAGCTGAGAATATAATGACATAGGAAGTTAATAGGAGTGTTATGTGCAGGGAAAAATAAGCAGGTAAGAAAGTATTGGGATATCGCACAAGCCAAAATACCCACAATTTAATTGACCTTGTTCTTCCAGTAAATCCTTCCAACAATGTATCCAAGACATTTGTAATTAAAGAAAATTTAGAAGAGATTCCAAATAAAGCTTGCAGAAAGGTTACAGATCCTCTTTTCTTGTGCAGAACCTCCAAGAGAGAAGATAAATTCCAGGAAAGTAAAATATTATGGTTAAACATTAAAATAATTTACCTTTCATATGTGCTGCATAAAGTGTTTTTGCAGCTTTTCTCCCACAATCATCAGGGCAGTTAAAGGTTGGGGGGAGGGTTAGGTTTTGTTTCGCCCTTTTTTTAAACAGGATTCTTATGAGATGGTATAAAATACAATTGATGTGAAAAAGGAATGGTAATTAAGAACCCCTGAGTTCTAATTCTGGATATAGAAATCCTGCACTGGGTATTTCAGTTGAACACACAAGCAAATGTTATGAAAATTGAAAAAGGTAATTGAAAAAGGTAGAATTCCTTTGTGGAAAAGTAAAGGACTACCTGCCCAAGATCTTCTCTATTGTACTGATTATGAAAAGGCAATTATTTACTAAAAACACAGTCTCCAGACACAATATTTGTATCCAGATGGCACACATCAGGAATGAATGCTTTCCAACTGAGGGTGTATAAAAGCCACCTTTCACTAAAAAAAGCATGACAATGAAAGTACAAAGTAACATAACCATGATGCTGACTAATATCTCCACATTTAAAATTCTCACCACCTAGCCCAAGGAAAAATCCTACATGACACCACCTTTGACACAGCAAAGACCTGATTCTTACCAGTGCAAATGAATCCAGTATTCCTGGACTAATTTCTGCTTTCAAAACAGAGCATAAGCTATCAAGATTGAACAGTGCTGCTGTGCCAGCTAATAAAGCTAATGATTAAGTGACCCTGTGAACCTAGCAATTCTTCCAATTCTCCAAGTACACTTTTGATTAAGCAAAGTGAAGAATCTCAATATCTCTCTTACATGAAACTGGGTTTCAAAGGCATTTAAATACTGAACCAAAAATCTTGTTGCTAGCAGATGTAGGGCCTCAGAACAACCGTTAGAAATGCACAACAGCAGTGACAAAGATACATTCCCCAAGTGGCTTCAGCCTCACGCTTTTGGCTCCTGGCAGCAGTGACCTAGATGTGTATCTCTGTCCAACATTCGGAGTGTGGCTGTTCCACTGCTATTAGCAGCAGCTAGTGGTCAGCCTCCCCGAACCACATTTCAGAAAATAGCATGTGCGAGCCTTGCTGTTTACATATTATGGCTACTATCTGGGTAAACTGAACATCCTCTCTCATCAACTACAAAGGTCTAGAAATGCTTTTATCATGTCGTTATCATTGCTTTCTGCTAAGATGGCCTCAGCTGTCACAGGAAAAATAGGTCCTGAGATCAACCAAGATCAGCAATTTGCAAATGTATTTATGATGCTGCTTGAAAACCTGATCAAAATCTAGTGTTTATCACCATTAAAACACTTGCAACTGAAAAGTGGCCTGCAGGTCTTCATTCATCCAGTGAATGCAGGCAGCTGTGCTCCAGCAGGACACGCATTTCTCATTAGTCACAACTTTGCCCATAATCCTCATGAGAAGGAGCCATCTCAGGGAACCAGAGCATAGTTCAGCCTCTACCTCCATTCAGTCCCTGGTCTCTGTGCCAAGTTGTTGAAAAGGGCTGGAGTGGATGGTCACCCAGATTTTGCCTGAGGTCCCCAATTTATCACCTCTAATCCAAGAAATAATTATATTCAACTGGAGGAGTTAGCTTGGCTTCTTCTTACTGTCATTCCTACATAAGTCTACTGATGTTGCAGGTATTAATTAGTCATGCTTTTTTGTCTATAAAATATGCTGTAGTAATTTAAGCAGTACTCAGGAAAAAAATAGTTTAAAGATTGGCTAGCAGCTTGTAATTACAAACATTTCATTCATTGCAGCTTACTTAGAAGTGATTTGCACTTGCCTCAAAACGCTGAGCAAACCTGAAGCACATGCTCACAAAATTCTCAAGTTCCTTTTTGAGATTTCCCTGTAACCAACAAACACAGCTTCTTTCCAAAAGCTCCAAAATTTGGGATCTTCCAACAGAATGATATCTATCTGCCATGCAGATGTGCTGTTAGCCAGCATCCTGTATTTAAAGAGTCAACTAGGGAATTACAGAATTACTGTCATCTTTCACTAAGTGGTGGTACTATACTGGAACCAAAACTTTTGGCTTATAAATGATGTAAATTGTTTCAACTCCAACAACCTTGAGAAAGGTTTAAAAAAGCTAGAAGAGCTGAGGATCTGGCCCATCCTATTTGTCAAGGAGTTGTTTAAACCAAAGCACTGACTCTCAATTTATTTGACTGCTATGGGTTTACACTAGCTATGCTTGTGCAAAAGCAGGACCAATTTTAGCCTAAGCAGATCTAACACCTGTAAAGGGAAACCTTAACATTGACATTCTCATCTAAAACCTTCCAATCAGTCTTACAGAAACCCTATTTTTGTGCTTTTTCATGTGGAAATGAATGACTTGCTATTCTTTTGTGTGATAATTTAGCTAAGCAACAATTATTACTTTGTGTCCTCAGCTGTGGAAAGGACAGAGTTGAGTTACTTCAGTTCATTCCCTTTTCTCTCTCTTTGAATTTATAAATTATATATTTTTGACTTTATAGGCAGTTTGCAACAGGAAATAAATCAAACTCATCTGAGTATTAATCTCAAACCTCACCTAAATATTACTACAGAAATTCAATTTCTAATCTTAAGCATAGAAAAAACTTTGCACTCATATTAAAATTTCTTATCTGTTTTTCAAATTCAGACCAAAGTCTTCCCTTCAGCCTCTTAGAGGGATTTGCACACAAAGGTTAAGACTAAAAAATGGACAGAACTACTGCTGTGGAAAGGAGAGATACAGTGTGTGGAAAAGAAAATCTTTAGTCCTTGCTCAAAAGACACTTTTATTCCAGAATTGTAATTTTACAATTTTTAGAGAAAGCCTATAGGTAAATTAAACCATGGATTACTATAAATTATACAAAGTTATCTTTATAACAATAGATTAGTATACTATCAAGTCACATACATATTCTTCTCAGTATTTATTACAGTGGTGAGCCCAGTAGCACTAGTGTAGCTAAAGCCACTGCAAAAATTCAAAGCCCAGTGAAGCCTTCCATATACAAAGCGCACTAATCACTTCTTAGAAGCAAATTACCTTCAAATGAGAAAATGTGAAGAAATAGCAGCAACTGCAGCAAACAAAAAACCCACTAGTTATTTAAAGAAAATTGCACACAGCGATGCTGCCAAGATGCCACAGCGTCTCCATCACAGCCGGAGGTGGATGGCTTCTGTAGGCTTGGGCAATTCACATTTCAGATTCTTTTCCCACTGCCCACATGTTCAATTTTACTAAACAGCAAGCCCTATTTCTCCCTTATTTACCTTCTAAAGCAAAGCCCACAGTGGTGGGAATGAACACCGAAGTGACACTTAGAAACAGCAACATCATTTGAACAGCTGTAGACAGTCTGTTATTTATCAGAAATTTTAACAAAGGCCAAAGGAAAAAAGCAGCAGTTCAGCACAGAGCGAGTCCTGCCCTAGCACAGCTGTTACACAAGATGCGAAAATTTCAAAATGAGAAAGTAAACACCACTCTATATTCTAGCAAAGAGGGAAGAGATTTTTCTTCCCAATCCTTGGAAATGGCAAACTTAACGCTAATGAAATGCAAACATCCCCCATTCCCCCCATCCCCTGTATGTAAAAGCTGGGATCCAGTTGTGATTCTTTCCTTGTGTTACTTTGTTACACTACCCACAGGGTAAAAAGCTATCAATGCTGAACCAGACCCACAGCAGCAGTAAACTAGGATTGCTTTATTCATGTTCATGTCCACTGCTCTGATGTTTTGCTGGACAGGCGCCGAGTTCACAGCCAGCATCTGCCAACAGCTCACTTCTTGGTGTATTGTGATTTGGGGAAACACCCTTGGGGGTGAACTCTTCCTCCAGTAAACAGGTTTGTTAAAAGCAATGCAGAGATCCATTCAAGACTCCTTTCAACAGGTTTCTTGTTGAGGGCAGGAATTGGTGTCCTGTGATAGTAGTATTAGGAATTCAAAACTGTCCCCATTCTGCATCTGGAGACTAACTGATGGCAGCTCTAGCATGAACCAGTTCAATTTGATTGCTCCATCATTTAGAAGCTCACATCCCTCATTGCTGTCATTTACAACTCAGATGGCAAATGCACATCAGAAAAAAAAACAACAAAACTCCAGTTGAATGGAGTATTTAAAAAACACCCTCCCCACAACAGTAGAAAGAAAGCCAAGCACAACACAGCTTTGCACCAACAGTGCAGACAATACATAGGCCTGCTGTACTGAAGTCAGACACACAAAAAAAGCCTTTCATGGAACAGTGTGGTCCTCAAAATGCCCAGCCAACACTGTGCAGAGGTGAAGTGTCCCACAGTTCACCCACTTGGATGCAGGGCTATACCTGATATACTGGGGGTAAGCAGTGCATGCATGGATGAATGCAGAAGCAGAAGGTCCCACTCCCTGGTGATCAGTTCTCACCACAGGGTCCTCTCAGCACCTCTGACATCATCTTTCTTGGTAGCTGGCTCCTAAAAATTTGAATGGGCCAGTTTTCCCAAGGCAAAACATGCACCTGGGAAGCCTTTCAGAGTTATATACTCTGATTCATCGAAGGCACATCTCAGACTGACAGAGGATGTTGGGAAGTGGAAAGAGGGGCTCCTATTTGCTAGCACAGGCATTCACCACCTTCACTCCCGGTTTATGTCCTGATCTCTGTAAAACAAGCTTGGGGCATTAGCATGTCCTACACATTGCATTGGAGCTCAGATGCCCAGACCTAAGGCTATAAAAACCTTCTCTGGGAGGCAGACAACATATCTCCACTGGAGAGGATCATATGTGGGTCCAAATCTGTCCTATTTCAGATCACGGGCAGGCAACAGCCTCAGGAGACTGAAATCGCCAAGCTCCATGTCAGGCAAACCCATAACTGAGTGACCTTCCAGCAAGAGTGGTGCTGGCCACCAGAGAAGCACCCAGGGGTCCATATACCTCCAGACATCACAGAGGCAAAATGCCTGGTAACATGAGATGGGAGATATTACAAGGGTGGCAGGGGGATTCTCTTTTAGCAGTTTTCTTCTTATTGTTATGTCTGAGACAATATGGGAAACAAGGTATGGATACCTGGGCATCTCCAAGAGCAGCTGTGTTGTACAGATGCTTGTGCCCCACACAGCTGTGACAGCAGAAACCAAGCACTAAGCAACACTGGCTCTGGATGATTTCTGAGCATCACTGATATCCTTTGAATATTCTTCTTACAAAACAAAAGAAAAAGGTAGCACACCCAGGAACAACCGAAAACCAATAGTTTGAGGACATTTAGGAGACACTAGATGCAGACTTGGATATTAAACCTTAATCTTCTACCATCCTTTGAATGTCTGAGTCACTGTTTCAGAGGTATTCAGGGCTCAGCTCTACCCACCTCACTTGCTAGAATAACTTAATTTTGTGCAAAAAATCACATATTCACTGGGAACAGAGTCTCAATCATCATCCACCTTCCACAGAGTTATTCACTACATAAAGTCCATCTTTTTCTCCTTCATTAAAGGTACATTTATTTGTACAAACAAGAACAACTTCTATTTGGGAAGGTGAGAGGCCCAGAACAAAAAGGCTCAGAGATCACTTTGGAGAACCATGCTTCTTGCCTACCTTTAAGCACAGGGCTGTTTGTTAAGCTGGGGTACAGGCTGGGGCATGTGACCAGAAACTCTTTGCCAGTGTTGTCACAGTTAATGCATCCTGGGTTACAGCAATCTGACATTTGTCAATGAAAAACTCTTTAGTCAGATTTTTTCTGACCATCATTTCCCTTGACTCCCTTGTACAGCTATATCCCCTGGTTATTCAGTAAGCAGCAGTCTGCTACAGTGCACTGAATGCTCTGTGCCTGATATCATACCCCAAAGTTCCAAAGCAGTACGCCAAAGAAATAACACTCTAGCTGTGTTTCTGAATTTTAGCTTAGTTATAACACCATGGGCAATAAAAAAACTCAAGGTTCCAGTAAATAACAGAAATTTTATTAACTTCTGAAAGCGGAATTTTTAATAATTCTCTTGCAATGTTTTCCTTTTTAAAACAAATATTCACGTTTCTAGGAATTGCTGACTACTGCGCTTATAAAATGGAGCTCATTTTTGCTGTGTCTAGAAAAGGATAAGGAAAACATGATGCACAAACCAGGAAAACTGTAGAAAAAATATTGGCTGGAAAGTCTGTGTTCCTGAAGACAACCAAGGATAACATTTAACCAGAGACTGGTTTTGACATTGAGCTGTCAGTAGTTCCCTTAAGCACTGGAGCCTCTCAGTCTGAAAATAAATTCCTGATTCACACAAATGCACATACTAAACAAGTGGATGAATCAATTAAGGGTGGGGTTTCTTTTTTCAGAAAATTAAATGAGAGATGACCCTTCAGAAACTGATTCCAAAGTTTGTTTTTATATGCAAGCAAATTGCTATATATATTTATTACATATAATGCATGACTTTTGTATGTTTCATTTCACTTTCAGTGTAAATTGTACTTCTTATTAGGAGAGAAGGATTAGTGTATGCACATTAGCCAGGTGGTTACAGAACTTGCCTGTATGAAACATGATAGATTAAATCCCATTTACACCAATTACATCCACAGCAGCATTTCTACATACAACTTCACATGTGGTTCAGCTTTGAAACTTACCTCAAAGTTAACTTAGGACATCAATGTCTTTATCTGGAACAAGCTAAAGTATTTTTTGTTTCATTTTTACTAATGCATCAGCTGCCTCTGTTGAATCAGAGATTCAACATGTATTTTCATGTTCACAAATTCTGCCAATTCAAATACACATGCTGCAAAATAGAAGAAAGGAAAACAAAGACAACAAAACTCCCACCACTGGTCAATCTGCACATAAAATTACATATCAACATAATTTACAAGAAATGACCTAACGTCTCCCTCAAATCTAACAATCTTCAGTGACGATATATTCTTGACATCTGAAAAAATTTAGGTGAGGAGAAAATATTGCCTACTTCTTTGCTAAAATAACTTCTAGGTTTTCTTTCAAAAGGTTCTCCTATTGCTGGTAGGTAATTCTGCCATATGTGTCGTACATATAGTATTTCATATGCTTTCTATGCAAAAAAGCTATGTATGTATCTTCAGCTTCACACAAAATACCAACAAAGTTCTAGGATCTGTTACTGCTACTATTTTATAGGATTCCAAACAGAAGACAAAAAAAAAAAAAATGTCTCATTTCTGAAACCTAAAATCTAAATTTTAACTAACGTATAAAGTAGGCCAATTAACAGAAGAGACAAGGCAAGGTTATAGCATCACCTTTGCAAGTCAGAGAGACTCCTAAACTTAGGAAAAGCAAAAAAAAAAAAAAAATTGCCATTGTCACACTCACTTTAAATTGATAAATAGAGGGCATAGAGGTTCTGAGCCAAATAGCAGCAGAAAGATACATAACAGCTACAGTGGCATTTTGGGTCAGAACTATTATTTTTATCTAATTTAGGCTAAGGTCATAAAGCATTTTAGCTCACTCTGTTAAATTCAGTGAACCTTACAATTTGCAAATGCCTGATGAATGTCTTTGAATAAGCTATACTATGAATAAGGTGAGTTTCAGGAAGACATTTAAATGGATAGTAATAGCTTTTCCTTGAAGAGCACTTTATTGAAGTGAAATCCCTGAGCTGTACATTGCTGGAGGCTGGGATTGCACACTGTGTGAGTGCCCTGCTCCTGTACCATCCACAAGCATCTCCTGCCAGCCTCTGTCAAAAAGAGGACACCAAGCTGTTTTTATGTACTATACAGAAAATCAGACAGGTATCTTTGCAAAACTTCTCTTTCCCCTCCTGATGCCTACCCCCTCACAGTTACAAGTATTCACAGTCATCATTCCATGGATTTTCTTTTCAAATATTTTTCATTTTAAATCACTGTCAAATTTAAATCAGATTCAGAGGATTGGCTATATCTGAGTGCAACAAGCAAGCAGCTAAGCTTATTTCTTCTATTAACAGGGTAGTGTAGTGCTCTTCCTGCCTAGCATTTTAGCAGAGCATCTTTCAGAAGCATTAGCAGAAGATTACAGTCCTCTTTGATTATCTCAGACCTTAAATTTATTATGCCCCTATCACACACAGCTATTATAGTCAACTGCAGGTTTGTAATTGCTCTCAGTGGGAGAAGGTTCAAGCCCTTTATTTCTTCCTCAGAAGGATATTGGGCCTGATCCAATTCAGGCCAGGCTCAAACTGTTTTCTTCTCTAAAAATCTATTTCCTTATTTTTAGATTAATCCAAGCTATAAGGTATCATTATTCTCTCTGGCCCTTGACCTTCCAGATAACCCTTCTTTATGCCACAAAATAAATGTGCAGGAGAACATAGCACTAATTAAAAGACACCATACCTTTGATTTAAGCATCAAATAAGAACATGATAGCATCACTGAAGGAAAATATCTTTAATATAGTTCATCATATAGACAGAGAGTAAAATCAAAGCATAGCTATGAGTCCATGTTAACAGCACAGACATATTCCCCTCTGATGCAGACACAGTCACTCAGCTGTGTTACCACTCAATTGAACTCAGGAGTAGGATCCTTGTCCATACATGAGGAGCTTCCATTTGCCTCAGCATCCCCCCAAGGTTCTTGCCAACCAGCTCTGAAAAGAAAGAGGCATTCAAGGGTACTTCTCTGTGGAGGCCTTTGACTTGAAAGACGTATGGATAACACGAAACACTCACCCCTGCACATGCATGTACATCACCCGTAATTGTACTCTCATGAGTTTGTACCTGAGTATTTTCTTAAAGTACAATGTATCTTTCCAGTTGTCCTCTGTGAAAACACAAATTTTCATGCTTGTACTTTCAAGACACATAAGAAATATCATTCACTATGAATCAATACAAATAAAACAACGAAATTCAAGATTTTGTAAAAGAACAAAATAAAAGTGTTTGAAGGGGAGGTAGAAATCATGCATTTGCTGCTACTTTTATTTCAGCTTTAGTGGGTTCCCAGGAATTCAGGGTTTAACAGTATCTCAACAGGGCAAATAATCAACACATAAGCTTGGCTTTCACACATTATGAATCTACAAGTTACCTCTGCAAAAGATGCACTTGCCACTCAAATTCCTCCCCTTCAGAATCTCCCACAAAAATTACTTCCAAAAAGGAAAATCAGGAGGGTTCTTCACTGGACAGAGAGACGCTATAATCAGGAAGTGATTAACATGGAAAAAATAGTTGATTTAGGAATTAGCTTTAAGTGACAAGTCCCCTAGCATTTGATTTTGTTCATAATCTGCACTGCAAAGGCAACTGCTCTTCCCAGTTCCTCACTATTGAGTTAAAACAAGAAAAGGACTATAACCAGCTTACAATATTTGCCAACTCCAGCTGCTGGTTTTGTCTTCTGTTTAAATGCTATTCATTTCTCCTTTACTACATTCTCAGCAGAAAACAATTGGCTCTACAAAACTTAGATTCTATATTTAGAAATCTTTCAAAGCTGAGGGCTTTTGGATAAGGAATTTTCATTTAATGATATCAGAAGGATTAGAAAGCATTTTTATAAAGAAACTAACCAAGCTAAGCTGGAAGATGAATATTAAAATGCCTAATTTTAATTGGTAAACTAAAAAGCCTAACAGCCAAAAGCCTATTGCATGATATATAGCACTACTGAGCAAAGTTAATATTCTTTGGATGGATGTCATAATTGTTTATTTTCATAATCTAAAATGTTTTTATTTCATAGATGTATCATTTTAGCACTAAATGTCTTGCCTTGCATACTTATTGTAGGCTAAATTTCCATACACGTATAGTGTATATTACACTTATGTTACTAGAACATACTGTCAATTTTAATTAAAATTTAACATTCTTTTCTACTTCAGAATACAAATCAATCAGTCTCTCCATTCAGCTGCATCATAAAATACCCTTAAGACCCCAAATATTGGTGTTTTATAAATCCTTACGCTATAAGTGCTACAATGTTTTGGTTTACATGTATAGTGACACCTGAGGTTTGATATCTAAGGACTTCTACATTAGCGATGCACTGAAATTTGGACAATTTATGTGAGAGAGGCTCTGGGAAGGCAGCTCAGCTTTTGTAAAACAGTGCTGTGGCATGACACAAAGATCCAAACTGAGGATGTTTGTGAAAAGGCTTTTGCTGAGCCAAAGAGATTTTATGAGACTTCAGCACAGTATAACATTATTATGGCAGGACTACTAGAGCAAAATCATATTTCTGGTGTATGCAAAAAAAAGTTAAAATAAAGACTATTTAGGTTACAAATACAAAATCTACAATCCCCAGAAATTTAGGGAATTTTCACTGTTTCCTATAACAACCTTATCACACTTTTTAAGAACTGTCATAATAAGGAAATAGTTACAGCATTGATTTCCTTCAAACTTTGCTACTGAGAACAGTCCATTTTACAAATTGCCAATTAGTCATGCTCAAATAGTTACTATTACAAATTTGCTGGAATAAATTAACAACTGCTTTGATTATTTTATTTTTTTTTATTTTTAATCTTCTGGAAATTGATCTTTGGGAAATTGAGATTTTAAGTGCTCTACATACTGATTTAAAATATGGAACCTGGAATTTGCCCAAAATGATGATATCCTCATAAAAAGGCAGGCTGGTCAAATTTGCTAGTACGAAGCATAGACATCCAGGCTTTAAAGACCCATGTGCTGAGAGAGTCTCACATTGACATGGCTTTAAAGGTCACATACATACTCTGCCTCAATTGAACCCCAAGGGATGCTGTGGCTAAGCACACAAGATGTTCAGATACTACAATTAGGTTTAAATGGGCATATGGCAGAAGAAATCTGTTCCCATAGGAGGAGAAAAAGGAGAAGTAATATCACAAGCGAAATTAAGAAAAATCAGGATGACAGCATATTACTAAACTAATAGAAGGGGTGATACAAAAGGGAGGAGGCTGAGTTGCAGGGAGAGACTTGAAATTAAGAAGACAATTCTGGGAGCACAGCAATGTGTTCAGTGTTCACACTGACCTTCAGCTGGAGAAAAATGCCTTGCCTTTTTCTTCATTTGGATTTTGGTATATTTCGCATTTATCTAATATTTTCAGTACAAGGCAAATCATCTCAAAGAAAGCTTGATTTGAAAACTTGATAAATGTGGAAGTTTACACAGGGCAAAGTAAATGAGTGAGTAAGGAACAAGATTTCTTCCTCCTATTCAAAAGGAAGGTGTCTTCATACATATGAGGTCTCTAGACCTCATAATCTCTCCAACGCTGCTGCCTGCCTCTGTCAGGGCTAGCTTACAGAGCAGAGGTTAATTTTGCTAACAAATCCGGACTCATCTTTCTCAGATATTTTCTTCTTGGGCTGTCCTTTCCTCTGGCTAGTAAGATAGAAATCAGCCTCAGAAAGAATGAATGTTTTGTGCAACAGTTTTTCTTCTGCCGTGTCTACACTCAGCTCTAAAAGTGAAGCTGCAAATGCAGAAAGCACAGTGCAGACTGCAAGTGCCATTGCAGTGACTGGAAGGACTGGATCGGGTCCTTCTTTCCAAGTATCAAATTTTTGTGGTTCATTTCTTCACTTTGTTTTCCTTAACAGTACATTCTAACAATATTATTTTAATTAAAGTCATATCTATACACAACTTTGACTGAATCTTAATGAAAGACTTTCTGTTGTTGTTTTGGGGTTGTTGGATTTTTTTCTTCCTTTCCTTTTTCAGGCTGGTATTTTTAATTTATAGTTAAAATATCTAATTACCAAAGAAAATGTAATGAAATCCACTAAATGTGAAACAACAAACAGCAATTCCAATTAGCAGGGGGACAGATAAAAGAATTTACATTTCCAAAGCTGTAGCCAGATACCTTTTCTTATTACGTTACCTGTTATTCATTTCATGCTATCAAAGTTCTTTTGCACAACAGAGAAGCATTTATAAATTCCAGCCGTGATTCTTCCCCCAGATAAGCAGCACTGAGAGGGAACAAGGACTGGGCAGCAACAAGAGAAGAAATCTGGGAAGTTTCAATGAGAGTCTGTGGGGAGAAAAGTAGGAGATTTTTGTCCTTTTCTATTCTTCCTACCTGCCTAAATCCCATACACAGGTTTTATTCACAGAAGGACACTCAAACCCATTGGACATTTTTGTAAATGTTGACCATAAAGACAGCAGAAAATTGTGATGATGACAGTAAAACACCTGATCTACACAAAGGAAAAATTATGCCAGAAGACATCTGACTACTGCTGCTTTCATTGATTTTGCTCCCAAGAAGACTAATCACCTACCACAATGTCACTGTGCATCACTCTGCTAAGAAGCTGCACCTCAGCTTTTGTTTACAGACTTTTTTAATTACCTAGTGTGTCTTCTACAAGTGAAGGAACTATTATGCACAAGTAGCAGCACTGTCACCATCACTGCATTCAGGCAGACTCCGGAAATGATTAGCCCAACATGACTTCTTACAAGAGTGAATGTCAAGCTATCTATTGAAAAAAGAACAAATAACTTTTCAACATAAAAGTGGACATTTAACAGAATTCAGGTGGGAAGCAACAATTGTAATGACAATACTTGCGTGCTTATCACACAAAACCTCAGTCTCAAAAGTCAGTTCTGTGGCAAGTTTTAGCATTGTCAGACAAAATTTTCAGCTGATGTAAAACCAGACAGCGTGAGGGATTTTCTCATGTTTCAACTTCCAATCCTAAAAGCCTGAGGAAAAAAAAATTATCTATTTCCAAACATTTATGAGAAATCCAAACCATTTTGTTTAAAGAAATAAATAGCATTGCGAAGGACTGTTGATTTTTCTTGAACTGGTTTTGTGGGAAACACTCTTCTCCTGCCATCCTTTATTTGGTCCCTCCTACTCTCTCTGCTCTGAAGGACTTTGGCTAGCACAGTGGCAGCCAGAACACTCCCTCTAAGGGCAGTGGTGAGGTTTGATCCCAGTTCCAGCTCTCCAAGTAGTCAACTCTGTTATTTGATGATGGGATGATGGGAGCAGGGTAAGTGGCACAGGAATCAAAGTAGCCCCTGTTTCAGGAAAATCAGGAGCATTCCCTTAAAGAATCACATACAGCTGGGGCATAGGTACCCCAGCACCATCCTACCAGGGGTCTTCTTTGTGGAAATTTGGGGATACAGGAGGAAGGGCTGCAGAGAGAAATAGCCTGTGAGCCAGAAACAGAGCAGTGCTGTTCCCTGCCCAGATACCCTTCCTTGCCCAAGTCCTGGGAAACTTCTTGACAAATATTGTGAAGGTCAGCTATAGCTATCAATAACAATATGCATCACCAGCTTTGATGACACTACCAAAGAAAAACATAGAGCTGATTTTATCATTTTCCTCAGTCCTCTGAATCTTAACTTCTATCTACTACATCTTTATTTATTTTGTTATTTACCTTCCTTTGTATTTTCTGCTTGCCATTCCAAAATGCTGGGTAATGCATTCATAGAAAGACGTTCTACTCCCCAGAGCTCCCTGTAATTCAGTGGTGTGGGAACGGATTCACATTGCCACATGTAATGTGTATAGCACTTTGGGACCCTTCTGGAAGAAAGACACTATAGAACCGTCAGATTATTTGCATTTTAAAGGCTCTGGTGGCTATTTCTTGGATTAGGCACTTTAGGTTTGTATTATGTTTCTATGTCCTTAGAAACTGCAGCCAAAATGGAGAAAAAAGTATTTTCCTCACAGTCAGATATGCATTCCATATATTAAGTATTGTATATTTAGCAGGATTCTGATTTTCCTTTCCAATTCCAAAACACACTTATTTTCCAGATTCTGTTTCATTGTATAAAATCAAATCTTTTGAACATTCAAATTAAGGTGCTGCTTTCCGAGTTTAACATAAATATTGCCCTTTCAAAGCAGTAAACCCAAACTCAGAGGCAATTCCAAGCATTCAACTTCCCAGATTACTAGATGAAATAACACAGTTCTTCAGTTCTCTTTTCACAGGGGGAAGCATTCACCAATGCCTTCTACAAACCAGTATCCAGGAAGAGTCAGTAAGGTTGTTCTAAGGGAAGATGTCTGCCTCTTCCTGTAGAAAAAGCACCTGCAGAAAAGGGGAGCTGAAGGAAATGTGAAGAATCCCAAGTTTTGAATGAAAGAAACACTGTAAGTAAAGAAGGGGTTAATATGAAGAGAAGCGTAGGGAAAATAATTTCTGAATCCTCTGGCCCAGGTGTACAACTGATAAAAATAAGATTAGCTTCACTGACTCCAAATTCCAATTTATGCCAGATAAGGATCCAGCTGACTTAATTTTACCTCTTACTTCTTAAAACAATAAAATGACACTATCTATAGACTTGCCTTCAGCAAGAGGTGAGCAGAAAATATTCTCTACCAATGATAAGAATCCACCCCTTTTCAAACAGCTTTTAGCTTTTCTCAATAGTTTAAAAATGCCCCCCAAAGTGGTTTCTTGCCCATATTGTAGCACCAACTTCTGCCATGTCTAATAGGGTTATTCCAGACTGTTGGAATTACTCCAGATACATTAAACAGCAAATGACAGTTCAATCACTCAGTATCCCTCTGACCAAACTTATATATACATACCATACGCTGCTCTGCCAGCACAATGCTAAACTGTCACATTTTCATGTCATTTCATATAAACAGATCCTTTTCCTTTTTTAACTAATTTTTTATAGTGAAGAAGCTGTGCAAAGTGATACTTTTGAGTAGGGGACATAGAGATTACATTTTACATGTGCAAAAAGAGCATCCTATTTTTAAATATTCTGAAGAAGTCCTGCAGTTTATATACTTGCAATGGATGGACTGACTTGATCTGCTTCCTTATTGCATGATGGTCTAATTATACTGCACTTTCTCCCACTTGGAATCGGACCAAAAGTCCACTGCAGTTACCGCAAATCTTTAGGTCAGGACCTTGTTTCATAAGAAATGGTCTGTCTGCAGCAGGATTTACTGCTGGTGCAAGCAGCTATCCAGGGTGGGTAAGGATGCCACAGTCTGGTCCCGAGTATTTTCAAATGCATTCTTCCACAACTTTTCATGCATGTTTTAAAAAGTTTGAGCAAAACTGTCAATAAAGATGATGCTACAGCAGCTACTCTAAAGCATACCACAGTAGAAAGTGTGACAATGTTATCAAATAAAACAAGATAGACATGCATTATTTAAGTTATTACATAGCATTTTGTGTCACACTCAATAAGTAATAGTCCAGGAAGTTTAAATGTATTCTTGATGGACATTTAGCAAAAAATAATTTTAAAATTAATAGCATATGTGGAGAGTATCTAATGGTTTTCCACTCCAAAAAATGAAAGGGAGCTATTTGTGCCAGAAATTGACACTCTTCCAGTTATTGCCATGCTAGGGTAGCTGTGCTCCAATACAGTATACCGTGTGCATAAAATATTCTCATGGTTTAATGTGGGCCAGAAGTGGAAGAGATGGGGGGGGAGGGAAGGGGGGGATGGTGAATAGAAGAAAAAACCCACCACTGATGTAGTTAGGAATTCCAGGCTGCTGGTTATTAAAGTGCCCTTTGGTCACCTGCTACATCCAAATCACAGTGCAGTGATTGGCGTTTGCTCTCGTAAGCAGGTATTGTTTGAGCAGTGGGCAGCTGGAACCCTCTGAGAATCTTCACTTGTCAGAGACGAATCAATCATCTCAAAAGATGTCAGCATCTGCCCAAACCATTTTATATTAGAATAAATGGCAGATGGTGGTGTTTTTATATTTAATCAGTTCCACCAAATGCAGTTTCATCTCTTATAAAACTAAACCATCTGCAGTGTGTAGGTGTACAAATCTAGCTAAATGCCCACTGCAGAGCCTTTCCTCTTAAAGGTAAACTGTACATGTTTAACATTTGTGGTTGCTAAGTTCAATAAATTTTGAAAGCTTTATAAAACTGCTCTGTCTTTATAAATAACTTTATTTTATTTTTTGTATTTTAATTATTTGGTCTCAATGGTCCATGCCTAACTCTCACTTCTGAATCTTATTATGTAAACTGGTCATACTTGACAGTATTAAAATACTTTTGATGGAAGATCATTCCTCCCTTCTTTCTATATAACTGCTAACTTCAGGTCCAGCCTCCTAAAACATGGCACAGAAAAAGACTTAGTAACTTGTCCAACAGCAACAACTTGACCTCAACAGCAGTATAATTCAGTAGATAAAAAGTCTGACCTGGCAGGATCAATCCTGAAACTCTTGACCTTAGTACAGGTTCATCTTGGTTTTAGCATGACTTTCAATACCGTCTCCTATAACAGCCTCATAGACAAACTGGTGAAGTACAGACTAGGTAAACGGACAGTGAGGTGGACTGAAAACTGGCTGAAGTGTTGGGCTGAAAGGGTTGTGATGAGCAGTACAAAGTCTAGCTGTAGATCCATCATTAGTGGAGTACTACAGGAGCTGATACTGGGGCCAGTACTGTTTAATCTCTTCATTAAGAGCCTGGATGATAAGCATAGAGTGTGCACCCTCAGCAAGTTTGCAGGCAATACAAAGTTGGAAGGAGTACTTGATGTACCAGATGCCTGAGCTGCCATCCAGAGGGACCTCCACAGGCTGGAGAAATAGGCCAACAGGAAACTCATGAAGTTCAACAAGGGGAAATGCCGAGCCCTGCAGCTGGAGAGGAACAACTCCATGCACAAGATTATGTTGGGGGCTAACCAGATGGAAAGCAGCTTTACAGAAAAACATCTTGATCTCCCTGGAGAATAGTAAGTTGAACACATACCAGCAATATGCCCTTGCAGCAAAGAAGGTGAACGGCTTCTCGGGCTGCATTAAGAAGAGCTTTTGCCAGCAGATCAAGGGAGATGATCCCTCTCTGCTCAGCATTGGTGAGAAACATCTGGTGTGCTGGGTCAAGCCCTGGGCTCCCAGTTCAAGAGCCATGGACATACTGGTGCAAGTCCAGCAAAGAGCCATAAAGTGCAAGGTCCTACACCTGGGTCAGAGCAATCTCAGGCACAGCTACAGGTTGGGCAAAAAGGAAATTCAGTGCAGCCCTGCGGAGAAAGACTTGGGGGTATTAGTCAATGAGAAAATGAACATGAGCCAGCTTCAGTGTGCGCTTATAGCACAGAAAGCCAATAGTATTCTGGGCTGCATCAAAAGAAGCGTGACCAGCAGATCTAAGGAGGTGATCCTGCCCCTCTACTCTGCTCTCGTGATACCTCACTTGAAGTATTGTGTGCAGTTCTGGTGTCCTCAACATAAAAAGGACATGGAACTGTTGGAACAAGTCCAGAGGAGGCCACGAGGATGATCAGGGGACTGGAGCACCTCCCATATGAAGACAGGCTGAGAAAGTTGGGCTGTTCAGCCTGGAGAAGAGAAGGCTGCATGGAGACCTCATAGCAGCCTTCCAGTATCTGAAGGGGGCCTACAGTGTTGCTGGTGAGGGACTATTCATTAGGGACTGTAGTGACAGGACAAGGGGTAATGGGTTAAAACTTAAACAGGGGAAGTTTAGATTGGATATAAGGAAGAAATTCTTTAGTGTTAGAGTGGTGAGGTACTGGAATGGGTTGCCCAGGGAGGTTGTGAATGCTCCATCCCTGGCAGTGTTCAAGACCAGGTTGGATGAAGCCTTGGGTGACATGGTTTAGTGTGAGGTGTCCCTGCCCATGGCAGGGGAGGTTGGAACTAGATGATCTTGAGGTCCTTTCCAACCCTAACTATTCTATGATTCTATGGTGAAGGAACTGCAGTCTGGTTCTGTGGAAGTTAGCGTTCTTTCAATTTTGTCCCAGTTTGTGGCAGGTTGGTGCTGTCAGTTGCATGGAGAACCTCATGATTTTAAAACAATTTCTACAACAGCATCTAGGTGAGGTTTGACCAACAGCAGTCAGGACAGCTGGTTTCCAATACAGACAGATGAGATTTCATGGGGACAAGAGGTGCAGCAATAGAGCAGTTACACAACTTAGCACTGACTTCAGTCTTTGTGCTTTTTCCGTTTGATTCAGTCAGCACTGATGCCAGTGTGCAACAAACAGTACAAATCAGAACTACTGACATATACTGGACTTTGCTCAGACTAAAATTAATAGTAAAATCCCTTGGAGGGTCTAAAAGTTCCCCAAGTTTCATAAAGAAAAACAGCTAAATTCTCTATCAGAAGTAATTACAATCAAACAATGGAAAATATTAAACATGTATCTAGCTATCTAATATTTATACAGCTTTGGAAAGTAATCTAAAAATAAAAAAATGCCTTAAATTTAGAGAAAAGATCATTTACTCTGCCATAAACTTGCTGCCCTAAATATAACATTTTCCTTAGCACAGTGGTAATAAACATGGTGTGAGGCTTTTGTGTATTATTAAACAACCCTTACTTTTCAACCCCGGCAGTGGCTATACTTTGGGGAATTGCTATGGTCTACAAGAAACAGGGCTGGTGAAGGGGAGGGGAGCACTCTGTAGCCTTTCTATTTTTCTATAAAAATGGAGATGTGAAAAAATTAAATGAGGCTGAAATGTCCTTTAAAGTTACTACCCAGGCAGCCCCTGGAAATGTAGGCACAACAGATAGAAGTAAAGGCTGCAAACCATAGCTTGCATAGAAACAGGCTTCACACAGAGGCTGGACACCCGCACAGCATGAGCAGGATGGGGACAAGACTATGCCAAAAGCAGATGAGGGAAGAGGGAAGAAAGGATATAGCTCAGAAGGGTTTATACCTCAATCATCTTCCATCCCACACAGGAGAGGATCAAGACTTGTGCATGAATAGTTCCTTTCTGGTCCTGTGTCTGGGGCAGAGCCCTACACTCCAGGTCATCTCTTATGGCTTCATGCTGGTCCATAGGGAGTGAGCAGGAGGTATCTTAGCTGGGAAGTAGGGCACCCATCTAGGTTAACGCAGTGGTTTCTGTTTATAGCGATTCATGGAAAGCTTTTCTTCAGTTTCAGCCCAAGCACATTCACAAACACTCCACTCGGGTTTCAGTCTGAGTTTGCCTGTCAAATACGGCTCATTTGAAACCGAGTTACTCCTGAAACTCCTGTTTACTGCATGAAAGTGAAAACTGTCCCTATGCTGCATTGTTTAAGAGCAGGGGGGTTGTAACTTGAGTGCTCAACACTTTTTTCCTCGTTACTAATTTGGTTTGGGGCCTTGTATTCCCTTTAGGTCAATCTTTCTTTCAAAACCTTTTAGGATTCATCCAGGACACATCTGCACACCTTACACAATCCTGGTTTCAATGTAAGAATCTCTTATACTTTTATATCTGGCTGTCTTCACCATACTTTGGTTCAATACAGTTTGTACTAATAAGCAGAAAAGTGGGGCCAAAAGAAAAATCTGTCCTTGAAAAAGTCTCTTGTAAGAGTTGTTGTCTGGGTACCAGGGCAGGACAATGAGAAGGCTAATATCTAGGAAAAGGCAGATTGTCTGCACTGGCTGCTGGAACTGGAGCCTGGGAATTTTCCTAAAGGCAGAAGAATGAAATAAAGCATTGATACAATCCCACAGAAGCGCATATTTTGCCTCGATAAAATCTCACACATTAAGAAGCTGGGGAAGGCAATCTGAGCAAGAAAGAAATCAAGACAAAGAGATGGAGACGGCAGTGGGCCAAGGAAGGAAGTAGGAACCAAATGACACCGAGCTTGTGATTTAGAGGAAGAGCTGTGCACCACATGAGTACTCAGGGGGACAGCCTGGAAGGCTCTGACATAGACAACTCCTGGGAGCGATAGAGACAGAAGAAAGAAAAGGCAATGAGCATATATATTCTTTCTTCTTATTAGAAACATACACATACACATTTTTGTACATAAACAGACATTTTTGTGTTCATAAACATGCTTGCATACATATATATACACATACATTTATGTGTGTGTATGTGTTATTTCTTGCACTATTTCAGTAGAAAAGTGACTAGAGTGCCTGTTTGATATCAGACGTCACATGCCCAACGAATAAATTGTAAACTCACTTTTCTAGTAGGACCAACATTCTCAGCAAAGATGAGCTGACATTAGTCAGCAGCTTGGTGGGGAGGCCAAAGGGGCTAATACAGCTGTGAAAGCATAACAGGCTGACAGGCTGTTTATTGGAAAACTGCCAGAGAAGCCAAAAGAAGAGACCATGTTTCAACTACCCAGTCAAAGCGGTTGAAAAGTCAACTCCCAAAGTACACCACAAACTTGAAGGCTGAGTTTAGCACCAATTTGGGGGTGCCCTACCAATGCTGTGACACATTGAAATAACAGTTTGGTGTTTGTATAAAGTTCTTGCTTGATTCATTCTAAGCTATCAACAAACCATTGGTCCAAAGAGAAAGTCTCTGCAATATTAATTTAATCAAAACCACTACTTCACAATTTCCAAACAGAATTTTTTGTTTTCTCCCAGAACCACACAAATGCATAAACACTTCATCTACAATATCTACATGTTTAGCTGCAGTGGACTGCTCTAAGTGGACTTAACTTCAGCCACAGCTCATGCCATGAAGTACTGTTCTCAGCCACTGCCCTCACGCAATTGAAAATAAGATATATTCTGAGATATACGCAGCTTTCAAAAGCACAACACCACAAGAATAGTACTAATCTTAGCTCACCCAACGTACATAAATATATAGCATGCACATCACACCAAGTCAAACTATGAAGAAGGCAAGAAAGGGGTGATAGGTGGGCAAAGAATTGCCAACACACAGAAGCAGGTCGGTTTTCTGAGGAAAAATTGTGCCAGGGATAGAAAGTAAATGAAAGAAAGCACAAAGTTGTAGGCAGGGAACAGATACGAAGCTGGAAAACTAGTACAGGAAGGTGACATGGCAGTGAAGGCAACATCGGTAACACCTTGAAGATGAGAGTGGGAAGATTTCATGTGATGCAGCTAAACAAGAAGAAACGAGTGGCATAAAAGGAAAGCAAAACTACTACTGGATCACTTCATGTACTGTCATGTCAAGTCTCTGTGCAATTCACAGCTTACAGATTTACCAGCTAACACATTCCTCACTGCAAATTTCTAACTGAGCCAACTGCACAGAAAGTTTTCGATTTGGCTTCACCAAGAACACCGTTTTGCTCACAGCATGAAGCAATGTTGGAGAAGAGGGCTCTTGTTTTCTGTCATTGCCACTGTACAGCACTCAGCACACTAATGGTGGCATCCCTACTGAAATGTACCATGGTTTGTGCAACCCTGTGAGAGACAATGATGCTGAAACAACACCACGCCTATGCTCTACCTACAACAGACACCAGGTGCATTGTGGTCATGAACAACTTTATCACTGAGGAGAGGAAAGAGGACTGTGCTGGTTGCTTTGTCTCAACAATACTACTTCCTAGCTTATTTATAGTGCCATTTTAACAGCCATGGAGGACACATTATTTGGCTGCCCAACTTGGGGAATGCAACTAGCAATAAAGGAGGGGTAGGAACAGCAGGGTACTAAAAATCATAACACATAGGCTACAAGATCATGACAAGTCTCTTTTGTAACTCAGTACAGCAAATATGGATAGAGAAGGGGAGTTTCGGGGTTCACAGTATAATCTGGAGTTCACCTCACCCAACAAAATGCAAATAAACTCCTCTGGGAGAAGTGTAGCTGTTCTGCATTTATACCAAATATAAATGAGAGCAGAGCCTCAGCCAACATGATAACTACTTCTTCTGATTTCTTTTGGCTTGTTTCTTTCTCACCCTACAAAATGCTGTGTAATGGGCAAATGAACATGGAGTTCTCTTGCAATAAATTGGATGAGTGAACAGAGGGAAATCAATTTCTTTATGATGGCTTCTACTATGAACAAAACCAGAATGCCTAACGAGTGCTGGAATGATAGATGGAGTTCGAGGACAGAGTCTATTATTACATTATGTTAAACTAAAACAGCTTTGTTGACTTCAATCCATTTATTCCAAATTTTGCACAGATAGAGACTGTGACTGTAATATACACAGCATACAAAGTTGTGGAGCAGGTTCTGGAAGTTAGAGAGCTTTCTGCTTCTTTTACCACTTAGACCTATCTGGATCAATCACCACCTACGCAACACAGAAGGAAAAACACCCTAACATTGCCAACAATGGATATACCAGATGAATTAACAGGAAATTTCTCTAATTTATGAGGTTTAAAAAAGAAATTCTTATCTGGGTTAGAGCTAAATAGACAGAAATGAAACTTAATCGGCACATTAAATAAATCATTTAGAAATAGCAAAACATGCTCTGTCCCATAGTTTGCAGGTGACCAGCAGAAGTCATGTGTACAAGATATTATCTAGCTCAGAGTCTAAATGAAAATTAAAATCAATGTCATATACAATAATTAGGACAGGTGCTTTTAAATTTTTTAAACATTTCCTCTTGAAGCAATAGTTTTATATTCTATTTTATACTCTTGACACTTACTAAACTAAAAACATTCATACAGAATTACAAAGAAATCCAGACTCCTGCTTCAAAACTCCACCTTCAGCAATTTGAGGTGGGCTGTGCAGCAGATGCTCCACCCTCTCACATCCCTCACCAGACAGCCTACTCAAACCTTATAAATCACTAGACTTTGATAATCTATCAGAGGTACACTAAAGGCAGAAATTAGCATCTGCATTAATGCCTAATCAAGGCTTTTAAAGAAGCTTCCCATTGCCATACGGTGTTGCCCCCTGGCAAATCTGAAGAAAGGCACCAGACCAGAAAAGCACTGTTATCTGAAGCACCAATTCCTACACTGCTGTGAAAGAGGGCTGTTCAACTAATGAACTTCTTTTGTAAGAGAACATCTTTCGTATCAATGTTAGCAAAAGCACTCAAATACTTAAAAATTCAGGAGCCATCCACAGACCTTAGGATAGAGCATTTAAGTAACATCAGGAAGTTACCATTTCTGGGACATTCCCCATGGTGCACATTTCTGAGAGCAGAAAAGGATGATTGAGTTCTTCAGTTTGCTGTAGCTGAGAGATAGTGATGTTTCTGGTCTGCAGATGGCAAGGGAGGAAGCAAGATACTGCTGCTGTCAATGGCATGTTGAAGCCAAAGAGGTCCCATATTCAGACTACAGCCATCTTTGTGGAGCGGACTTTGCGGAACTCCACTAGCAGCACAGCTGAAGATGGCATTTCTGCCACCATTAGGGTCCAGTAACAGGGCATCCTCCAAAGAGCTTATTCTTACATCTATATTCCTGACAAGAAATAAAAAAGTCTGTATATCTGATATTCATTGTCTGTTTATTCCAAATGCCTTTATTCATTGTCCCTTTATTCCTCTTGTCTTTATGTATCCTACAGGACAACATTAGAGGAATGATGGAGCATATCAAAATATGTGTGCTTATTTATTCATTTATTTTATATTTTACAAATTTATGATCTTGGAAAAATGACTTAAAAAGGAAATGTCTGTCTGCAGGCACATGAACCCTGAGGGTTACAGATGGCTGCAATCTTTTGTTGAATTCCAATTTTTTAACTTAATTTTAAAACTGAAATATCAGTCTTCCAAAAATTTTTCCTTTTTTTAATATCCAAATGTTAAAAAAATCTACTTCTGCTTATTTATACCTACTCACATGTTTAGCTGTTATTTTAAAATGCATTCTAAGATCTCCTGTTAACTATTCACCACTAGTCACGGTTTCCAATGACACCTCCTGTGTCAGTCTCTTCCTGAGTAAAAAGGGAAAAACCTTATACTATGACCCAAACAATCGTGATTTATTTTCCCATCCAGAGGTTGAAAGTTGAAATGCAGTTTTGCAAAAGCATCTAAACCCATATTTAATTTTAATTTTGTTACAGGAGCATGTACTTAAAATCAAAAATTTTGCTGAATGGGGTTTGCAATAAGCACATCTTCAATGCTCTTCTGAAGCAAGTCACAAATGCTGCTTAAGTTGGAAAGCTAATTTTCATCACAAGGAAGTTGAATACCATCTTAGAAAACATCTGCCTTTTAGGGTCAGATTCTAAGCTCTGATATACAATTAATAGCTGTAACATCTCAGAAGATGAATAAATACATCTGACAAATGGGGATGCATGTCTGTTGGCCACTCCCAGTT
Organism: Melopsittacus undulatus; assembly: GCF_012275295.1. Classification (NCBI taxonomy): domain Eukaryota; kingdom Metazoa; phylum Chordata; class Aves; order Psittaciformes; family Psittaculidae; genus Melopsittacus; species Melopsittacus undulatus. Next base: position 29,447,155 of record NC_047529.1, on the reverse strand, counting down.
ACTAGATAGGCTGTAAGATTTGCATCACACACATATGGGTGTTTCCTGGCTCCCCTCAGCACATGACCTACTTGAGCTTCCTTATGTGGAAGGTTATGGTTTAAGAAGCAAAGTTCATGAATCGTCATCTATAAACCCTGCCCGCAGACAGCATGCTAGAGTAAGTAAGCTACCATGGAACATTTCATGCTTGCAGCCATTGAAGCAGTTTGAAATGCCAACACCTACCTGAAAGTAAAACCAGGCTATTAGAATAAATTCAGGACATTCCTTTTGTCAGCTACTGAATAAAAAAAAATCTCCTGTAATTTTACTTCAGTGCAACACTCATTGGTATAATGATATTCTACATTGAGCAAACCATGGAAAGGTTGGATTCAAGATTTGCAGGGAGGCATTCAGCGTATCAGCCCTGCAATGGGAAAAAATATTCATCAGCTTTGCAGGAGACCTTTGTACGTAGCACAATGCCTCCTAGATCACTGAATAAGTCTGTCCCATCACCTACAGCATATATGTAAAATACACACTGCCTCCCATCCTCTGAGCACAATTTGAGGGGCAAAATCACCTCTCTTTCTGTCAACCCCAACTGTGCAATGAAACCTGTTATTACCTCACTCCTCACTTGGCCTCCTTGGAGAGCAGTGTTCAGGTTTCTTTTCTCCAAGGTACTACATCAGTCGCTATTACCAGCCTTCAGCCTTTGCTAGATCTATTACACATAGTTCTGTAAATATGTTCCCAAAAATTACTTTCCATCCCAGGTCAGGATTCATTGTGTATCAAGAAGACCTATAAAAGAAATGAAGCCATCAGACGTCACGTCATTCTGAAACAACCCCAAAAAAACAAGTCAGCTTTTGGAGGAGACAATAGGCTTTGAACTTGGTAATTACCGGCTATTCCTGATGACTGTACATAGGAAAAGCCACAACCTCCACTGTTCATGGAGGCTGCAAAAGTAAACCCTTCATTATTGTTTCTGCTATATAAATGTTCTTTTGCTTCTCTGTCTATTTAATCTTTATGATGGCTAGAAATTCAATGTTTAAATCAGCTTTAATTATATTTTTTCTCAACTGTTGCAACAAGGTCCCTTGAGTGACCTTTAATTATATTTTTTCTCAACTGTTGCAACAAGGTCCCTTGAGTGACATCTTTATTTGTGTAAAAGGCAGAAGACTTTGCAAAAATGGGTTTTAAAACACTGCTTCTGGCCCACAGAACTATTTCTCTCACAGGACAAAACAGACAAAGAAAGGAGACAGAGTGTTTGCCTACAAAAAAAAATCCCTAAGATGGAAAGAGGTTTCAGGAATCCAGTTAAAACACAAATGTTATCAAGATTACAGATGGCACTGCAACCAGAGAGGACTACAATACTTGGACAGACCCCTTTCAAGGCTATCTACCTAAATTGACTTTAGCATCCAGGACAACTTAAGATTCATAAATCATAAAGCCATCTTCACTCCTCTCCCACATAATGTACTTTTTGTGGTTCATTAGATTTTCTGTGTAAAACAACTGCATTTTTAAAGACAGTTAAGCACCCTAATCTTTGAAAAACAGAAGCCCAAATTCTTCTAAATGTCTGGCCCATTATCAGCTGGAAGCCTGGTCAGATTCAAGAAACTGGTAAAAGCAAATTCAGACACTGCTTTCTTTTCTCTGTTCACCACCAATATATCTTTTTCATATATTGGTCTAATTTAGACTGCAAGCTCTTCTAAGCAGGGAATATGTTTTTACATTCATAGACTGCCCCATAAATTTATGGCATTGGATGCATTTTTATAATAAATAAGAAAAAAAATCAATTATTTCAGTTAAATGATATTCTCCTTACACTAGCAATTGATATTAACACCTCCAGCAATAGCTGATGCTGGTTATATCAATATCAGAGCCTCAGAAAGACCCTGGAAATGTAACTTACATGTTTCTATAGTGTTTGTATTTTGGACTCCTGGAAAGTAATGTAATAAAGCACTGCAATACAAGATGTCTCTTGGCTCCTTGCTGACTTAAAGGCACGCTGCTTATCAGTGAATTAAAGGCAACTTCTTATATTCACATGGCTAAATCATTACTGATGTAAGACTATTACACCAAATGGCTAGAACACATGCAAGTGCAAGGCACTCAGCTTTTGTTCCACTATAAATGTCTTTGAACGCTGATATTATTGCTGTACTTTCCTTTATGTAGGCCTTTTGTCCTTTCAGCTTTTTAAGTGCTTCTCTGGCCCACGTTGCAGGACACACAGTGTGGTTTCAGGCATATAGTTTGCTCTAGTGGAATGCATGCAAAATGAATGCAAAATATGCAGCCAAGATAAGCCCTGGCAGATCTGGAAAGCAGAGCAGAAGAAATAATTTTGCTTGTTACCTTTAAAATCTCTTCCATTTGATAATTATAAAACCAATAGAGGGAGGAAAGCACTTTTCTTTGCCAGACATGCGTATTTTCCTGTAATCGAGCAGAACTTCCCAGGATACCTAGCCTCTATTTGAATCCTTAGGAATTAATTGTTTTATCCACCCATTTCCACAGGACAAGGCCACTAAATAATGAGACCCATAAACCTTCATAATTAAGGAAAAATGCTGATAACATAGAAACAAGCAGAGCCTTTGGTGGCATAAAAGGACACTTTGGCTAGTTAACAGGAATAGCCAATGCATTCCTGATCCTAAGTGCAATAATTTTAACAGCTGGTACCACAAAATAGATTCCATGATTAATACATTTGAAACAAACTTGACTTGCTAGATTAGGGCACTCTGTTCAAGCAGTGGGAGCATTCGTTCAATCGCGCATCAGATAGCCATTGTCTGAAGGTGGTACTGATAGTCGCATTGTAAAGCTGATTCTCTAATATTCTTGGGATGCAATGTACTGCATTTTTTTCATCATTTCCTCTACATGTAAACTGATCTCCTGCGTTGAAGCAGTACTATTTAAAACAAAAGGGTTTGATTTATAGCCAGTCCCCAGCCTCATAAATCACACCTGCAGTGTGGTGCTCTGAGCTCCCTGTGTTCTGCCAGCATTTACGTTTTATAAATGATTTGGGTTTACCTCCCATTGTGATGGAGCCTAATACAATTGCATTCTTCTCTCCCAGCATTCACTCTTGCTGTTGCTCATTATTCCCACTGGGAATTCAGACCTAGTTTTTGCAAGCTTGTCAGGGGGAGGGGATTGGTGGTGGTGTGGGCTTTTTTAAATTAAGGAATGTTGAATTAAAAATTTATGTTCACATTCTGTAGCTTTTTCTATTGCTAGACATACTATGCAGAGGACTTTCTCTCCTTCCCATTGACTAGGCTTATATTTAAGCTCCCATTTGCTAAGCTAATGATTTGGAAGTTAGGACAGCAGCTTGAAATGTCCAGTATAAAGAGTATTTGACCTTCAGAGTAACCCAGGTATGCACATCAGCCATTCTACAAACTGCATGAAGGAGCCTGAATTCTCATTTAAAAATAAAAAAATAAAAAATAATTACTCGAGCCTCCCAAGAGACTAAGTGCAAGGATTTTATTTCTAACTCTCAGACTTTCCCTAAGTGCCTAAAAGATGCTTATATAATATTTTGTGGTTGCCTCTCAAGTTCTCAACCATATAACAGTTCTAGTTAGTTAAGTACCATTCAGACAAGCAGAGATAACAAGACTTGCTTCTTAGAGCTGACAGCCTTGAGTTTTGGTTCAGAGAATTATTCCTAAGTCATGGCACCATTTAACTGAGATTGATAGGATTTGTGCACATTCTTTGATTTCCCCTGTACCAAAACAATCCATGATTTGTTTAATTAATGACCATCATCACTGCCATTTTTACTGTTAAAAATACTGCTACTACCATTTCTAAGCCAACAAAGAATTAATCGTAGTTTGAAGCTGGTAAAAGCCACAAAATCTAAGTTACATTTCTGTCACAAGTACACAATACAGTTTAGGTTCAGTTCTGGAGTCCAGTCTTCTGAGCACTAAAATGGAGTCTGTTACTTGAAGAGACAGTTGCAAAACTTAGGCCTGAGATTTGGAAGGCTGCAACGTGTGTCAACAGAGATCAGGCTCAGACCTAACTAGTTGGAAAAATATTTCTGAAATGAATAGTAGTTATTTAGAAAAGCTACTCCCTTTCCAGCATAACTCACAAGTGGATTGGAATAAGTGGACTTGTTCCAGTTCAATGAAGGATTAAGCTAAACACTTCTATTTTCAAAGTAGATTAAGTGAAACAAGAAGACATTTTGATTTCCGAATTAGAACTGTCCACACATGCATTTATGCAGAAAGAGCTTTTGCACTTTAAAAGCAAACTTTGTTTTTATCCAAATTTATTTTCGGATGGAGGTAGAAAGCCTTGAATTATTGTATCTACTGACTGAAGACTCATATAACAGTATCTGTATGAAAAGTAGTATTCTTTAGTTCATAGTGTGGGCATAAAGATAACCAGTTGTAACAGATCTTTCTTGGTAATGACTAGACTAATTTTTAGAGCCTATTTTGGATTTAGTTACCTGTTTTATAAAAGCTAGTGATTCCAATAAGTGCTTCTAAAATAGACTTTAGTGAATTTAAATGCTCTGAACAACTGTTTAATTCTCCAGTAGTTCAAAATTAGACTTCATTCTGAGAACAAAAAAATCCCAACCAAACAACTAAAACAAAACCAAAACCAAATTTATTCATAATTACTGAGAGGCAAACACTGAATTTTCAGTGCCAACATTTGCTATCTTAAGTTTAAATTTCTTGGATTTTTTTACCCAAACATGATAAAGTATGAAAAAAGATGGTAACTCTGCAAATATTATCCATCTGATATTTTATCTTCTTGCAGGACAAGGTAGCAAAATGACTGCAGGAACCTCCTCCCTCGCTGCAATTCTTGTTTACCATTGGATCTAACTGCAGTAGAATGCAATTATGCAAATCCTGGTACATATGCATAAGGTTAAATTACACTTTGCTGTGTAGCCTTGTGCTGCCCCAAAAGCAAACCTGCAAAGTATGTAACTCCATGCACTGTTACAAGTCTTCTATTATGATTTGCTCTATGAAGTATCTTCAGATCACCAACTTCACGTGAGAAGAGGTTCAGGATTATGGGCGTCCTTCTGTAGCTGCTTCACATGCAACCATGTCTACTGAAATATGAGTTCCATTTTGGGTTTGGTCCACTAGTATTTCAAGTCCTTTTTATCCAACTGCATGTGAGGCAGCATAGTTGTGACACATATCCTTATACATTTGTTTCAAACAACCCTAAAATTCCAATGTTTTTCCCTGAAGGCAATGTCTTTATACAAGTCTTACCAAAAATAAACCTGCAATAAAAGTGCTTATGTAAAAAAATGGATCTTTAGTTAAATGCATAAAGCGTGCTCCCCTGTCAAAGTAGGCATTTGGGTAACTTTGATGTTTGATTTAAATATTAGCAAATGTGAAAAATTTATTGTTGCCTTTACACAAAGCAAAAAGGCATTAAATGTGCCCCAATGTCTTCAATGAATGAAATTCATTTCAGTAAATGTAGATAGGTTTCAGTTAATGACTTTGCTTATAATGTGAAGCAGCAATTATAAGCTATATCTGGAACACTGATAAACTCACCCAATCACCTCTCAGATTAAGTCCAATTTAAGGGGACAACTAAACTTATGCCTGCTAAATTTCCATTTGCACACACAACTGGATAGCTGGAAATGGATAGTTTGATCTGCATACACAGGTTTTACTCATTCAGCATGGACAGTGCTGAAAAAAGGTCTTTGGCATTCTACTGGAAAGGTGCCCTCTGATACTTTACATGCTTGTATTCTTGACATGAACCATCCAGCTGTTTTCTAGAGTCTCATTTATATAATAAGATGTCTTGCAATATTGGAATCAAAATGCCTGCCCCAAATGCTCCTGTAATAGATACACACATTGAAAATACATTTGAGTATCTAGACCTAGCAGAAGAGGAGTGCCTATTTTCACTCTACAGCTCATTTATGCCTAGGAGAAATCAATAAAGAAAATCTAACCAAGAAACCTGCAAAATAAATATCTGATAGATCCAGTAATATGTAACCATAATCAATAAGGAGAGCTTTCCCGGCAGTAAATGACTAGCTGGAAGAATCATTAACTATGAGAAATTCCCAATGCCAAGTGCAATCTGATCCTGAAAACACTTATTCACATTATCAGTCCTTATTCTTACAAAATAATCCTGGTTTGTGAGAGCCAGATTTACTTACTAAAGTAACATCCTGTCTAAGTTCCATAGCATACCTACTGCTTCTTAACAATATCGCTTCTTAGCATACCTATTGGTACGTTAATAAAGTACAATTTTTAGACCATTTGTTAAAAAAGTTCTGCAAATACTACTTACAAAATCACTTAAAAAGAAAAAAAATAAAAGCAGTTGCTTTCTTAAGAGCTTTAAATTTTAAACTTGATTTCTATGTTCCCATGGATACACTGCTTTGTTCCTATAATGGTCTTGCTTCAGCATGGTAAGCAACAGGGAAACAGGACTTACTCTCAACATTTCAATAGGCTTAGCACCTTCATCAGCTAAGTGGTCCTCCAGTGGTGCCCAATGGGATACACAGTTTTTTTCTTTTTCCATTCTGAGAAAGAATTAGTTGTTGTTCATGGCCCCACAGTTGTTCTCAGCACAATAAATACACAATTGTGTCATTTCAATCCAGTACAGCCCAGATACATTTCTCTGGCTGGGTCACACAGTGTCAGATAGCTGCAGACTACTTATCATCATCCCAGATCATTTGTACAACAGTATTATCACTGACCTTTCCCTCCCAACCCCCACAAGAAATGTGAAGTTTCTTCTTATACAGAAAACCCTGTTTTCTGCAAGAATTCTTAAAATTATGGAATGATTCTCAATGTAAATAGCAATCAAATGCCTTTGCTCCAAAAGATATCAGTTATTATCAGATGTCGCATCAATCCCATCTTACCCAAATTGTATATGTGAGGAGTAATTCCCTGATGCTACAGGTTGTTCTGCTTTCTTGTTCTTTTGTGAAGATCATTATGGTCCCTAGGACAGGTCTCAAAGACATTTTTAAGGAAAGTGCTTGACAAAGACAGAGCAATCTTGGAAGAAAAAGAGCCTATAAAAATAATTTTCTTTGGATGCAAAGGAGGCAGAGAAGGCTCAGTAATGGAATGCATAGCTTTTCATCTCTATATCACTAGTTCAGATATAAATGAGGCTGTCAGTAGTCAGAAGTGGTGAGTCTACAAAAGCTGGTAAGCTGAAAAGTATCCAAGACACAGAGCAATAATTTACCACAGCATCAGAGACAAAAAGGAGGCAAAATAGGGTTAAATTAATGTTAGTTTTCAAAATAACATGAAAACACATATCCACACAGCATACAATTAAGAGTAATCCTATTTTTGGGGTGATGTTGACTAATGACCTAACAGTTGTTTTCTACAAGGTGTTTTCACATCTAAGATTGCTGCTGGTCTTTCAAACATTTATCACCTGGTCCATAAAAAAATTAGTCACATCTGTTTACTAAGTTCAGAATGGCCAAAGTTCATTAGAAAATTCTTTTTAATTAAAATATTATTGTCAAGTTCAATATCTAAAAAATCAGTATTATAGCCACTATTTTCAAGAGGTTCAAAGGGGTTCTTTGAATCTCAAAGACTGTAAAGCTAGCCTGTGCATCCTGTATCACCATCCACACCATTGTTCTTGCTTTTTACTGTCTTATTTCAAGTTTCATGTAGCCTCTTCAGCCTTGGGGCTATGTCATCCTATCTACTAACTAGTACATTGGATTCTGATACTGCCTGGGCTTTGAGGACATTGCTGTAGAACAAATCATCATCGTGATCAATACCTGGGAAGCTGTGACATTGTTAGCTGTGAGCTTGGCTCAATGACTCCATTAGTGCCATCAATATACATCCAATGGCCATGTGAGCAGCTATGTGATGCAGCAGCACTCACTTCAGAAGAATCATTGACTGACTCAGTGCACAGACACAGAACTGACAATTAAATGAACTAACAGCTTCTATTTACTTTCCATAATCAATTCAAGCTACAGCGCAGTCATGCAGGGAAAGGTTAGGAACAGCCATGACCAAGCCTGAGCCACAGCTCCCATTTTATGGCACATTCTCTCCCAATACAGAGTTTTCCTGTCAAGGGCAAATAAGACATCTTAAAAATAATTTTTCACAGTTAATCTTAAAGGTACCCTTTCAGACATAAGGAAAAAGATTGCGGACAAGAAAAGTATTCAACAATTAAGTGGAGCAGCTGCTGAGTGGGCTGCAGATCTTGTTGCAATGAGCAGAGAAACCTGCATCTAGAATGGAGTCTACTGAGAATCTGCATATAACCCATACCTGGGTCTGATTCTTTGCTGTCTTTCATAATAGGTATTTAGATCTGTGCAAAGACTGTGAAACATGGTCACTCTGAGCAGGCTTCTACAGCCACCTGGCAGCCCACAGAGCAACACAGTGGAAAGCTGGTCCCCAAAGCTGACACAGCAACTCTGTGCCATTACATGCAGCAAAACCTACTTTCATGTATGTATGCTTTTCCATGCTCCTCCTCATCCACTTTTTTAATTCATCCTGGATACAGGAAAGGTTTGTTTACTTTTCATATCCTTTTCCTATCTGAAAAAGGTACAGAACTCTTTAAAACTGGTAAAACACTAGGTCACACTAAAGTGGTTTTGTGCAAGTTCCTCAGTACACTTGAGGTGGTTTCCTTTTAACATAGATGTGGCAGAGTTGAATAGATTCGCTAGAGACTCCACATTTTCAGTAGCCCATCCCAAACATAACTTTCAATCTGTTCATCCCTCCTTGAATACTAAGTAGAGCCTCTTCCTCTTATAATAATGTACTGAAATCAATTCTGTACATTAAAAACACCTCAAGCACTTCAATACCACCTGATTTACTCTCCAAGATACGTGTCCTAATGCCACAATTATCCCCATTGTCGGATGAAGATCAGGCCAGAAGTATTGTACAATATCTTTTATCTAGCTCTACCAGGATGGGAATTTCCACTGGGAGATACACACTTATGTCAGGGGCAGCATATAGCACCTTGAAATTTAAAAGAAGCATTAATGAACAGAGGATGCACCCAGAGGACAGAACAGATTTAATGCAAGCCAGAAAGTGTTGGGAGTCCTTAAAAAAAATCAATTAACTTTTAAAATAAAGTGCCAACTTAGTAGTACTTCTATTTAACAGCATCGGTCAAAAGCAACAACAGAGAATTTACAAATTTTTTTGGCCAGGCCTTTATATTAAGTAAGTATGAGAATTCACCATCATTGGGCTTCTAACCCATTTGTATGGATATAGGATTTCTGCAAATAAAATGCAAACTGAGTTTTGGCAAAGCCATGGTTATTACGGAAGCGGTAACTTTGATTTTCTCAGCAACTGCCTACACATAATTTCACTAAAGTCTTACACTACAACAATAAAGTTTGGAAACTGTTTTCATGCTGTTCATGTTATTTTCTCCTGGACTGCAAGATTATTTTCAAGATGTATTTTTTGATTGTGATCATTCATTCAAACAAGTGCATCATTTACAGAACACATTTGTCTCATAATTCACATGCTCCAAGTTTATACAAGAGTGTACCCGATCTTTCCAACAAGTTGCATGCAAGATCTAAAAATTTTCTCTCCTACAAGGAAAAAAAGATCCTACCCATATACATGCTAGACCCCCTTTAATGTCTTTCCAAAGGAGAGGGTCTCAGGATAAAATGCAAGACATGAAGCCCAAAGACTGCATACAATTCTCTTGTGAAACAAGAGACATGATGCTCTGACAGCGCAGCCAGCCTTTAAGCATTACTATACGTCTGCAATCCAACCTGTCTGCAGTCCCACAGCACAGCTGCAGTCCCAGGGGGTGGTTTCCCCCAGGCCTATAATGTCAGGCTTGTTACTGGCTCTGACATCCCTGGCACCAGCCCTTTCACAATTCTGCATGTCTCAGCCCCTTCTCCGAATGCAAGTATCTGAGCGCCAGTGGCTGATCAGCCACAGTACCCAGCACAGAGGCACCATGATGACAGTGCCTACCTAGAATGTGAAAGGGCATCTGAATAACTTACCCTGACAGATAACAGAGCCAGTTAAAAACAGTGACACAATGTATGTGCAGCTGTACAGAAATCTATAACAAAGGAAGAGAAGTGCAGCACTATCCTGATATCTCTGCTCACAAGAGAATTTCTACTGACTTTGCTGGGCACTGTATCAGCCAAAGAGCAGCAAATACATGGTATTTTGTTGTCTTAAGAGATTTTTCAGTTGCATGACACATTCATTCAAAAGGTAACTTCAGTTTCCTATTACTATGAATGCATTAAGCTAGATTAAATAACAAGCACAGCAGCACAAATATTCTTGAAGCCATTTTGTTTATATTCTGGCATTGAATTTGATATGACTAAAAACGTTTCAAAATTTGTGAAAATAATTTGTAAGCCAAGTATTATCATCATGGAAGCTCATAGAAGTGCTCTCGCCTTGTACTGGAAAAATATGAATACCACAATGCATTTGGCATGATTACTGGGCAGAACAGGTCGTAAAAACCATTTAGAGTGGTACTGAACGGTTGTATTATTAAATTTCATTATATTGCTTAAGACAGCAAGTACATGGTCTTCTTCTATTTTTTAAATTACTATCTACATGGACTTAGCTGTCCCCTTTTAAATGTCACGTAACCATTGACCCAAAAAAGTAATCGATCAGCTGAACAACGTGGAAAGATCTAGCATCTGTATACAACACAGCAGCCTTTTTGCAGTTTGTGTACCTAAGATGAAGTACTATGTAACACCTTCAGTGCTGCTCAGAAAAATGTGTCTTGAAAAGGAAATTAATTAGAATTACTTTAGTTGCCTTGTTCTAGGATTGCAGCCTAATGCCAGATTTTGCCAGGACACCAGTCCTGATCTCTGCCTATTCTTATTATTCACTGGGGGCAGGCAGGAGATGCAGGAAGGCGAACACTTCATTTTGCATACATTATTGACTTCAGTTCATCATCAGTTTGACATCAGTAGGAACAGTGACCAAAAAGAAGTCAAGGCGTGGTGTGTGACCAGCATAAGAGACACTTCATTCTCTGACTGCAAAGGATTACACAGAACACTAAGAACCAAATTTTGCAAAACCCAACTAGTATACACTTTGTTGCAAACTGCTGAAAGGTGTACATCACCAGTGTTCACACTACCAACCATTTACTAGGTTCACCCTACCTCCCATAGCTTCACATAACCTTCTTGGAAAGCTGGTCTCAATACAAAGGTCCCTCCTGCACACCCAAGTACACCATCAAGTACAGAAATAGTTCTCCCACCTACTCTGTCCTGAAGAAACTATTAAGTTTTAATGTGCCACACAACCCACTGCTGACACCAAAAGCAACACTCCCAAGAACAGATTTTGTTCAACACCTTTGAGCCTTTGTATGGCAAGATGTCAGCAGCCCTGATCAAGCAGTCATAGAAGCACAATCCTAGAATGGTTGAGGTTGGAAGAGACTTCTGGCAGTCATCTGATTCAACCATTGTGCTCAAGGAGGGCTACCTGAAGCAGGTTGCTCAGGACCATGTCTAGATGGCTTCTGAGTATCACCAAGGACAGAGACTTCACATCCTCTGGGGGAAACCTGTGCCAGTGTTTGACCACCCTCACAATGAAAAAGTTTATCTTGATGTTCAGACAGTTCCTCTTGTGTTCTAGTTTGTACCTGTTTGAGTCTATGCCCTGATAGAGATAACAGGGAACAACCAGCTGGGGTACTGGGCAGAGCTGCAAGACAAGCAGGCATTGCTATATGAGAAGACAGAAACTACTCCAAACCTTTCTATGCACAATTATACGCTCCATACACATAGGGACCAGATTTTCACTTCTTTAGTGGTCCCATCATGAGGTTTGTGATGCATCTTCTGACAAGCACAATTTGCACTCTTCATGCTCTCCTATCCCTATCAGAAGATCATCCTCAATCTCTGTAGTGTAGGGCATACTTAAATAAATTAGAGTGAAATTTCTGCAAACTGTCACCTGGAAAGGGCCAAAAAGCCTAATTTATTGCATTACAGAAGCTTCGGGGCAGGAGTTTGAATCTTTGTTCTGTTTTCCTTTTTTTTTTTTTTCCTTTGGTAAAATATCAGTTTAATGTTTTTGGAAAGATTTTTCCTTCTTTTTTTTGGGTGGGCATATCATCAAAGCCTATTAGTGTAATACTTGCTATCGTTCATTTACTGGAGAAAACTCGTTAAACACATGTCACTTCAAAACTGCGTGACATAACGTGAAATTGAAATGACCTTTATTTTGGCAAGCTACTGCACTGAGTTAGAGTATTACTAAGTCCCAAGCATTGCCTGTTTACGAATGCCAGTCAGGCTACTACTAATGTGCTCAGAGATTGTACAGCCAACGAGCAACTGTAACTAACTGCGAAAAGGGAAGTAGCTGTGAATCTACAGCTTACCAGGCAAAAAGCCACTACCCTGAGACAATAGATTAATTTATGTTGGAAACTTGACTGAACAGAAGTGGAAACTTTGACCAATTACTCACTTTTGTCAGATGCCGTTTCAGCGTTTGGCCTCCTGTCTTGCAATCCGTGAACTTGCATCTTGGGTCTAGGTTAGTTCTTCCTATCCATATGGTTCTCACACCAAGTCTGTAAGAGTGACAGCTGAATGAGTCACAGTCATGCTTAACTTCAAGCACAAAGGTGTCTAATTCTTAGTCTTAAAAATTCAGGACTGCACCATAAAAAGCCACAGGCTACAGCACAGATCTTCAAAGCACTGCCACAGAGTGAACAGATGTGTATGTCAACCCTCTTGCACCCACCATCCCAGTTGCAGGACTCAGCATAGTCAAACAAGAGTCAGATTTCCACTCATTTCCTGAGGTTGCTCAACAGCCTTGGACAGCATCAAATGGATGCTGTGGATCACTAAGTTTCTGTCCCCTGGACCTTTTAACACACATTCAGCCATCCCCCCTTTCTCATCAGGGGACTCCTCCTGAAAGGTGCTGAGCTCCAAGACAAAGGCACAACTGATTCTTATATCTGTTCCAACAAGGGCCTCCACGGCTATAGCAAATGCAGCATTTCACTACGTCCAACTGAGGTCCTTCTCCTGAGGCCTAACAACACAAAAGACATTCTGTAATAGCTCCCTTTGAAACCAAATTAGTAATGTTTCAAGGCGTGACCCGTAAAGGGCTGCTGTCCAGAATCTACATGTGTCTAACAGATACATCTTCCACCTAACAGGCCTCTTCAAGAGTACAGATGGAATCAAGATGTGCTAACAGAGTTCCAAAAAGAGAGCCATGGGATATCAGGATACACAGCAAAGCATTCTATCTCAACAGATAAAAAGGAAACAATATCAGATACAGTGTAAAGTAGTTCACTCCAGCTGTCAGGACACGCTCTGACACCATTATATAGGTGAGATTATTGCAGAGGAAGATGCTATTCCATATGTGCAAATGCTAGCAAAATATAGCCAGAGTGAACAATACAGCCCTGTGCCATCTCCTTATAAAGGTCTTACAAAGTCATAATCCCCATTTCACGTATGTCCATACACTACAGAATGCGGCTGTACAGAATGTGGGCTGTAGCTGTGTATACCCAGGTACCCTGGTGGGCTGGAGACTAGTCTTGTCATGGTTTAAGTGGTTTTGAGTTACCAGCTGGGCTTAAACCACAAGTCTTTACAAAGCAGCTTGTTTTTACCTAGCCAGCTAGCCATTTATTAGGTGAAGGACTAAGCTTGGTAACTTTTACCCAGTGTGTATTCGGCTTCAAAGGGCTAATAAAGATTAGGGACAACATTTTGGAAATAAACACTAGTGTACCTCATGGCACAGAAACTGTGGGTCTTGAGGGTAAAACAAAATGAACAGGAAAATTAGAAAGATGAATTTTTAAGTTTACCATGATGAATGTGCTTATTTGCCAGAAAAGTAACTACCCCATTGCCTGTAGGGTGAATCTCTCTGGAGCAGGAGTATAAGGATGAGATTCCCTTTCCACAGTGTATGAAAATGAGAAAGCATTTTGGTGGTTGGCTATTCCAAACATCCAAAGGTCCCATTTGACCGTATAGAGAATTAATTTAAAGCAGGGCAACTTCCTAATGCAGGCCAGGCCTCAGCTCCATAATTCATTTTCACGTAAATTATGGAAGAAAAAAAATCACAGTAGTATATCAAAAACCCCTATAACAACCAAATAAAATGAAACACCTGCTGGCAGGAACTCCACCAGCTACTTCTTGTTGCCAGTGACTCCCACGTGAAAAGAGGACATGACTAGAGACGAACTATGTATATTATACAAGATGAAAAAGTCCAAGGCAAGGCCCTAAAAACAGGTAAGTTGTGCAATCGACACTACATGTCAGGGGAAGACACTTCTGAAAAGAAAATGGGTACTTCAGGCTAGGATTAGGCTAAAACACCACAGATTCATGCCTGTGATTGACAACAGGAGAGTTCACTGATGGTATAACTTAACTTATATCAGACTGCAAGTGGCTTGTTTCCTCAATGACCTTCACATCCTGTCTCTGCTGAAACTGGGAACAGCAGTCATTTCAGGAAATTGAACAAATTTTTGCCGTCTTACAAAAAGGACAGGGGAGCATGCAGCATCACACAATTCTGAGATAAGGTTATAGCCAAGATTTCACCTAACCTTTCGCTTATCAATATTTTCATCTGCATTCGATTACTTAAAAATGCCATAAATCGCTGACTAACACTTCTGATTTTCACTTTTTTTTTCCCCCAGGAAGTTCCTTTAGTTACCAGGGAGCTGTCACAATGATTACAGACTATATTCAAATGCCATCCTGATAAATGTGACATACCCCTGAGACATGGACAATATGAGATTCAAATCCTGATATGAAGGCCCAATCCAAAGGAGATGGAGCGCTAGCTTGCTCTCCATGTTCAAGTAGACCTTCCTGCTGGGACTGCAAAAGTGGTAACTTGTCAGGTTGACTTTGGCTATTAACAGCTGTCCCTCAGGACAGGAGTGAGAAAATTCGAACCACTATCACTAGAATCTGATAATGAATGACTTAGCACATGAACCTTAGTGGGGCTGCGGCTCTCTCTCATGTATTATAAACCTAGTTAAACCTTTGATTAAGGAGTTAATAAATGAATGGTAACCTCATCATTCTCATCAGTGGATCTGCATCAGCAGCAGAGTAAACACCCTCCCATCGTATCTGAAGCTAGTAACTAGGAGTAGCTAGTATTCTCCATGTGACTTGTAGATAAGTTTGGCCCTGGAAACTGTGCTGTTGAAGCAGTGGCTTAAACACTAGTAGAAAAAGCTTTTTCCTCTAAATTTAAAAAAAATAAAATAAAATAAAATAAAAACCCAACAACAACAAGAAAAAAAAAGCACACAAAAACCCCAACACATTAAAACTAGGAATAAAGTCTAAAGATCAGTCTGTCTCATGACTGTCACTCAGGTTAGGGAACATGAGCCGATGCTTACATACTGAGTTCCCCCCTAGAGTGGTACCTTTTTCTTTTCAGTTTATCATGACACATTTACAGCTTTGTCTTTCAGCAGTCCCTACAGAGACGCCAGGGATCCACACTGGCCCTTCATGTTATTTTTCTTGTGCTACTGCTGCTTAGAGCCAATAGAAAATATCCAGCAAGGAATTAAGAGTCTGTGTTAATGTGATTTCTGTCATCCCTATATATCCTGGACTAGGTTAAACATATTCTTTTCCCCCTTCCCTGCTTCAGCACTGCTTCCAAATGTGTATGGTATAGAAGTAAGCTTGCATTACTACATCTGTACTAGAAAACTGAACCAGCCTGGGACTGTTCTTCATGATTACAGCTACCAGTGGCAGACAGTTCCTATTCATACAATTTAACCCTCTTAGCCCCCAAAACAACATGGTCAGCTAACTGTTCAGAATTGGTCCCTGGCTGGAATTAATCCCTGAACAGTGCCCATAAATTATTTGGGAGAATCCTAGTTGGCACAGGTCTAAAGTCTGCCAAGGATTCTCTTGCTTTAAGTGTAGACAATGCAAGGGTCTGGGAATATTTCCTCACAGTTTTTCTAGTAGTAAATACATTGCTGTAGAGAACAGAAAAAGAAACTCAAAGTCATACACAGTCCTATCAATGTCTAGTGCTTTGGTTTTACAGTTGCTTTCTTTTGTTTTCATTTAAACTCCTGGTCAAAACCACCTAACAACCCACCAATATCATATCCTACTGGTTTACAAAATTACTTAATGCTTCTATGAACATCCTGATTAGCTCTAAATGTACTATCAAAATTCATTGTATTAGACACAATAAACACTATGGATACCTATCATACAATCACACCCATAAGTGAAACAGTCCTTTAAGACCAGAAGGGGTCTATGTGTCTTTCAAACCTCCATGGAGAAAGAGACTGAGTCTTTCCTAAAGGGGTACTCAAACTGTATTGTTAGCAGATCTAAAACAGAAACTGAGTTATATTAGAAGGCAAGCAAGCATTTACAGCTCTCTTCTCAAGGACAGAGTTTCCCTACTCTTGTCTGAATGCAACAGGTCCAATACTAAGGTCAGTGGGTTTTGGTTATTCAAGTATGTTGAAGGCCAGGTTGGACATGACTTTGAGCAACCTGGTTTAGAGGAAGGTGTCCCTGGCCATGGCAGTAGGGGTGGAACTAGGTGAGTGTTAAGATCTCTTCCAAACTAAACCATTCAACGATTCTATGATGATTGTACGATTCACTTTTGAAGTAGAGTTTATCTGTTCCTGTTCAGTTATGCAGCTAGGCCACATCACCTCTCAGTTTCACTGTCCTTTCTCAGATACACAGACACAAGGACAGTGGCTTTAAATCCTTAGAGGGTGAAAAAGATCTTCTGTGCTCAGAGACAAAAATCCCTATCTCTCCCTGGTATCATTACACAGTAGCAATAACTCCAAAGTGTTGTGACCACATTTAGCTTTACGGAATAAAACATAACAAGCTGTCAAAATGTGCATAAATAAATTAGAGTCATTATTCCAGCTTAAGGTTCTGGGGACATAAACAATCCTCTTGAAGTTTGCTGTGACATATTTTGCAGTGGGAGCCAAGCATTAAAATTATGTCCTGTATACAGAGAGCTGTAAATGAATTCTGTCTTAGGGCCTGGCACCACAGTGCAGAAATCAACAGGCCTGCCTTGGAATAGAAAATAAAGCAGTCCAGGGCCAATTTCCTGCCCCTGAGCACAAGTTTTATGGCACAGCCGATGTCCATATGGCTAAACTCTGTCCTTCTGCTCACTCTCCAAAGAGGAGTCCTCATCCATATCTGCCGGCTTGGAGCAGTCCTTGGCTCATGCTGATGCCTTAACCCATATCCTGACACCACTGCAGAGAGTGCTGCCTGGTGCAGACAAAACCAGGCGAGGGAACGTGCTAGCAGTTAAAACACCATAGGTCACAACATGCCACGACTCCTGGCCCTGTCCAGGCTACCAACACAGATATATTCTGGGACTTCTGCTAGGATATTACCCTAAAATATGCTTACCTTTCCATAAGTGACTTCCGGTTGCAGAATAAGAAATGTGGTAAGCGACATCCAAAAAAAAGGCATGAGGAATGAAGACATATATATATTTTGTCTGTAGAAGGACATGAAAGACCTGTACCAGGTGAGACCACAGATCCATCATGCCTTCAGAACTAACCAATGGCACAAACTTAGGAAAAAATATAAGATCAGGGTAAGCTTGCAGTATTACTTCCTGATTACACTCCTGCAGCACTTTGTGATTCAAGGACTTCCTGAACCAAAAGTACTATCTTGGTATTTAATAGCCCTCTGAGGATTCTTTTGAAAGAAAATGAACTCTGGATTTAAATGCTGCATAATTAAGAAGTCAGTGAAAATAGGCTTTAGCAATTTGAATTATAAACAGGGAGCAAACCTATTCATTCAGAAAATGTATTTTACATCAAAAGAACATCAAAACAAGGACGAGCAAGAGTAGTGTCATTACAAGACAGCATCAAGCTGAAAGCTACAATCTCTTAGAGCAAAATGGCACTGACACTCTCACAGAAGGCTTTTGCTTGGGCTCAGTGCACACAAAACCAAACCAAAACAAATTTCACAGCATATTCAAGGCAGAACTTGCTGTGACAGAAATCAAAACAAATGGCTAATAACTCAGTGGCAAAATGTAAGATCTTTCCTATTTTGCAACCAACAATTTTTACAGCAAAGTGTTATGTCTTTGGGTCCTGATGGGTATTTTTGAGCTACTTGCTAAATCCATATTAGGAGCTGAGGCAGCCGTGGCAGTACGAAGAACTGTTCCATTCCTGAGTGGGAAATTCCATGAGATAAAACATTCTTGCATTTTGTCCAGCAGAAATACTGTATTTCCACTGAAAATGCCATACGAGTAAGCTCACTAGTGACGTTTTTCTAGAAATAAGACAGAAAAACTTCTGACGCTCTCTCTCTGTCTCCGTTTTTTCTCCCACTTTTCCCTTCTCCTCTTCAAAGTGTGAGCAAGTTGGACAAAGCAAAAATCTAAATGCACTTTTTTCCCTCCAATAATAAAAATGGATATTCCTCTACTTCTGCCTTGATGTCTAAAAAGATACCAAAGGAAAACCATCCTGCTTTCCAAAACTTGTTGACCATGGAAAGACTCCCTAGATACACACCTAGCACACAAAGGTTCTTGCCTAGTCTGTGCTTACTCATAGCTCAGTCACAGCCACACATGTGCAAGCTTTAACATCCACGATCTGACTCCTCCAAAACTTCCCTCCACCTCCATGTACATTGTAAACATGACACTAAAGCATTCCAATATTTTTATTTGGGAAATTAGAGAAAACCTACAGAAATTAATTTGGAACAGATGACAAAGCAATTCTGACTAGGACAGAAATTAAGAAAAATGCAAAGCCTTGTGAAGGAGGTATCATGTGCTGCAACACAGAATTCCCACATTCTATACATCACCATCTGATATATATTAGAGGAATGCCGGTTATGTCATTTGGTTCTGTTTTGCCAAAAATTCCCTCATCTGCAAAATGGTGACAGCAGTACTGCCAACCTCACAGGGATCCTGTGAGGACAACAAACTGCTTTGCAGTGTTCCTACATTAGGGAAATATTAGCTGAAGCATAGAGCAGCCCATCAACACTCTATGGCCTCCTCATATGTCAGAGAAGCACATACGGCTTTTGGCATGCAAAGCAGTTCTGTTCCTTCTCACTTGTAAATACTGTTGTTATGGATTATCAGCTAATCAAAAGAGCAAGATACAAGCCCAAGGTTTGCCAGTAAAGGCCACGAAGCAAAAGCAGTTGGAATCTAGCTGTGATCACTAGATATTGGTCAGAGCAACAGAAGAAACACAACATCCACAGACACACAGTAGTAGATGAGATCAATTTATCAGCCAACAAACTCAATATAATTACCTCTAGCTACAAACATGCTGATTGCAGTACTATTTAAATCTAGTAAATTAGATACCATTTCACCAGGAGGGACAAACTTTGCTCTGGTACACTACTGTGGACTGACAGGAAGGTAGGGAACCAAACATGCCACTGGGGAAAGATCTATGATCATTTTACCTAAACCAACATTGACTTGGCTGCCTTGGATCAGTAGTCACCTTCACATTACTTAGAACTAAATCTACTTACTTACAAAGGATTATAGTTAATTTTGTACTTCCCTATCTCAAATCAGAACACAACCACTATATCAATGCAAGTTATAAAAATATACTATTTACAGTTATAAGTGTAAGATCAAATTGAAAGGGGAGGAGGGGAGTGCAGGACAAATGAATCTAATGAAATCACATCAGAGTACATTTGGGTTGCAAAGCATTTAAGAAAAAGAATGGGGGGGAAATGGTGCAAAATGATCCTTCAAACTAAGCAGTAACTCTAGTAAATCAGCCATACAGCAAAGGCTCAATGTTCAATATTAGCTTTGCAAGGAAGAAAAGTATTTTTATGACATGGAAACTATAGTGAAGGTTGCAGGTGACACAAGTCCCTCAGAAACACTGCATTTTCAAAGCAGTTTCAAACATCCTCTCAGAAGGAACAGTTTTATATGAAAATGTCCCCTATCCGCTCACACCCCATAGTACTTTCCATGTCTTGGAACATACATGGAAAAAACACAGGCATCTCTACAAGATATCCCTGAAAAGAGGCAACACAGGAGGGGCAGCTTTACAGAAAGACACCATCAGGTTCCCCATTTCTTTTCCCTTCAATCTATGTCATGGCAGGAGAAAGGACAGACATGATAAATACGGGAATCCCCCAAAGAACTAAGAAAGTCTTTTCTGAAAATACAGTGTGTACAAGATTATATCCTACTCCTGTCCCCTCTGGTGGTTACAGTCCTGATTACACAGGCACGCCTTATCACTGAAGACAGACAATTAAATATGGGAACGGCTGTCAGTAAATGGGCTGTGTTCTTGTGAAACCATTTCACCATTCTTCCACACACAGGAAAATATTTAGCAAGAGGTGTGCAAACTGTACAGATGCAAAAGTGCAATTGAAAGGTGGGTATCATCTGCTGGAAGCAGATCTAGTCAGAGGGATTCAGCATGAAAAATATTTCCTTTGTCCTCCAGACTTAGAATTTTCTTTCTCTGGCCTTAAAATGTTTGTTGCTTTTATTCTGAAATTTTGACTGTTTTCTATTCACACTTACAAAAACAAACTGTCAAATGCAGTCCAATATTTACAGTATTTCTCAGAAAAAAACTATTGACCACAGCAAAATATTCCCCTGTTTGCTCACTTAGACCAAAGCATTTGAGTCATTGGAAAATACAGCAGAGAATAAAACATTCAGCCATTAAAACCCACTTACCCAGTTAGTTTCTCTCTAATAGTCCTTCAAGAGCTTCTCTTCAGTGACATGAGGAACTCTCATATCTGGAAAGTGGTCTGTCTGCAGAGAAAATACTTTCCAACTGCTTTGATGTGTTCTGGTGAGACTCTACATTACTCTAGAAGCCCTGGGGACATACACTGCAGTAATGTAAGGGCTGAAATTTGTCCACATTTTTGTACCATTAAAATCCTACATAATCCTCATTTTGAAGACTTAAGTGAGACTTAAGCAGTACACAGCCTCATACCAGGTCTTCTTTGTATTGGCACAAATATCACCCAGGCAAGACAATATTTGCTCAGGTGCAGTACCTTGGGTAAGAGTTAATCCCTTTCATTTCTGACACAATAGTTATTATGTACAATAACTAATAAAAGCCACTCTTGAGATCGACAACCTACACATTTTCAATTTCCTCTCCTGTACTCTAGCCTTTCATAAGCTCCTTTGATCCTGTATAGGTGTCAATCTTTGCATGCATATAGGTCACAAGAAAGTTCATCTTATGTTAATAGCCCAGTCACCTTTGGATGCATTGATTTTAAGCCGTTTCCATTTCCAAATTTCAATTTTATCATTTTATTTCTGTCCCTCCATCATTCTCAAAGACACAAATCTACAGGGACTGTGATTTTGCTTTGACTCTTTATTAAAGAGGAAAAAGTCAAGTCAAATATCAAAGCTTCCTTGCTTTGCCAGTTGGAGACACGTGCGCACACTGTACCCTTCCCTCTAAAGAGAAAGGTGAGCTGTGTAAGGCAGGGTTTACTGGGGCTCCAAAACCAGGAGCAATATTTCTGAGACAGTGATTGGACAGAAATCACACAAAACATGGAACTGAATCAGGTAGGCTTGGGATGCCTCATGAAATCTGCATTGAGGACTTCTGAGTTAAAGGCAGAGGGCTGCCTGATGCAGGCACCCCTAGAAGAGTTCTGATGAAATCAAGTGGCTGCCTTGGGTTTCTGCATGGAGCACAGCTGTTCCCTCTTCTCTCTCCAGCCCCAGAGGCTGAGCACAGCCCTTCATAAGGGTACAAGCTGGACACTGCTGAAGCATGGATTCCCCCTTCCAAAGTAAGACATCCTCAATAGTTTTTCCCCTTTTTACCCAAACCACCAGTAGTAGATCAGTGCACTGAAAGCCCTCCTTTCTTTGCAGTTTCAAGCAGGACCAGATACTGCCAGAGACAGCATGCAAGGCAAGAGGGACTGGACTTAATCTTTCCTGGGAAGGAAAACCTTATAGAAATGTTTGTTTTCACTCTGCTGCTTGACATTCCAGCTAGTGGGACGCTTCAAGAACTTGTTCCAATGGCTTGTTTCTCCTGCTCCCTCCCATGGCAAATTGAAATCAATATTTTTAGATTCTTGTCATTCCCTTAAAGACTCATTCTCTCTCTCTCCCCCGCTCCCTTTCCGAGGTCACACAAACTTTGCTTTGGACTCCAAACTATTAATTTTTCACATTACTCATTTTAGGTGTCTGAACAGTTTCTTACTCATCAGCCCATAGAAGGAAGAGTTCTTTTATTTCTTTTTTTTAAGAAAAATAAGAGATACATATCTCAGCAACAGAAATGAAGTCTCCATGCCATCGCAACCAAATGTCTTCCAAGTCTGATTTGCAGTCCCCTCTTGGCACACACTTGTTGCCTTTGCTTCATGTTCACTCAGATCCCTTTATTTCTGCAGGCACAGAAAAAAAAAATGTGCCAACTGAGGAAATCTGGGGTGTCTTTTCAGCCAGATAAAGTAATTGTAGGGAATCATAGTGAAGCTGAACTAATTTCTCACAGGCCACCAAACACTGTGCCGTATGTTAATGACTTTTGGTAGCCATGAGCTTAAACTACACTCTCAACTAGAGCTTAAAAGCCTCATAGCCCAGTGTCAGCCTTCAGAGCTCAGCAAGGACTCCTGTCAGCATTGCCTGGAAGAGATGAGCCTGTAACACAGGAAGTGGCCTGTGAAGCAAGAAGCAGCCTTCCTCATTTACCAAAAGTTCCTTTTTCTACTCAACTCCTCTCCCAGACTCGTTTGGACTAGCAGAAGAATATATCAGTGCAGCCCTACCTGTCAGCAAGGAAGAATGTGCATCTGATTCTTCTATCTACCAGAGCTTTGCTCTTGGATCTCCTCAGGCTCCTGATAACCTCCTGATGTTACCACAGCTGTTTGTTTAACAGAAACCCATAAAATTCTTGAGGTTGCCACACTGCCCTTTTCTCCTGTCCACACCCAGGACCTCCTCATCTTCTTACATACAGTAAACAATTCCCCACAGGGTCCACATTTATTGTGGTAACTAACAAGCCCATTAAAACTTCAGCTCTGACGCACGCTATACTGCAAGCTTCAGTGCACTGCTGCCAGGTAAGACTTTGCTGAAGCATTCAGGCTTTCCCAATAAAATAATATTTGTGTTCTCACAACCATCCACTGAAGTCTCCCAGAATGAGACAGGAAGAGCTACAATGTATTTTTAAGATAGAAAAGAAAAAAAAAACCAAGAGAAAAATATTTCTCCCCATAGAGACTTCACCAAGTGTAAGCTTCTGTAGACAGGGTGGAAAGCATTTTGTAAAAGCACAAAGCAGATGCTGTCACAAAGCAAGTTCTGTCCAGCTCACCTATACAATTCCTTCAGTTCAGAGCAAATTGGATGCAAACAGCAGCATAATCAAGTATTTCTGGTTTGGCCCCTGGGTGGACAGAATACATCTGAAATCCAGATGATCTGCATTTTTTTCATCAGCCAGGATCACATACAGAGCAAAACAAAGCGATTTGCAAATGCCCCTATCTACACTTCAGGCCTGAAAAAAATGCTGAGCTGCTGCTGCTTGTTTTTACCTTCCTTTACTGCTGCTAAAACTCTTAAGTCAGCAAAGAAGGTCTTTACCTGCTGCACTCCTTCATGCCCACCTGGGAAAATGTCCTATGCAATTGCTTTTACATTCATGATGTCTGTGTGAGGTGTGAATCTCAATTCCACACACACTGTGCACAATTGAGAATATATTCTGTGACAGACTATATTAGGCACAGTTTCTTCATTCGGTTTGCTCTCAAGCTGGGACTACCTTATAATAAATATGGTCTATGTTTACACAAATGCATTGGCATACACGGCCAAAAGAAAGAGAATGAAGATACTAGTCAATCTGTATTAACAACCTTTGTTTTAATAATACAAATATCTGAAGGCATTTCTTTGTACATACCTTTCTGTAAGGCCACAGCCTATTTCCCAATCAAAGACAATATGTTGCCCATGCAACAGCAATAAAGCTGTCATATCGCCTTTGGCTGTAACTTGAAATCTGTCCGTATCCAATACTTCACTGAAAAAGAAAAGGTGCAGGCCTTAAATCTGGATGACTTGACTGGCAAAGGGCTGTGCTACCTAAAGTTCAGCTCACTTTTTTCTTGGCAAAAGCATTTAAATCCTCTAATGTAGATTTATGTCATTTTGTCTGGATGCCTTGCCCACAGAGGCTTCAGAAATTAATCATGCTTCTTCCACAATCATGGAAACAACCCAGAGTTAGCATGAAACTACTTTTCAATTTTTTTTTCCCCTCATTTTTTCCTACTTCTTACCTCTCCCACAGAATGCCTGTCTTGGCTGAAAATAACACGTACTGCATTTTACTCTTATGGAGAACTTTATCTGTGATAGTTAACAAGAGTCTGCAAATAATTAAGACTGTATCATCTTTAACATTTCTTACCTTCTTTTACAGACTTGGCTGCTGTTTGGACACCTGTAAATTCAACAGCTTTAGAGAAATTTTCCTATTTCACAATTTCACAAAGTTCCAGACTTTGTGATTCACTTTAGAGATAAACGGCCAGCAAGAAACAACTCTTTTTTTTTTTTTTTAACTAAGTTTCATTAGAAGATGTGAAACCCCCTGACAAACAGGAACTGAAAAAGAAAATATTGGAGCAGGGAGCTGTGTTTGTAAAGATGTCAGTTTAACATAAGAAGAATTAAAGATATTTTATAAACCTATTAATACAAAATATTCCCAAGCCAAACCAAGGTCAACTGAATATTTCTGTTCTACTTTAAACGATATTAGTTTCACAACTAATTATCTCACAATTACTATTTTTCCTTGATGAACTCTGTGCTGCCTCATCCTAATGAAAGTGCTGCAAGGTAATACAGGGGTTACATGACAATGCAAATAGGACCCACTCAATTTGCACAAAAAAAGGTTGCAAGGAGCAATTAGCACTTCATTAATATGATATAAAATGATAATTTGCCATATATCCCAAGTGACTCAAAACTTCTTTCCATCCATATGTGCAAATAATAGATAATATGATGCAGTGTGTGTGAACCAGGTTCATGGTGCATTAGCTGGAATCCCTGTGTCAGTTTTCAGTATAATAGCTATTAGTTAATATGAACAGTAGCTCAAATTTAACCTATGACAGCAGTGTTAAATGATAAAAGGATCTGTTGGCAGCGATATCTCACAATTCCACTCCTGTAAAGTTCTCCCTTCCTTGCTATCCAGAATGAAGTATTGGAAACTGACTTCTAATCTAATTTATAAAGCAGATTGAAATGAAGTGCTGGTAGCACTCAGCTCAGCTGCTCAGCATTTTGAGAGGCAAGATCATTCCTGGTGAATCGCACAGCTCAGGCATTCAAGCACGCACTGGCAGCTTCTAATGATCAAAGTATTTGACTTAAATAATTGATTTATTTATACTAGTAAAGAAGCTCCAGGGGGTTGTGAATATTATGAGATATAATCACACCACTAGGGAATTAGAGACACTCAGATGTGCCTTGTGCCTGCTAATGCCCTGCGGGTGTGATTAGGATATCACACATCAAAGGAATTTGCTTTAAATTTTTTCATATAATAAATTAATAAAAATAATCTATTTAAATAATTCCACTGATTTAATGGGACAGATCTGATGCTAGATGCAGTATGCAGAGAACTACAATGAAGTGTGTTGATCTAGGACAGTACAGAAGCCCTGACCATCTTCAGTTAACGCCCAAGTACCAAGTTCCTCTGGCTAGCAGGTCCTCTATGAGGTATTTGCACCATCTCAAAGCTGACTGTCTGTGATGAGCATTCCCAGAGATTTTAGCCAATCTGCACTGTCTGAAGTGGGGTAAAACAGTGCTCCTTCAACAAATCCTTTCAGGAAGGGAAATGATTAACAATGACATACAAGGAAGTACAGCATGCTGGCACAGGAAAACAAAGCAATGGCTGCAGTACCTCACGGAGAGGCTCTTCTGGTCAGATTGTTTATTCAAGTATTTTAACAGCTACTTTAATGGTACACACGGCTTGACCATTGCAGACTACAAGTATCGTACAGTCTTTAATGCACTTCTCACCATAAAAGGGCCATAGGGAAGTGCTCTCATTTCAGCTGTACTCGTAAGATACTGAGTTACATGGAGACCAACTAACTTGCTCAAAAGCACCCTGATGGTCTGTGCAGATCAGGGGATTAAACTTGTGCTGACTTTCTGCAGTATGCTTCTATTCCATAAATCCACTAGCTTTTCCACAAGGATATTACAGCAGCAGGCAAGTAAAATCATGTTATCTTTAACCTGGCATGCTGCAAAGGAAGTATATAGATATTCCACTTCCAGAAGTACAATACTTTCCTGTCCTATATCCCATGACCTTTAGGGAAGCATTTATGACAGTGACAGGAAAAACAAGTGCATCCTTTCAGAGAATATATATGTGTAACCCTTGTAGATCTTTTCAGACCGATAGAAAGCCATGAAGATAGAAAGCAATACTGTGGGACAACTTGTGCCTTGGACAAGGTAGTACTCCAGGTGCAAAACATGATGGCTGTCCTTGAGTTGTAGAAAGAATGAACAAATAAGACTTTTTGAACCCATGTCAGCTCCCCTGGGGTCAGGCCTAGTCTGTCTTACATTACTTTTGTACCCTCCTAAGATGTTACAAAAGAACTCCAGAACTGCAATGCTGTTTAAACAAGTCACGCAAGTTCTAAGTAAAGAAATCAACAGCAATTATAAATTCCTGCAAAAGCACCAACTCTATCACTAAAATTAGAAAGGGAGAGGCTTCAAGGGATTTGTTCTTACCTATGGGAAAAGCCTGAGTTCAAATCACATCTTCATTCCCACTCTTGTGTATCTGCTTTGATTTTGGAACAAAAAGCATTGTGTGTGCTGGCCCGTTATCAATTTATAGAATCAGAGAATCATAGAATAGTTAGGGTTGGAAAGGACCTTAAGATCATCTAGTTTCAGCCCCCCTGCCATGGGCAAGGACACCTTCCACTACACCATGCCACCCAAGGCTCTGTGTTATGCCACAGACTGAGGTACATATCACAAATCAAATGTCCACCATATAACACGTTTTTATTGCAAGTGTCAGATCTTAAATCAATTTCAAATGCACCCAAAATTCAGTCTTTAGAGAGACTCAGTGAGTTTAAAAGAAAAACTCTGCTGTCTTTGAATTTCAGGATTTGAACTGAGCCTGGAGTCATGCAGTCCACTACCAATTAACCTGACAGTGCTACATGTAGCATGCTGGGTTGAAAATAAATGTGCACATCTTTTTATGTTTATAATCTCTTTCCCTTTCTTTACTCATTTTCCCAACATGCACATAATAAATTCAGTCTGTCCTACAGATATACTTTCACTAGAGTGCACCACAAGGGGACATTTTTCTCCCCAGCACTAGAAGATGAAGCACTGTCCATTTGACGGGATGTGGCAGAGGCTCTGTGAGGGTGCAGCCCCCACATTTACGTAAGGCTGAACATGCCCATATGGTCTTGTAACATGATGTGTATTTGCTTTGTACTACTTACATTTGACTTCTGCCTGGGCTCCTCCATACCAATTTGCCCTTGTAGAATTGAGTTTAATACAATTACCATGAGGAATCAGAAAATGTTGGAAATAGACTTCATATCTAGGCTCATCTTTAAAAAAGAGGTACAAAACATCAGCAAATCCCTGAGATATCTATAATTGTTAAAGACAGAATTACATTACCAACTCTGATCCCAGTTTCAAATTCTTCCTGTTTTCTGTGATTGCCAACTTGAGCTTTGATAACTATCTGATCTGAGGGAGTCCTGTGCTGACTGGGAAATCTCAGATGTGATCCCAGGTTAGATTATAACACAGTTTAGTAATTCTGATTCTAATGATATCTCAATATGTATCCCACAGCATGGCTGCCTGTTAGTTAAAACTGAAAATACCAGCAGTCTACCCTTAAAGCACATTGTCAAGTTTGCAGGCAGGCCGTGAAGAGCAAGGATTAACAACACTGGCTCTCAGAACTGAGGGTTTTTTTTTAAACAGTGTCTGCTTTGTTATCTATATCAGCCATGACCTGTGTGTTACTCTCAAGGATAACAACAGCTACAACACCTTGAGCAAACCAACTACTTAGGAGCCCAGAGAAGTGAATCACCAACAGAGCGCTCACACCAGAAAGCAGCCTCTGAGGATTTCAGCAGTGAAAATACCTATTCTGACTAGAGACAAAACTAGAGCATCAAGGAACGTAAAAATAATAGAAGCTGAAACTTACAAATATGCTTGAATTTTCCATGTTTACTTATAACTGCAAATATTATTTATATCTATGGTCCCTGAGGGACCATAAAATTCTCTCTCTCTGCATACAACACTGCCTTTTGCTTTAGCTGAAGTGGGAGGCGGATAGCATTTCTCAAAACCAAACCTCAGCAGAACAATAAGCAACACCAAGGGGCCTGGCGCCTACTATTAATGTAACAACAGCATGCTGACTGGCAAGCCATGGCTGAACTCAGAGGAAGGAATATAACTGCATGCAAATACAGCTGTATGAATCACAGGACAAAGGTACCTATACAGGAGCTTTCATGAGCAGTACCTGGCCCTAAAGGCTTGGCTGTAGTGAATCAAGGATGGTAGTAACTAACATATGTCTCTGCTGAGCCAGACCACAGCCAATAGCCTGGGAGCCAAGTGGAATGTCAGTGCTTGGGGTGGTAGTGGCTCAGCTTCACAAGGATACAAAGGTGTCATATTTGCACAAGCTGAGTCTCCAACTTGCCTCCACCCTCAATCTCCATTGCAGGGATTCAGTTTTATGATAAAAGAGCCATGAATCGCCATGCCAAATCACACAAGTGGCAAATGCAAAGTAAAAACAAAACACCTAGATTTGGGAAAGAAACAGTTCAGGGCATAAGAAACCTACAACAGACTTGGCAAGGGCAGTGAGCTTTGTTAACGAAAAGTAGGGGCAGCTCTCCTTTGATGAGCTGCCTTCCCTTCTACAGAAAGTCAGCCTTCCTTACAGCCTCTCTCATTGCCCAAATTCAGTTAAAACCCACACTCCTTCATCCCACTGGTTGTGTCCCAGGCATTGTGAAATCAGTGCTGGTAGCGTTTGCAGCTGTAGGAAGTCAGATAGAAGCCCTAGAGCCATCAGCACTGCTGGCAATGGAGCCTGGCAGCCCTATCACTAGTTAGGGCCTTTGACACACAAAAAAAACAGTTACATAAACCACAGATAGGGTGATCAGCAACAGACCTGCCTGCTCATTCTGCTGGGAAAGGAAATTCCCTCTTTTTGAGCTGGCTATTAAAGCAACACTCTTCTCTGAAAAATACCTAATGGAACATGGCATCCTCCACCATCCATCCAGCCAAGTGCCTCAGCAAAGGTTTTAGATCCGGGACTTAAGTGACATGACTGAACCCACACTTACTCCCCTGAAAAAAGAGAGAAGGAATTTAAGGGGCACTGACTGCTCAGCAGCTCTGAAAGATGAGTGAAATGAGAGACAGAAGTGCTAGTGTAAGGCATGGGAGCTCAAAAATATCACTCCAGATACTGATCTCCTTGTCTGGCCACTCTAGCCATGGAGGGAGACACCCTACCTTGAATGGCTGCCTGCTCTATACTCCTACTCCACACTCTGTGGGCTAGTTAGTCCTTCATTTTGGGTAGAGTTTATGTGAATTGAATAAACAAAATGCTAACTGCAGGGCCAAATTCAGTCCTTGGTGTATGCTTGTAAAGGTACAGCCAAAACCATCCAAGGAGGAACCCAATGACACACTTCCACATGAGGCAGAAAGGGCTTTACACTGCTCCTGATAAAATCAGTAGGAAATTTGTCTTTGGTTTCAAAGGGGGTAGAAAGGTGTGTTATAAATTTTAAACAGAGTTTGCAAGGTGTTGTTTTTTTAAATCTTGCCTTTTTCAATAATCTTACAAAATGAGAAGAACTTCTTTGCAACCAATAAAAAGACAACAAATGTAGAACTCATTACCCCTTAGCAGCCATTGCACATCACAGAAGCACTGTTTTTTAAAGGGCACCCCCCTTTTGATGAAGAACTGCAATGATTTCTAGTAAAATGTTTAAATCTAACTCCTCATTACTCCAAGTTCCCTACCCCCCTGACAGCCTGACAGCCTTGGAGCCTGTGAAAGGAGGAATGTAATGAGTATACATTAACGTTATACACTTTCCACAGTTCTTGTTCTGGTGTGACCAGATTTATGTATGGGGTAGTTTGAATGTAATCCATCACGATTATACATAGCATTGGCTTCAATATTTCTGCAGGTAGCACCGTCTCCAAACTCTCTTAGCTGCGGCTGTATGAAAGGAACTGAGATGTGGTGACACAATGTTCATTTGTTTTGGTGGCAAGACTCAATTAAAACAACATAACAGGGTTTAAAAAAATACTAATCTGTGAAAAAAATGTGAAAGTGAGTTAAGTAAAACCTTCAAATATTCCCTTGTTCAGGACAAGCTGTGTGGGCTGACAGCCTCTCCCAAGGGAGTGAGGGGTCTTAGAAAAAGCCCTGCTACGAAAGGACTGGCTGTTAAGGCAAATCCCCACCAGTCGGAGCCTTGAGGAGGGTGAAGCACAGCTATTGATGCCCAAACACAGAGAAGACATTGTAAAGGAAATATGGGGGATGAGAATGGCAGCGGAGGAAACAAAATAGGGACTGCCTCCCACACAGGGGAACAACAAACCTGTGAAAATAAGAAATTGCTTTTTCACTAGACAGATTTTCAAGGAAGAAAGACATGTCCCATGGCTTTCAAAATGCCACCTGGGCCATCGGGGGACTCCACGCTACCACAGCTTGAGGCATGGGGGCAGACAAGGCAGGTTATTAAAAGTCAAACAGAAATACAAGGAGGCTTCTTTGCAAGTAAAATTCATTTCAATTGTTGCTGTGTTCAGTGGGGACAAAAAGAAATAAAGTGACCTCAAGTATTGCTGACTCCCCATTTTCATCCTAAGTTCTGCAATAGTCAGTGCTGTTGCCAGAGTGCCAGGATCCTCAGGCCTTGTCACCAGAGCTCTCACTTTTTCAAAAAAGATTGCAGTCCAACAAAGTCACATTTTAAAGCCTTTTCTTTCACACCCAAGTTATAATCAAGAATGTAATGCAAACCATTAGAAATAAAGTTGTTCTAGACAGTCTCAATTAGGAGTGGGCAAGAGAGAGGAAGAAGACCCATGCAAGGAACTTAGTCTTTGGAGCCAAGAGTAACTTCACAGAGCTAGGATTGCTACAGGGAAAAAAAGCTCTCTTGCTGGTATCCATTGTCCAGAGCCATAAATGGATTGCAGTTGAAGGCGATAATAATAATAGAAATCATTTCCATTTGGAGAGTGCTTTTCACTGAAGAACTTGGAAGTAATTTACATATCTGCAGTTCTTATATGCACTACACTTCTCTATTTAGTTACTCCTATTGCTGTTTTATGGTATACTCTACAGGAGCCCTGAAAGCCAAAAAGCTACGCACCAGGACACAGAGCAGCTAACAGGACCACAAAAAAGTCCCCAACATATCTGTACAGGCAATGCTGGTAAGTGATATGACTATAATGACCAAAGACAAAAAAAAAGCATTTAAGACAGATTCAAAACTAAAGACAAGGAGTTTCCTTATTTAGTACTGTGATGTTGTATCTCTAAGTTTCTTGTACTGCTCCCAAGTTCTAATACATGAGCTGTGAGGGAAAAAATTGCTGGAGGCCTACACATGGAAGAATATGTCCCATGTGTGAGGCTGGATTTACTTCCCCAGAACTTTACTCCCCCAGAACCTTTTTCCATTAAATAAATCCATGAAGGGAGAGGAATCTATTTGCAACCACCATTCTTCACAGTGAATTGCCCAAGATGGAAGTTATTCCCACAAAGCAAGCAGGGTATTTAGCTGTTGAAGTATAATTAAAAGACATCTGTATAATTCTTGGAGTTCTTAAAGAGAAGATGTGGCCAGCAAGACTTGAGACAGCCCATTAGCAGCCTCGTTTGCTCATGACATGAACTTTCTTGCATACCCCATGGCAGTTCCCATTAAGAGCAGTGTTACATTTGTTTAAATTTGCATTAATGGTAATGCTTTTTTTCTTAGAAGGCAAAATCATCCCAGCAATTACTTTACTAGACAAGTATCTCTGCCTTAATTTAAAAAAACAGAAGGAGCTGTTTCTGGTATGTGTGAGCTGCAGGAACTACATAGAGCTATAAACACTGAAAGAGGTTGAAGGCAGCTCACAGGCCTAAGACAATGCCAATGGGGCACTCAAGGGGAGGTGACAATGGGATAGCCCTATGACCCTACAGTATCCCAGACCAGACAGCCCTGCCCTAACCTTCTGGTGTTCTCCAGAGAGTGTGTGAGAAGAGATGCATGCCCCGTGAGCACTGATCCGCACCTTTCCCATTTTTTAAAGCTCCTGTCTGGGCCCAGTAATGCTGAATTTCACCTCTTTGTGCAGTTAAGCAGAATAAAATGTTAGATTTAGCATCAATAATGGCTAATACAGCTCACCTCTAAACACGTCTACCCCTTCCACTAAGCTGCAGGTCCAAACATGACATGCCTCTCAAACATACAACATGCCTTTATCTTAAGACACTGAGACACAGTTGGAAAGCGATGTAGCATGTGCTGCTTTAACATATTTGAAATTTCTTTTGGATCTCCATGTTCTGTGCTGGCACTTCAGCCCTCACAAACTGACAGCAACAAACAGTGCACAGCCCAGCTGAGATGACACTAGATGGACCACTGCATTACGAAAGTTATTAATCTGGAACATGGTGCTGCTTTGAAACTCCAGCCACCAGCCTCCAGCACTGAGGGCACTCTGTGAACTGCAATAAATGGGGCAGAACAGATCATTAGCTACTGGACTTACGACAGATCATTTCTTGTAAAGTCAGCATATATTTCTCTCAAAACTGGGTGTGCTGCTTTTTAACAAACCACAGAGAGACACAGCACAGTGTTTCTGTTTGCAAAGACCTCACACAACAAGCTAACACTATTTCCAAATAACTACCCTGACTACACAGCTACAAGTACCTCTGTTGATGCTGATATAAAGAAAAGTGCATAAACATAGGAAGACTTTGGGAATCCCAGACTCTTTTCCCAGGTCCCAGTTGTTACTTTATTACTATTACCATCTCAAAATCCCAAAGAAAGAGCTAGGGATTTAAAACAGATTATCGACCTTACAGCAATATTTGTGGAACTTGGATGTAAGTAGGAAAGTTATAAGAGGGAAGATTTTGGAAGAACTTCTTGAAAGACAGTCTGTGCACACTCCCAGAATGCTAAATGCTTCTGCAGCAAAGTTTCAGTTTAGTTTTACAAGCATGGAATCCTTTTCACATTAGCACATTATGTGAAACATCATCCTACTTTCCCAAAATAGCAACTCTAATGAGTTTCATGGTAGATGTCCTGCTGATCAAACATGGGTTTATGAGCAATACAAAGAATCAATAGGATGCTTGCGCTCCACACATCATCCCAAGAACAAGCTCACTGCAGCTCTCTGCCTACACAAGTGCTGTTTGCCAGCTAATAAACAAGGAGACATAAATCTAGTTATACCACAGCACATGAGTAAGTTCAGCTGAAGTAGCAACATACAGTTGAAACTGCCCAACAAAATGTTTCAAAATTCAATAGTCTGCATACAACCTTAGAAAAAGGAAGCTAAGACTCAGAAGTACATGGATCATGAAATTTTAGCTTCAGTCCTCCAATGGATATGTGAGAGAGGGAAGGAAAGAGACAAAAAGGAGGCATGCTTTCTACCCTCTTCCTTCTTGCACTAAATGTACAGAAGCCCCTCCACAAGCCAGCAGTAATCTTGGGCTCCACCTGAGGGCATCATCTTGATACAGGGACACACATCATGTATACATGCAGCACTGAATCCCCCAGTGTGAATATTAATGTATACTCTCCATACTTTAAGGTGCCTGTAACTGGGACTTAGGCAAAGCAACACAGCTTGTGAGGAGATACCAATCACTGATATAACTGGAACTTCAAGAGCACTGAAGATAAATTTCTGGCAAGGTGGACTCCATTCCTTTTTATGGAAGTGTGAAAAGGTAGTCAACATACTGTGATACCCATTCCTAACATATTATGAGACACATCCTAGTCTTCTATTCAATAAAATATCACTATTTTGCCACATGACAAGAAACACACAACCAGAGAGAGAACTGAAATAACAAAAAAGTCACCTTGGTCCATGGCTAGGGTGAAGGTGCATGGCTATAGCTCAACACACAGCTGAGAGAGATCCTGATTGCATGGCTACAGGAGAAGCATCCTAAGCATGTGGCTGTAAGTCCAAAAATGTTTACACCACAGAGTCCAACATGCTTCCATCATACAAGGAAAATGTTTTTCACATATGATAATCACACAAGAGGGAGTGTCCCATCAAAAAACCTAGGCAGTCTTGCAAATCACTCCCTGCCTACAGCTGCAGGGTCTTCGAGGCATCAGGGAGCTGACCTCTTTCTGGAAGGATTATGCAGCCCAGGTTGGATATGACTTGCAAGACCTTATAATGGGCAAACCCACTGCAGAGGACCAAAGGAGAAGTATTACATATACTGCACAGTTTCAAAGCTATCCCCACCACACGAGGAAGCTCAGCAAGGTGAACTGCT
The DNA here is from genome assembly GCF_012275295.1 of Melopsittacus undulatus. NCBI lineage: Eukaryota > Metazoa > Chordata > Aves > Psittaciformes > Psittaculidae > Melopsittacus > Melopsittacus undulatus. Next base: position 29,412,055 of record NC_047529.1, on the reverse strand, counting down.
GCATTCCCAGCAATTTTCCACTACGATATCTATTTCCCAGGAGGCAGGGACTAGGCCTAGTTAAAATAATCAAGCTCCAGTTCATATCATCTTGCCCTCCTTTCTGCACTGGGAGCACCATTATGCTGGTATGCATTACTCAGCCTCTCACTATCACACGTACAATTACGTTCAGCTTCTAAAAGCTCTACCTGTAATTGGAGCCAGCTGCAACCTTTCTGACACATCCTAATTGCCAGTAATGATTTAAGTGCAGTAAATTCACATGCTGCAATTGTTTTAAATAAAGGAATCTCTCGCAGCTTTTCCCTGAGAAAAATCTGTTAATCTTTGCTGCTGACTTATCAAATCCTCCAGTCACCTGTTTGCCATCATTTTCATGAGCTGATAACGTGTTTATTAGAGCCATAATATGCAGGTGGAAGCGTAAAGGTCTCATTTGGGGGAGTATGAATTCTGTCTCATATATCTGTATGGAAAAGCTTGGTTTCACTATTCAGCTGTGCCTGAGAAAAGAATAAGTTCCAAAATAGTACCTTTTATTCTTTTCAAATGGAATATTAGTTCTTTTAAGCTCAGTACATATCTCAAAATACCATTTGGATGAGCAAGACAAGTTGGTTTTTGTTAAGCCCCAGATATCATCACTTCCTATGGAGAATCTATCCAGCCTTAGTCAATTTCAGCTTAATTGTATTCCCCTTTTAATTATGTTTCATATATAAAAGCAAGTTCTACAAAATAATAAAATGCTATATTCATTCTATTAGGCTGGTTTAAGAGTTTTTCCCCCACAAACTATTTTAGTTTCCTGCAGAAGACCTGACTTGAGATATTGCAGACAACACATTTCTGGCAGAATGAACTCAGTATCTCCTTCAAAGTTTTGCTCTCCTTTCTGCAGAGTTTGGGAGGTTTTGGGGAAGAGTTTGGGTTTGTTTGGGTTTTTTTTTGGAGGGGGGTTGTTTTTTAAAGCATGTTAATGAAATTACTACCGTTTGGAAAACAATACACAGTGTTTATCAGTTTACTTTTTCTACCAGTGAGTTACTCAGAGTGGGCATAGCAAATGTATGTGCTGCTGCAGCTGGACTCACCGACCCCTTGGCTGGTGTGTGATGTACTGAATGCCCTTAGCTCCTGGGGCAGGGTGTATTAAAACCCAGCCTTAACTGGGGTCTACCCCAGGTATCTGCCAACTCCAGAAAGATGTTCATATCCCCTGCTTCCTCTGTGAGACTGCAGGAGAAAAAAAAAATAAGGTATGTATGAACCAGATGTGAAGCAAGAATGCTCCACCAAATATCTTTAATTGTATGAAAGAGAAGAGAAATAAGAACCAAAAGTACTGACCAGACCAGCCACTCAAGGAATCAAGACATATTTCATGTGAAAGAGCAAGCCTGAATCTAAAGAGAAAATATAAAAAATAAACTGTAAACAAGAAGTCAAGTGAAAAACTATGTTTGGGACAGCCAAACTTTCCAACTACAAGAGGAATTTCATCTGAATTAGGACTCCTTGACTTGGCTCCTGAGAAGGTGAAGTAGGGGCCTAATTCTAGGACAGTATACAGTTTACTATAAAACAAATCTAGCATATAATAATTTCCTTCCACAATTCCCATGACTTGTGGCACAGACCCAAAACCTCTTCCATGATTCACATCCAAACCTCCCAGGAGAGATGTGATGGCCAAATTGTTAGTTTCAGTGTATGACTAGTTTGGGTGAAATGACAAATGCTGACACTCAGTCGCACTGTGGAGAAGAGATGACCACAGTTATGAGAGGACAGCAGAGCTCCACTGTCAGTTTATTATTAGATTCTTAAATGTGCGTACAAAACATTGTGTTTTTTTAAGGTAAATAACATTTTCCTACCTAACTGGCCAGTCCTCAGGGACAATTTGTTAGTCATTCCACAGCATGCGCCAATTCCTCTTTTCCAGAGAGGAGAACAGAATGTCTCAACAGATCCAATAGTCCAACAGGCTGATATTCCGAGGTGCCTTACAACTCCTAAAATCTGCTTCTGTGCCCAGTAATCTTCTGAATCTGCATTTTATACAAACTCTGAGCCAGTGCTGACCATGCCCAGACTAACACCTCCTGGAATAGCTTTCCCTACCGCTAAAAACCTTGCCAGAGTAAATAATGCACCAGTTTGCTGATGCAGCCTATTCCAGAACTCCTCCTAGCTTTAACCTTTCCAAATAGTCTCTGAATTTGAAAATACAGCTAATCTGTGGCTTCAGCTAGTTCAAACTATGCATTCCAAATTTTATGTTTATTGTTATTTATCCCCTCTTTCTTCTTGTTTGCAGATTAATCACAGACCAATCCATCAAATCATGCAGAGAAACAAGTCCCATCCTCACGGTCTCTGCACTACTTATTGCTTCTTACACAAGAAAACACCATGCATTGCTTGCTCCTTGTCCCTGACTGCATGGCTGAAACTCTTGAATTGAGGAGAATACCGACAAGTATTAAATAATGTATGCACCTTTGGCACAGATTTGCAGAAAAAAGAAAAAGCATTTCCACTAAAACTTGTGAGCATTCTGGATCCATCAGTCTTTCTAAAAATACCTCCTAGATACCATAGTATTAGCAAAAAAAAAAAAATAGAGAATACAAAGAGGAAAAAGATGAAGGAAGAAATGGAAAAACCTTGTAACATCTGACTGTAAAAGCTGTCACTGGAAAGATCATATTATGCAGTTAGCTCTATCTAGGTCTATCTAGACCTCACCTAAAGCTTGTGGCAGTTAGAGATAATTCAACAGTGGAAAGCAGAAAGGCAGAGGTATGCCTCAGATGACCAGCAACATCCTTTTTTTTTTTCCCTCTGAGCAGTTCCTACTTCATGTGTGGTGTCCCGCACACCCAGAGGACCAAGAGCTCCGAGCAGGAGCAGCAAGCCAGTTATTCCTGTTTTTGAAGGGGAAGTGAGGGCAGAGAAAGGAGGAGGCGAGAACAGTGGTCACCACTGGCGAAGTAGAATTTGAAGAGCAAGATTTTCTGATTGAGGTTAGAAGAAAAGATGACTAAAGAAAGAACTATGTCTCCTTGGATATTTTCTGACACCTCCCAAAAATATATCTAAAAAGCATTGGTCTTATCATCTAGAGGCACTGAGAAATGAAGGTAAGCCAGCGGACAGCCACGTGAGCAAAAGAGGGCAGGGGATAGGCAACGTAGAAAGCTCACACTACTGCACAGCAGGGAAAAGCATCTGGTGCTTACTTCCTAGGCAGAAGCATGGAGAAAGGAGAGGAGTACCTAGAGACAAAGAGGGACATGCCTGAAACCCTGGTTGCTAAATAAACATTCAAGGACACGATGGAAAGGAGTTCCTTAGAGCCATTACAAAACCAGCAGTGCTTATAGGATTAGGAGTGCAGTCCGGGCCAAGGCACCCCAGCCCAGCTTGCCAAACTTGGAAGTGGCTCCATATGAACCTAAGCAGCCTCTTATCTTCCTATCTGATGGGCTCTTAATGCAGTTCCTGTCTCCCATGTGTGAACAGACAGTTGTAATGTTATGTTCTTACTTGCTGTAGAATATCAGAACTGTAATAGCAGTAGAAAGGCTGGAGAGAGTTCAGAACAAGAACCAAGGATTTAAGAAAAATGCCTGGTTAATTGTTATTAATGAAAAACCCTTCACAGAGTGGCAAGTTTCTGTATGCTATTTATCACGTGAACTTCCCTTGAAAACAAACAACTGCTAGCCCCCTGAGGACTTTTCCAACACTCACAGAAGATATCTAATGAGGCAATGTTTAAGAGACCTAATTATTAGAAAAAAAATAAACCTTGATAACCATCTTATCCCACATACCGCTCAAATATGACTCAGAGTTTATTTTAATAATCCTCACAAGTTAACACAGCACAGTCACACTGAAGCAAACGCAGCTACTGCAAGATCATGAAGAGCTGGGAAATCACCCACAACAGGATGCCTGACCAAGCAGAGGTGAAAGAACAGAGATGTGCTATGGAGGGCTGAAAATAGTAGCCTTGAGAAAGCAGGGTTTCACATTGCAAACTAATATCATTATACCAATTTTGGCCACTTTGCTCTGATCACCTGTGTCAACAAGGCATTTCCTCTGTTCTGTACCTTGAGCCACATTGCTGCACCTGCCCTTGAGGGAGGAGTTATTGGATTAGCCCAGCTTCCTCTTATCTGTGTTTACTCACCAAAACTGCAGAGAAAACTCCCTGAATCAGTCCCCGAGCTGCAGTTTCACTCATATGCAAAAACTCAAATGTAACATTAAACATGCAGAGCTGAAAAAAAAGGGAAAAAAAAAGAAAAAGAAAAAAAATATGACCTCATTGTGAGTAACCATCACAAGCCAAGCTGGGTGAAGTCACTGGGGATTTTTCTTTCCAGCACGCCCACACTGCTGGGACTCTTTCAGAGGGACAGACACCTGCAGCGCTGCTGGGCACAGGAAGACCTTTCTTCCCCACTTTCCCTGAACTAGGGGAGAAGAAAGTGGGTAACCAACAAAATAGACACGGAAATGGGTACAGCCATGTTACTTCTGCTGCCTGTGCTGGGCCAATTGGTGAAAGTAATAATAATGATTAAATATATAACTAAAATAAGGGAAAAAAAAGGTGGATTCATAAGAAATTCTGCTTGCTAACACCACTGCTGGCTCTCCTCCAGACCTATGACCTTACAATATGTCACTGTAAGATTGCTGGGCAAGCTGCTACAGTCACTGAAGCAAGAGAGAGAAGCCCCCAGGTTTCCTACTGTGCGTAATTTTGTATATCAAGATCTAACCGTAAACCCTCAGAGACAGCTCTTGGTTTTAATCTTAAAATGGGTCCAAAAAAAAACAAAAAATGAAAATAAAATTTAAAAAAACCAACAACAACAAAAAAACCCACACAACCTTTAGCTTTAAAGTAATTAAGTTCTGATGGCCAAAGATATCAGGCTTCAGCAACATTTTGTTAAGTAAAGCAGCCATTCAATCCAGAACTGGGAATAAAACCTTAGGGCGGACTACCCAATTGCTGAGATGGAGTGAAATGAAGTTCCTAATGAGTCTTCCCACAGAACAATTTGCTTCTTCAAGTTGAGCAGAGATTTCAGCTGAAGGATAAACAGGAAACTGTTAATGACAATCTTAAAAGGTTAGATAAGAAAACAGGTGCCAAAGTACCTTATATTTATCTACTTGGCTTTCACCTGCAGCTACTTGTCACCTCTCACTGCCTCCTTTGTGGACGTTTATGACCCACCATGTTGCTTACAGAAGCCTTCATGTAAGTGGTTTGTGTTAAAGAACCGTAAATTCATATCAACTTGTGAAAAAAAAAAAAAGAAAATGTTCTCTTTAAAGGCAAAGGAAGCTTTTGGCCATTTCTCTCAAATGAACATGGTTTTTTGCCTCTGTTGAGACCATTCTCTAATAGTGTGAGTGTTGTACTTATATCAAAAGCAGTGACTTTCATCTTAAACCCTGGAAGTCAAAAGTTACTCATTCAATACATGCACTGAAGCTTTGACATACTGATTTCTAAGGGGAAGAGTTCCCTTCACAGCATTCTGAGGCTCAGGAAGCTCTCATTGTGACATGTGGACCAATACAAAAGACAAAGCAGACTGACGCAACTGGTGCAAGTTTAAAGCTGCATCTTGCAGCTTTCAAAGCCCTTGTGCCATTTCTACTGGCAGATGAATGAACCCTGGTCAAAACCAGCCTATACCCACAAGTATGCCAAACTGCAATTTCAAACAAATATGCCACCATTTACCAAAAGCCAGCAGGAGAGTAGCATATCAGCACACTGAAACATTTTCTCAGCCTATATTTCTAAGTATTTACAGCAGTGCTCCTGAAGTCCCCTTCTTCTATCAAGTGGAAAATTTCTGAGATTCCAAAGGCCCACATGTGACTTGGCTAGAAAAATGCAAGGCCCAACCTTTTAGCACACAGGCCACCCACATGAAGAGATCACTCACAGGACCTGGGATATGAAGTCTGAACTCACAAATAAATCAAGAGTTTGATCTTGGGCAGGTTTAGCAGAGCTTAGAGTCACATCTAGGGAGTCAGGCTTGACCAGAATACTCTGGCCCATTGCAGCTAAAGCTTTGTGACAGGAGAAGACAACGATCAATACTGAAGAATAACAGGAACATAGAGTAGTGGCAGAGGTATACTTGAATAATAGACATTTTGTGTTGTAGGGGAAGAGGAGATGGAAAAACACAATTTCTCAGCAAGGGTAAGAAAATTAGGCCAGAAGTGAAAAAGAGCAGTTGACAAGTAAACTGCATGCTCATATAAAAACTGAATTGAGACGTTCTCCATACCTAGAACACAGAATTTATATAAGATGTTGTGACGCCTTGGTACTGCATCATTTTCTGGTTGTCTGTAAGTTTACATAGCTGTAAGGCAATAGTTTTCCCTGATAAAATCATTCAGCAAGCAGGTTTCTAGCAATTCACTTGACTTCTAAAATAAACACTAGCACAGCTGATTATAAGCACCTACCCATGCTGTAATTGCTGTCATGTTCAGATACACAGGAGTATAACACTACCTTCAATAACAATACCAGGAAAATGACATTAGTTTTCTGAGTCAAGCAAGGTCTTGCTTTCAGCTTGAGGGCATTCATCTGTCTGCCTGTAATATGGGAACTTCTGAATGTCATCTCCAGGCAAGCCCAGTGTTCAGGAGAGGTTCTACAAATCAAAGCACAGACCATATGATTTTGATGACAATCCATTCATGCAAAGAGAAAAGTGCAGGATACGTGCAATTCCTCACCTCTCCCCAGCCAAACCTATACCTTTGTTTCCCCCTGCAAGGGCTGAAAAGAAAAATAACAATTGCTATTAACCATCTGCTTCTCACCCCATCACAGCTAAACTGTGGGCAGCAGAGTAATTTACTTCTTTTTGCTCTGCCTGGGAGATAAGACTGGTGTGAAGGAAAAGTATTCCCAGAAAAGTGTTCCCAGCACAGGAACAAATAAGGGACCTTCCACAAATGAGAGGGAGGTGAGAGAGAAAGAGATAAGGAAGTCCCCACTTCCTGGTAGAGAAGAAAACTCCAAATATAAGAGGGTAAAACTGCAGGCAGCAGGAATGCTTAAAGAAGCAATAGATTGGAGAGGAGCCTAGAAAGAGCCCACAAGGGGAAAAGCATGATGCAAGGAGCTCTCAGTGCTACATTCAGGGCTGCAGAATACACACCACACGGTGATTTCTAACAATATACATCTTTCCAAAACTAGTTAAAAGGGCCCCTCTGACAGCCTGAGAATTTTTTATGAGCCAGATTTGGTGAAAGAAGTGTGTTGAAATGAATTCAGGAGGGATGCTGGACTTACTCTGTGTCATGAAGAGCACTGGTGAGGAAGAATGAGATGGGATAGGCAAAGATACAGGCTGACTGTCACACCTGGGGACAGTCAAGGAGTACAGTGTTGGCCTGCACGTACGCATCTAAGGGCTGATGCTTGCTGACAGAGGCTACACTTTCACCTCAGGGTAGCTAACATACATGTCAGCTACCTCGAGGTAAAAAATTAGTGACGACGAGGCACTACAAGTTTTACCATGAGGTGACCTGCCAAGAAGAGTGTTGTACCCCTGCGTGGGGTTGACCTGAGGGAGTTTACCTCATGGTAAAACAAATGTGTGCTGTCTTCACTAAGCTTTTGTATTCAGACAGTTGACATGTACCTTTGTTACCCTGAGGAAAAAACACTCAAGTTCTTCTGACAGTGAAAATATGATGATTCACATCTAGGTGCCCTATTCAGGAAACTGGAACTATTTTGCACTGGCTTTGGGTGTCATTAGTATTTTTTCTTCACTTACTTTCCCTTAAAAATAATTTGACTAAAACACAGATGTATATGCACACCGGACTGCTTCTGCAAATTCTGCAGAGAATTTTTTTATACACTGCAAAGTTACTTCACAAAGACCTGCAAGCACCAAGCAAGTCAGTGCAGTTTTGATTTCTGCACATCTCTAAATGTTTCACCATGTTGTCTTGCAAGCAGTTAAGAGGGAATTAATACAAAACAAATTTTTTACCACTATCAATCTGGAGGAATAACCCATCTTCTTATTTTAATTTAGAATAGACCTCATTGTTCAGCATTTAAAAAAAGTAATTAGAAGTCAACATGCAGGTGAAAACCCTTTCATACGTATGTAACCCCTTAACATTCTGCTCATGTGCCAGTATTGCAACATACTCGACAAATACATATTAAACTTGTCACAAGCAGTAATTATTGAGAAGAAAGCTAAATTTTTGCATAAAGTCCATATTATTAAAACATTATCAGAAGGCTCCACACTAAACTAATTGGGGATCATTTTCATATTCCCTGCATCACGCAATACATATGCTGGACAATAACTGTACGTGCTCCAGAGTAGAGGCTGGCCCTTCCTTTTTTAAGCCAGTACTGTATATATTTTTGCTCCTAGTTCACTGTGAACAATGATCAGTGACAACCAGTAGCAGTAATTTGTAAGGATTTTAGAGCTCTTTTAATTAAAGCAATCTTGGCCTTTTTGTACAAACACAGCACAGGAATTTGATTGCTTTTAATGTACCACGTTCAAACAGGCAAGATACAACAGGCTGGTCAAGTTTCCTCCAAATCCTCTTCCACATTCTCCTAACCCAGTAAAACGACCTTTCCCATTCCTTGGTATCATAGGCAGCTGGCTGATGGATATAACTGGTGGCTGCTCCAAGTACAAATCTCTAAAAGGCTGTGCATCTGTACACAGCCATCAGAAACACATGGTGTGCCAGCTACAAGCGTCTTGTACTCAGTGGTAGATAAGATCTCAGCTGGTGCCCCCGGCATTTCCCACCAGGATAACAGAATGCATCTGCAGGCACATCCTGGCCAAGATCCAACACTTCACGTCTGCCCTGAATCAAGTGAACCACCATTTCAGATGCCTGTATCCTTTGCATGACTAAGTTAGTACTTCAAGAATGTGGGAGAACTTTGCAGCAACATAAGTCTCCAGGAAGCTGGATCATACACCAGGTACGAGTTAAGCAGGCATACGTAAACATCTAGCTTTGTGCCCAGATTCTCCTCTCAATCGCCACACTCACACACACACACACACACCCCAAAAAAAAAAGGTTTCTAGGCCTCCAACAACATGAGCACTCAATGTCTGGGTAGAAAGAGTTTTGCAGTAGCAACTACTGCAGCCATGAAGAACATACAAACCACCTTATCCATCTCTCAGAGTGCTTCAAAGGTCAGCAGCATTATCCCACTTGGTTCATTTTTAGATTACATAGTTGCTCTGAGCTGGGACATGCAAAGACAGTATTAGCAACCAATATACAATGCAGTAAAATATGGCCTGGATTTTCTCCTATTTCAAAGGTTTGGGTCAAGTTTCCAAACCTTACTGTAGTGATAAAAGAGCTAAAAAATTAGCATACTGGTGAGGGCCAAGATTCTCAATGCCATTACCTTCATCCAGGAGCTAGAAAAACATCAAATATTGCAAGAATCACAATAAAAAATCACAAGGGAAAGCAATAGACAATCTAAAAGAAGACCAAATCTGCCATGCCATATTAGTCAGTCACTCATGTCCAGCATCACACTCCTAGCAGAGGCATTTAATCACTGCCTCAGATTTAGAGAAAGACACCCCATAATGCACCTGGCCAATTACAAAATGCTGTATATGGATAAGGGAAAATCCTTCCTGATCCCTACAGAGACTAGCCAATGTCCTGAAATATGAGATTTAATTAAGCCTGTCTTATTACTTCAAATGCTACAACTGCTCATAACATTTTCTAGGCCCTTTTCAATCCAGCACGGCATTCATATTTACAACCTCCCGTGGCACAAAGTCCACCAGCTGAACCTCAAACTGTGAGGCACCTTCTGTGGCTGAATGAAATTTACTGGCCCTTTTGCCTCATTTTCTTAACACAAAGCCATACCAGGAGGAAATCCATGGCTTTTCTTATATCACCTACCTCAGACAGTCACCCCCAAGTCAAGACATCTGTTGGCCTGGTGATAGAGCAGGGAAGGTTAGAGAAGGAAAGGAGGCTGGTTTAGATGGTGAAACAGCAACACAGCCCCATTTCAAGCTTGCCCAGAAAACTCTGAGTTTACCTGCATGTGAAAAATTAGGATTGTATCTATAATGGACCAACTGCTAATAAAAACCAATAACTAATTGTATTACTGTTACTTTAACACCCCCTTTGGAACATCCTCTGCTTTCTGCTTCTGCAATCCCACAAAAATTTACCATTAACATGTTGAAAGCAGCAGATAAGAGAGAAATGCTAAACGTTAGGTTCAACTATAAAGAGAAAAGGAAGGAAGGAAGAGGGAAGGCTACAAGTTAATAATTGTTCAGAACCTGAAGCCTACAGTAAAGAGGGAAATAGTTTTGTTCTGTTAAACAAACACCTCACTAATGACAGGGTCTCCTGCCCATTTCCCACAGTCCTCTAGGAAAATTAAAATAAAAGGATTTCTAGGTTCAGCCTGTGCCTTATGCAAAGTCAATTCTGAAGCAAATTATTACTTTAGGGGCATGGAAAGAAAAAAGGGAACTGAAGGAGAAGTCAATTCAGAGAAGAAAGTGTTGCAGTTTTGGAAATTCTCCTCCCTGAAGTTACACAGTACCTCATTTTGGAAGCTCCGGAGTAATGTTTCAGCAGTCCTGGAACTGAGTAAGACCCTTGGCAACGACAGCTGATAATGAGCTGCAACTGCGGCTGCAATGCTGCAAAGCCAGTGAGGCCAGAAGCCCTGCAGCTCATTGCATCCATACTGCAGGGACCACATTTGAACTGGAAACAGTTTACTTCAGGGGAAACTGAAATTTCCCATGGAATTATTATTTTTTTATTATTATTTTGAAGGATTTAGGCTTTTTCCTGTAAATCTTCCTGTAAATGACAGAGAAGCAGCATATCAACAAACCAGAGTGAGGTGCTGAGCAGGACACCATGGCTGGAGCAGTCACCCAGTGAGCAGAGGCTGAGCTGTGTGGGCTTGTTCAACCTGAAGAAGAGATGGCTTTGGTGGCATGAACAGCAGATCCCCATTCTTATAAGAAGGTTATAGAGGAGATGGAGGCAGGTTCTTCACAGCAGTACATAGCAGGATGACAAGAATAAGTTCTAAGAGGGGTTCAGACTGGATCTCATAGTCATTATCATCACCAGTTGGTGTGATTAGAGCTCTCATCAAGTACTTCCGTTATCTGACACTTGTTTATAAACATTTCTACAGCATTCACAAATCCTGTGCAAACAGTACAATAATGAATCAAGGCTCCTGGAACGTCCAGAGCACAGCCTGCAGCCACTGACTCCCTTTAAGGCCTGAAGAGCGTCCACCCCTCCTTTTAGTTGTCTTGTCCTATGAATGATATCACCTGTGATACTGAGGGGTCTGTTTGACCTCCTGTAGTGCAGCATGCTGTTGGTAGGCTTTACATTACTATTGTTAGCTATCTAAAAGTTTTGAGAAGCAAGTGGAGCAAATGGAACAATCTTTTTTAGGTATTAAATACTTTTCTTTCGTTAATGTCGCTCTCATTAAATTTGCTTATATCAAATAATGCATAATATCTAATGAATGTTCAGCACACAACAATATATTGGTTCATATGGGTCCCGAGGTCATTAAAGTCCAACACAAAGTATATGAAATCACTGCAAAGATTCTAATAAAAGTTTACAGGCTTTGGAGCACTCAGAGCAGGAACTGCAGATTGTTGCGATTTTAAAGAACTCTGATTTTCCCATTTGGCAAAGCAAAATGTCAAGAATAGGAACCCAGGTAACAACAAATGTACAGCCTGCAGACTTTTCACTGTCCTATACAACCAGGCTAATTGAGCACATATCACTTTTCAATGTACTGATCTCCACAATACCCTCTGCAAGATAAACACCAACACCCTGGTTTTACAGAAGCCAAAGTGAGGCAGCAGAAAACTGGTATGTTGAAAACCATACAATGAACAGAGAACTGAATCTAGATCTCCCAGGTCTCAGGCCAGTGTCTAGACCTGGTAGACTGTTAGTATATATTTTCTTTTAAAAATTGAGGTGCTTTCATCCTCAGAAAAGATCTGTAAATTCTCTCAATTTACCAAGAGCTCAATTTGTCAAAATTTAGACATCTGACTGAGATGTAACCCAATAAATGTTCAAAATAGATCACTTTTGAATACTGTGAAATAGAATCACCTTGGAACTCCGTAATTGTATGTGCTTTTTCTACCTTTTTATTTCCATTTTTGTACAGCAAGAATAAACATTTACTTGTTAAATAAATACAGAAACTGGGGTGATGGTATCTAGAAACTGCAAGATTAGACAAGTAAAATCTACCACAACACCTGCTGCTCTTCTAGATGTCCCCCACACACAGCATTTTTAGCAAGAATTACTGAGTCAAGAGATATCTAATTAAGACTAGTTCATGTGCTTTCTGAGTCTGACCCAGGTGCAGCAGTGAATATGCTAGTTAAAGTTTCCGGTTTTAGCTCACCTTTTTTAATGAAACAACTATTTTTCTGTCAAACAACAGTTTTAAGTTGTTTTTTTTTTTGAGCAGTCCTATTGCCAAGTGCTCTCAAGCCCTATTCACTGAGTAAGGACATTTAGGATCTCTAAGTGCTCAATGCTTTTGTACTTGATGATTTAGGATCAACACAGCATCATAGTGAGAGCCAGAAAAGTAGTTCTAAGTAGCCCAAAACCTAGAAGTGTTGATTCACATTCACTGGCAGATTTAACTGGGATGGATGAAGCATTTACTGTTGACAGCTGTTGCCTCTGTCCCTCTGTTGGAAGCTGCCATCTCAGGGACAGTTTAGCAGAACAAGTATCCCCCCTTGAGTCAGCAGGGGTTACAGCCTAAAATCTGCAGGAGCTCACATGAGCAGAGAAGGCTATAAGCTTTCCTGGCTGGGGTGCAGGCACACTTCCCATTCAGCCAGCCCTGTGGCAAGGCAGCATCCCCAGTGGAGGGTGTGGAAGATAGCTGGGAGCCTTTTCTACTTCAGCTGTCTCTGACTGAACTGTGTCACCAAGCATGAGTCAACACCCAAAGCCAGTTAGCTGGCTGCTAGCATATAACTCTGCTGGTTTTTAAAAAGGAATGACCCTATAAAAATAGCTAGGGCTCAAGCTTTCAGTGTGCACATCTGTTCTTCGAGACGGACTCTAAGGTCACTTTGAATCATGGAATGAAATATATGGATAGTGAAATCCAAGAAAAATGACTGCCTTTCCCTTGTGTCTGAACTTTTATCTGCTCATCTGAACATTTTGCAAAAACCAACAGAAAACCTATTACAAAGATTGCTGGTGCATGAAATGATTGAGAAATATTTGCAGTTTGAAAGCAGTTTCACTTCCTGCCTGATACCACAAAGAAGCTTTTTAATAAAGTTAACATCACCGTTATTTGTTTTACATCTATGTCCTTATTTTGTCTATTTTAGATTTCTTGAATTCTTATGCTAAAACAAAAAAAAAAAACAAACAAACCAAAACACACCAACCCAGCTGTTAAAGCCAGAAGTTCATGGCTTTTCATTGTAAGCCACACTGCTGATAATGTAATAATGTTTCTTATGATAATACCTTGTGCTTACATTGTAAAGCAGTTTCATCCAAATATTTTAATGCATGCTACCATTTTTAGTTCAGCTATCTAAATATATGCATACCATTTTAAAGGTGGGCAGACTGAAAGATTTTGTGACCCTCCTTCCACAACATAGAGGCTGAGGAAACAGGTTGTGGATTCCTGAGTCAAAATACCCCAGGAACCATTAAACTACACTGCCTGTGCAACACCTATTCACAGCAGTTAAGTTCCAAAGCTGGTGGAATACTAATTAAATTAATTTTGCGAATGCTTCTGTGCTGCTATTTGTGAGGTTGCGTTCCAATATGCAGACAAGCTGTTAGATAGTCATAAAATATATTTGTGAGTCCTGAAAGTAATGAATTTCGGCATGAATAACAAGCTAAAGACTGTCCTATGAAATAGAAATCATAACAAAAAGCTATCGTATGTTCCTACTATTATTTTTGGTTACTTAAAATGTTTCAGCTACCCACTCAAACAGCCACGTGACCAGTATCAATAATCTTGCAGGCTGTCTCCTTCTAGAAACTACTTGCACTGTGACCAGAATAAAAAGACTACATTTGCTCATTACAGTTTTGACCAATACAGTTAAATACAACACCAAATACCATTCTGACTCACAAGAGAATTGCCACAGGGATGACTGACCAATAGGTCTTGCTTTTAGTGCAAAAGAAGGGTCACTGCCTTCTATGACAGCCTCTTCCAAAGTTGTGCCATTTGGAGTAGTAGTGTGACAATTACCCAATTAAAATCATATGACCAGTCTTTGTTAACACTTTATTAACACTGTGATACTTCAGCCAGTGTTCTATACTGCATTCAAGGTCATGCTTCTTGCATGTTCTGAAACCATCTGGGGGAACCTGCTGTCTGTTGGACTTGCTTGACCTTGGGTCAGTTCTTGCAGGATACTGGACATTCCTACATAACTAAATATTGTGACATATATGTTAAAAGTCCTTTTCTTTCACCATTTTTTTTTCCAAAAGGGAAAGTTAGACATGCAAATTTAGACTCCCGGCTTTATTGCTACAGGGCTAAATGAATTGCAAGCTCCACATCAAAACATGATTCTAGTTAGTGACAAATGCGGGGAAAATGCAGTAAGATGGGGTGTGAAGGGCAGGAAGCAAAGATGGTATCCAGGCAATTAATGTGTGCCTTTCTTTCATAAAAAAATTCCATTGCCCAGGGATAATCCCAGAGTGAGCTGAAGGGTGTGAAACCCTCATATGAGCATATTCCTCCTGCATAGGTAGACATGTGTAATTTAGATCCTTCCAGTGTTGTACATTGGAAGGTTTATACACCAGGACCTGAAACAACTGAAAACAGCAAAAATGCTAGAGAAAAGCTCATTCAGATGTGCAAAGACTTTCTTCCTCCTCGGGGAGTCCCCAGAGCAGGATGAGGCTTTCATTGCTCTCTGTTTCAATTCTCGCATTGCCTACTGGCCACTGCCCACTATGGAGCAGGGAAAGGCCCCACCGCCATCAGGCATGCAGGATTTGCAGCACACATTTCCATAGGCGAAGTGTCGCTATAGGACCTGCGCAATCTCCAGTGCTTTGAAATTCTGTTTTCATCTTTCTTTCTTTCTTTAAGCATACCATTCTTATTTTGTTCCCTGATCTTGACCATGCACTCAAACACACTAAGATGGTCAAGCCACTGGAGGCAGTAGCCCTCTATGCATGGAGATGTGTGTACGCACATATCTGGCAGGATGACCATGTTTCAAACTGGAAAGCAAGACACCAATAGCGGATGATCTTTCAAGTGGAATGTATGAAAGGAAACTTGGAAAACAGAGGACAACCTTTCCCTGTTCCAGCAGGAAAAACAGGGTCAATTTATAACAAGGGACAAGGTTTTGTAATGACGGAATTATCACTGTATGACATTTTTTTTTCTGCCAATTCCTAGCATTTCTAGTGTCTATGCCAGGACACCTTCTATACCCATACCCCTCATCCTTGCATCACAGCCCACTAACAATAGTCTTTCCCATTACCCTTATATCCACTACTCCAGCTTATTATAACTCCAACAGCTCCATACAGACCTATACATATGGAACATACAGAACATACATGCCTCTGTTTCTTTTCACATAATCTTTAGGCAACATTCTCCACTGCTCCAAACCTCCTGTGCTCACCAAATCCTCTTCTCCACGTTACCCAGGATTGAGGATCAAACTTTTTATCTCATTTTAGAAATAGACATAGGCACAACTCGCAATATTTAGGGTGCTGGAAAATGCATCTCTTCTTACCTGCTTTCTTACTTGCTTTCCACTAAACCTGAGCACTTGTCACTTAGGGTATTAGCTTGGCTTCTCAGGTCTCTGGAGGTAAGCTGTGTTTGTTCACACTGTTTGGTTAACATACATAAACTATTTCTGTACCCAACATATGAAGAATAGATGTTACTATGTTGATAGGCACTGTAATAAATAACAGGTTACACAATAAAATGAAACAATCATCTATGCCATAGGAATAACAATTGATAAACATAGAATCATAGAATAGTTAGGATTGGAAAGGACCTCAAGATCATCTAGTTCCAACCCCCCTGCCATGGGCAGGGACACCTCACTCTAAACCATATCACCCAAGGCTTCATCCAACCTGGTCTTGAACACTGCCAGGGATGGAGCATTCACAACCTCCCTGGGCAACCCATTCCAGTACCTCACCACTCTAACACTAAAGAATTTCTTCCTTATATCCAGTCTAAACCTCTGCTGTTTAAGTTTCAACCCGTTACCCCTTGTCCTATCACTACAGTCCCTAATGAATAGTCCCTCCCCAGCATCCCTGTAGGCCCCCTTCAGATACTGGAAGGCTGCTATGAGGACTACACAGAGCCTTCTCCAGGCTGAACAGCCCCAACTTTCTCAGCCTGTCTTCATATGAAAGGTGCTCCAGTCTCCTGATCATCCTCGTGGCCCTCCTCTGGACTTGTTCTAACAGTTCCATGTCCTTTTTATGTTGAGGACACCAGAACTGCACACAATACTCCAAGAGAGGTCTCACGAGAGCAGAGTAGAGGGGCAGGATCACCTCCTTCAACCTGCTGGTCACGCTTCTTTTGATGCAGCCCAGGATAAGGTTGGCCCTCTGGGCTGTGAGTGCACACTGCAGGCTCATGTTCATTTTCTCATTGACTAACACCCCCAAGTCCTTCTCCGCAGGACTACCATGAATTTCCTTTTTGCCCAACCTGTAGCTGTGCCTGGGATTGCTCCCACCCAGGTGTAGGACCTTGCACTTGGCATGGTTAAACTTCATGAGGTTGGCATCAGCCCACCTCAACAAGTGTGTCAAGGTCCCTCTGAATGGCATTCCTTCCCTCCAGCGTATCAACAGAACCACACAGCTTGGTGTCATCGGCAAACTTGCTAAGGGCACACTCAATTCCATTGTCCATGTCAGCGACAAAGATATTAAACAAGACCGGTCCCAACACCGATCCCTGAGGGACACCACTCGTTACTGGTCTCCAGCTGGACATTGAACCATTGACCACAACTCTGAGTGTGACCATCCAGCCAGTTATTTATCCACCGAGTAGTCCACCTATCAAATTGATGTCTCTCCAATTTAGAGACAAGGATGTCATGTGGGACAGTGTCGAACGCTTTGCACAAGTCCAGATAGATGACGTCAACTGCTCCACCCCTGTCCATCATTTTTGTAGCCCCATCATAGAAGGCCACCAAATTGGTCAGGCAGGATTTCCCCCTAGTAAAGCATGCTGACTCCCTTTTTATGGAGCATTTCAGGTTTTGTCTGGGTTTTATTGCACTACAAGCAACATTTGTTTTGTGCTAGGTTAGTCTTCTCTTTTATTCTCTTTTAAAAGCAATTTTTATTTTATTTACTGCATTATTTATTTATTTATTTACTGAATTTTTATTCTTATCTTATATTCCACTGCACTATCCATATAAATGCAGGAAGATTAACCGTTCAAATGTGACTAAAGCAATCTTGGAAATAATAGCAATAAAGTGATATATTTCCCAACCCCCACTTCAGCAAACAAGCAAAAAGTTGCTAAAGAGTACAAGGCAGCCAACATAGAAATCTCCAGCATTGTTCCCTTCTTGATCTTGATTTAAAAGGCAGAAAAAACGGAAAATGGGGGGGGGGGGGGGGGGGGGGGGGGAGGGGGAAAAAACAAGTTCAGTTATGAGAACAAAGAGAAAATCTTATAGAGTGTATTATATACAATTTCCAAAGCTTTCTCTAGTGTATAGCAGACACCTCCTTTTTGATTCAACTAACAAGAAATCACATTCTATTGATCCAGTTAGGATAGCTGCAAGTCTTATGTGAGCACACAGACACACTTTAAACATATTTTGAAAACCAAAAGTAGTTTTTAGTACATCACCCCTTTCAATATGGCTGTAGCAATGCTGCCAACTGTGCTGCAGTTTAACATAGATTTCCTATGGAAATTAATTCCACATGCTGATAGCTTAATAGTTAATATCTACAAGTTAATCATTTATCTGTTTTGCATTTATCGACTGTCAATTTCACAGAATACCCCCCACCTTCTCATGTTATGAGACAGAGTATAGTAGCTCCTCATGTTTCCTGTACTGGTAGTTTCCATTAACTATCTTATGCTTCTCAAGGAAATTTTACGGTGTTTTAAATGTCTATGGCCTGTTAACTAGGATCATTGGACTTGTGCTTAGTCAGTTTTATTTCATACAAAGTTTGTGAGGTGATCAAATAGTTTTAGCGTAATTGGTAAGCTCCTAAACTATAGAGGATTTTGCTCATATTTTCCTTATTGGTCTGTTTCTTTGCAGATAAAAAGCAGTTGTTAGGTGAAGACATGTAAACACCATTCCTAAAATGAGAGGGGACATGCTGTGTATTCACTTTCTCCATGTGAACTCACGTATTTCCGTAGGACTGACTGTGTGTTAAAGCTATAATTTGGTTTGAGATCTAGTTTTGCAAGGAGAGCATTGTTAACCAAAGCTGGATCCTCTTCCTCTGCTTTTTATTTTGCTTTGTTCCACTCCAGCCAGGCTTCACCTGGGAGATTTGCAGCTCAGAAACAGCCTGAAGTCATTGTCTCACATTAAGGAAGAATATCTAGGGAGATTAATTTCCCTTCTGTATTATCAGTGCTTTTCATGAACGTGATAATTATAGGTCAGGATCTGATTCTCAGCTTACCACAATAATACTGAAACTCTATTAATGTCCATTGAGTTGCTCCCAATACAATAGAAATTTCTAAACCTTACAATCAGTTTAGATGAATATTACTATTTTGAGAATGAACTTGTGTGGATCTTGATGACCATATGTTTGAATTTTAACATGTATGTTGGACATAAACATCAGCACATTTCAAACAAATTGTGAAAGTGGTTTTGTTAAAAGCAACATTTGGTAAAAAGTCCTTTGTGGATGAATTTCTGCACTTAACAGAAAGCAAGAAAACAATTGTTTCCTGTAATTGGACAGTTAGATTAGAGGCAGGTGGTTCTGACCTGAGAAAACTGGATCCATGAAGCCAATTTTAGTATCAACCACATTTCCTTTGCTTTAGGATCAAGAAGTATAACATGTAAACTGCTTCCCCTCTCCCAGGAAAAAAAAATAAAAAAGGAAAGGAAAAAAACAAAATAGAAGAATATAAATTTAGTTCCTATTTACTACCCCTACCAGTACTCTATCCATAGTAGAAGTTGCAGCTCGGAAAGAGGCTTATAATACACAAGATACACAGACTCACGGGTATAAAAAGAACATAGATGTAAGAGAGAAAAAAAAAGGGGTCTTTAAGATTTCCTTGAAAAGGCAGGCAAGATGTGATGATCTGTTCTTGTAAACCTTAATTCAAACAACACACCCTCATTAAACTATTATCAACTATAGCTTTATTACTTATTATTTTTATTACCAGTGCACTGAGGAGCCCCAGTGATGGACCACTGTGCAGTGCACCGTACAAAGCAGCACCTTTGACTGCAGTAGATTAAATTTTGTTCAACTCTTGCTGAGATTTCAGTGGGTATCAATCTCAATCACTACACAAGTAAATACAATAACCAGGTCTACTCAACCAGCCTCAGCCCACATTAAGCCAGACACCATATCTAATCAAGGAGAAACTGAAGTCCTGCCATGGCATGAGAAAAAGCTTGACCATTTTATATACAGCTGATTTAAAGCATACAGAATACCTAACACTGAACTGAGATAGAATTTTCTTCTTCACAGCCCACTTCACGCTGATCATTCATAAGAATATGGTTTAAAAAACTGAAGGATGAAAACGCCACAGGTAAATTCACTACTGGTGTAGACCAACATGTAACTTTGGTCAGTATTCGGTATAAGAAATAAGGCTGGACAAAGTGAACTTCCTCCTCAGAAGATGACAGCACACCAAGCACTGTCAGTGCCACTAACCCTTCTGGAAGCTGATTCCTCATGCACTGAGATGGGAGATGCTCATCACTCCCATTCTGATATAGTAGAGAGGATGTGACCTCATCCCACCCTCTCTGACCGAGAGCCCGCTGCACATCTTGACAGCAAGCGAGAACAGAAAAAACCCTCTGCTGGGCCCTGCGCGTGGGAGCAGGAAGTCGTCTTGGTTAGCTGTCACCCAGCACGACTGCGAGTGACTGCACACTCCCACTCCACCACCTGCATCCTACTCAGGCGAGCTACACCTCTGATCTGGACTTAGATGCTGTGTGAGCACAAACTCTCCTCCCCAGCACTGCTGGGAAAAGGGCTGGGGAAGGCCCATGCAAAGGGTGGCACTAAACCACTAAGTGCTGTGAGCAACACACAGGCAGGAAGGAGCTCAGCTTCTGAAGTGCATGGCAAAACCTGCAAGGGCTACTCCTAGGCTTGTGAACCTTACGTGTCACATGCAGCTCACAGATGGGCCTAATGTCCCCACCTGACCTTGAGCATGGGAGTGTCTTTGGGTAAAACATTATCCAGAAGCACTGCCTAGTGAGGTCCCTTGATGAAACACACACAGATTGAGTTAGAAGTCAGCAATGTGACCACAGGAACAGCTGACACTCATACAGAATATAGGAGGATGATGTGTGCCAAAGTTAAGAGGCACTGCTTACTTACAAATGTGCTGGGCAGAATGAACTTCCCCAGCTGATGTTTTCATGAGATTATTGACACGTGGATATTTTGGTGCTATTACAATAGTAAAATTTTCAAAAGGAAGGCAAGTAGTGAACAATATCTTTACTATACTAGGCACAAACGTAGTTTCAATCAACATCAGCCATACATGACCGCTTCTTAATCTGTTCTTCCCCTCAAAGAGATATCCATTGTGGGCCACATCAGATATACTTTCAGGGTAAGTGACTTTTTGCATCAGTACTCAGGTCTTGTGAATGAGGATAACATGCTGTATATTACAACCCCAATATTTATTTATTTTTAATATTTATTGGAGTCTCCTACGTTGAAGATATTCAAGGCCCGCCTGGACAAGTTCCTGTGTGATGTACTGTAGGTTACCCTGCTCTTGCAGGGGGGTTGGACTAGATGACCTTTCAAGGTCCCTTCCAACCCTTGGGATTCTGTGATTCTGTGATTTATAAGTTAGACTTTGCAATAATATAAAAATAAGGCACAACAGACATTCCAACTTGTTTCCTAATGTCAGAAAAAAATTGCTCTTTGTTAAAGAAAATTACAAATTCTGAGAGATAGAAGTGAGGCTATATGAAATCCAGAAGTGCCTATGTGTCTCTGACACACTCAGTGGTCAGTGCTAGTAACTTAGTTCCAGCTAAAAATACTCTCTGGCTTTTTTAGTTGTCAAAAAAATTGTTCTTACTTTGGACACTAACTCTTCCAGAGCAGTCCAAGCAGGATCTAGCAAGATGACTGTCAAGCCCATCATCACTTCAGTTGTCATCAGACAAAATGGTCGGATGTAAAAGGAACAGTCATCACCAACAACATGGAAAACAAAGTACTTTTTGAGCACCTCTTAGAGCTCACATCTCCCCTGGCAAGTCTCTGTGACATCCACTAAGAAGAAAGAGAAAGGATCAGTTCTGATCATAACACTTTTGATGCTGGTCTGGAAGAGGCTCCCTAAAACTAGGAACCTGCTTCTCAGCACTGAATAAGCTTGATCACCCTGTGTTACATTTATAATATCCAGTTGTCCCACAAGGTTCGTAAGTTAAAATCTAATCACAATGTCAATGTCAAATTCTTTACATTTCCTCAGAGAAGTCAACCAAACAGATTCTCTTTGGTGTTTCTCATGCAATCATCCTGTCTACAAATAATCAAATCACAGTATTTAAGCTGTCTCATTATACTCCCCTTCAGGTTTTCTAGCTTGCTCCCCATGGCTATTGTCTCTTTTCATAATACAGTATTTACCTAAATGATGCAAAAGCACAGGGACACCCTTGTGCATTTGCTACATGGACAAAATTGGCATAAAGTCAACACAGATTTTAAAGATGTTTCAGCATTTAGCTCCCACAGCCTTAGAAACAAAATATTCTCACAAAATCTGGTTGTTAGATTGGGACCAGAACAGAACTGCGTTCCTCTGTACAGCTGGAGTCTGATGGTTATGTCTGAAAAGGGTCTTTTTCACTAAGGTAGGGAGAAAGAAGACACAAATCAGATGAACATAAGGTCAACTGTGTCGTGGTTTAAACCAAGTCCCCCAACTCCCGGAGAGTTAGGAAGGAGAATCCAAAGAATGTAGCCCCCACGGATTGAGATAATAATGGTTTAATTGCTAAGGCATAACACAAAACCCCTACTGCCATTTACTACTACAAATAATAATGATACAGCACACAGCAAGTTAAAAGAATACAACACCCCACCAGCCACCAACCCATAACTCACTCCACCCTGCCTGGCCGAGCACCCCATGCTCCCTCCTCCATTTTCCTCCAGAGCTCCATCCCTCCAGCTCCCTCTTTCCCAGTATGCATCCTGGGCATCATGTGCTATGGTATGGAATACCTCATTGCCTAGCCTGGGTCAGGTGTCCTGTCTCTCCTTCCTCCCGGACTCCCCTCCTCCACCTGGCTGGAAAAAACCTTGAACAAAAACACCCTCAAAACATGCTCAAACCATGACAAACTGCTATGGAAAGGCAAGATGAACTCCTGTCCTTAGCTTGCTAAACATCCAGCAATTTCCAGTCCAACCTTGTTGAGCAACCGATACTGTGTAGTCTCCTTCCTAACCTACAGCTTTCCAGTTCAGGCACCAGACACATTTCTCTCAGCCCATCCTGTTGCAACAAATATTCTACAATACATATGCTAAGAATAACAAAAAATGCTACTGAAACAAGGTCCTCTGAGGCACATTTGTTCTCCCAGGAGGAGAGACTGAGAGAGCTAAGACCACATGGGTGATGCTACTGAAGTGCTCAGATATGCCAGTGATGAGGGTGATGCAGAAATACACACAAAATAGAAACCACCCAGCTAACAATACTTTAAAGTGCTTTGATTCTCTCCAGGCCATCACATTACACTCTTACCAGTCATCCAGCACCTCCCAGTTTTCTCCTGTTGCCCCATTTGCCTCAGAATTCAGAAAAGCTGGTTACCTAGGCACGGGTTATATCAACCTTGAGAAACTGAGTTTTCGGGCATTTCCATTTCACGATCACCTCTGCAGGTCTGATTCTGATCTTCTCCAGTAATTCTCTTTTCTCCCTTGGGAAATTTCTGCCATCTGTCCTCTTATTCCTTTCTAAAATGGAGGGGAAAATATAGCTTTTAGCAACACTCTTCGCAAATGCTTTCACTTTCTCTCACAGGCCCCATCATCCCTGTCAGTAGCCTGTTATTCTAAATGCACTGCAAGCAAATACATTTAATTCTCTTTAAAAGTGAGCAAAGGTTCCAATTACTAGCTTCATTCTTGCCCAGTGCATATATTTATTTCAAGCACTTATGCACATTTCCTTTCATTCTCCAGCTGTCTTTTTTTATTTCCATTCATTCTTTCTGTTGTGGATTGTCATCTAATGTAAAGCATTATAATGGAAGTCAGGTTTTCTAATTCACCTGCTTATCCATCAAACTCATGGTGGGACCCTGTGCGTGTCATTGAGCCTGAATAAGCCTCAGTCTCCTACCTTTAAAAAGTATGTTGTCTGTTTGAACCATTATATTGAAACTGCTTAATTTAATCAGAATAGTAATACTTTAAAAATGCTAACCACCATTTCTGAGTCATGCCAATCATGCCACCCACATTAATAAACTCCTTTGCGTTTATGTCTGGGCTGATATATATGTCACAATCAACTGTCAGGCTCTGGGTCCACATTGAACAGGTAAATTTCATTTCATGGAGATCTGTCTTGTTCCTGAACCCTTTCCCATCCTGCATAACTTTCTTCCAAAAATTATCCTTCATGAAACCACACAGAGAAAACCCGTTAAAGAGAAACTGAATTTTTAAGCTGAGAAACAGATAATATAAACAGTTTGGTTCCCTATATTGCTAATCATTCTAGCTTTTTAGAGGTTTCAGTAAGAGCATCTGAATGCACCCATCAGTCCAAAGCCTTCTCAACACAATGCAATCACACTGAAGTGAGAAAGTACAGATAGTACCTAGTACAGATAACAGAGGGATGGATCTCATCTATAGGTTGTGGCTCAGAGAGATGCAGCAGAAGGCCCATAACATTCAAATAACATTAATGAATTAAAAATTAATACAATACGTTTCGCTTTGGTTTGTTTGGGGTTTTGTTTGATTTATTTCTAAACTTTGGTATGATATTATTAAAATCAATTGACAGAGATAGGCTATTCTTATTTTAGTTCTGAATAGTCTTGTTAACATTTAGTTTCACAACTTCTGATTTCTTTTCACAAAGCAAAATCTCTTTCCTACTCAGAGTAACTCAAGAAATCCTCATTTGGTTACTGCCACTGGAATCTTTGTAGTCACAAGTCTAGGTGGCCTTTGTGCTTTACACAGTAATTTGCTAAAACCTTTTATATGAGGAGCCTTAGCTACATTCCCCACATGCCCAAAACTCTTCTCGACATTATTTGCACACTAGAATATTCAAGAAATGCAGAATCAGATCCAAGCACAGCAGACCATGTATTGTACAGTTCATTAGGATAGATCCATCTCAGTCATCATTTGTCCTCACTTATAGGAGGTTGTATTACCTTTTCAGTTCTGGTTGCTTTAGCAGAGAGAATTGCCTATCAGTTGCTTTCTATTATAATGTCAGATAGTGTCTGCTCCGAGCACCTTCAGTTACATACGTATGTGTGAGACAGTTTATAAGTGTAAGAGTGTGAGGATTTTCATTATTCCTTTGAAATACAAAGGCCTGATCAACAGCTTATTCCTAGCTATTGAGAGGACTGAAGCAGAGCTCAGTGCCTATTTCTTGTCTGGTATTTCTCTTCTCTGACCAGATAAAAATGGATAGGGAGAAAACACAGCCATGATGCTCTGCCTCAGTAAAAACCTGTCAGGCAAAATGGCCCACAGCAGGAGCACTCCAGAAAACTTTGAAGTTCTTCAAAACACAACTTTTTCTCTAAGATGCACCTCACCTCTTTTTTTCTTTTTAGGTTTTCTTTAGTGATTCCCGGCTAGGCTGTTACAAAGATCAACACATGCTCATAGGTTCCATATATGCCTCCACAAAGATGATGCTGCTTTTGTGCCCTGGCCCCTCAGACATTTCCCCTTACCAAACATTCATGACTTTTTTCTTGGATTCTGTTTTCTAAAACTCATCTTCTCCCTCCAACATCAAAGTTATGTGTTCTTCACACCACCTGGAGCCTCAAGTGCACATCACTAGTTTCCCCTGTCGGATTGGCTAAACCTCCTGCAGAGATCTCTGCCTGTCTCTTCCCACTAACCAGTATCAAAAAGCAGGTAGGGGCTGCAGAAGATGCTGATTTCTTAGTAACTATTTTGCTTGTTCTCAAAGACCAAGTGATTACTATTTTTCATTCATTACCCAGCTAATCATATACATTAGCAAGCAAGAAGAGCGCTGCTACTCAAACTGAAGTGTTTACATCTATCCACGATAGACACCATTTCCCTACTGACTTCTGCAAGCCTCTTTCTTTGACTTCAGGTATTATTTTTTATTTTTCATTACATGAGGATATTTCTCCCTGTGCTCTGTTTCACAACGATGTGGCACTTTCCAAGAGATTAAGGATTTATTTGTCATCATCAGGCTCTTCCATCCATCTTCCACATTGGTTCCTAACCCCTAGAGCTCAGTCTTCAGCCAACAACCTGCTGAGACTTTCACCCTGAAGGCTGCTCCATCTTCAGTCCACTTAGCTGGCTTCTGCTCTCCATACCTTTCTCTATACCTGAGAAATCCTCAGCAGCACAACTCACTCAAACCTCTTACCTTTGCATACACAGCTTTGGAGGCCTGGTCCGAAGACACATCCTAAAGACACCCACTTTAGGTTCAAAATTTGCAGACTTTGGTTCACTCACAGACCTTACAGGCTCAGCTTACCTTCTGGTAGAGAAAAAATATTTAGAACATATATTGCTGCTATAAATTGTAGATAGTTAAAAGAACCCTGTGGAGATATCTGAAATTTAAACTATGACAGGCAGCAATCTAAAATAAACTACAGCCGGTGTTTCAGCTTTGATTCTGCTGCCACCAAAGGCAAATGGCACAATTCCCACTGATTCCAATTAAATCATAGACTCGGTCCTCTTCTTACTCATCTTTCTTTTTTCGATGTTGCTATCTGCTTTTCAGTAGTTAGATTCCCTGCAACACTGCGTGGCTCTGAGGACCATGAAAACTTTTCAGTGTCATGCAGAAGTGCAGATCTTGGTATTACTTTTTCTCATACAGAAACTGGGTAAGATTTTAAACTTCCCTAATTAGGGGCACGGAAGAAAAAGCAGCATGGTTTTAGGCTCATGATTTAGTTTGTTAACCCATCCTGAAATCTAACATGCCTTCTGTACATATCCTTAATTACATTTCTTAATGTATATTACCTTCCAGTATCTGAAGGGGGCTTATAAGGATGCTGGGGAGGGACTCTTCATTTGGGATTGTAGCGATAAGACAAGGGGTAATGCGTTAAAACTTCAACAGGGGAAGTTTAGATTGGATATAAGGAAGAAATTCTTTACTGTTAGGGTGGTGAGGCACTGGAATGGGTTGCCCAACAAAGTTGTGAATGCTTCATCCCTGGTGGTGTTCAAGGCCAGGTTGGACAGAGCCTTGGGTGGCATGGTTTAGTGTGAGGTGTCCCTGCCCATGGCAGGGGGGTTGAAACTTGATGATCTTAAGCTCATTTCCAACCATAACTATTCTATGATTTTATGATTCTATGAATTAAAAAAAACCACACTCTCTTATGACACTAAACACGTAAATGCTAAAATGCAACCATTACCCATTTTTCAGCGAGACGGGTGTTCAACCCTTACACATCTAGCTTGACCTTGACGTATCTTCTCTCAAAGCAAAACCTGCACACACACGTTTTTAGGCTGTGCTTTGCACACATGCATGCAAGAGAAGCTGTGCTGATGTGCAACATCCCTGCATTGGTGCTGCCATCCTGGTGGGAGTTTCATCAACACAAGCTATGTAGCTCTTTGCTTCGCTCTCTGTTCTTAAAAGGACAGCAAGAGGGTCTCCTGGTTTACACTTCGATGGTGACACAGTGCATGACTGTGCTGTGACAAATCTGTGCTGTGGACAGTTCAGTGGCAGCTGTTTCAAGACATTTGGGGGTAAAGTTTCAGGGTTGTCAGCTTCCACATTTTGCTGGGCTCACAGTTCTCTTTCCTGGAGGCTATTACCTGCTGTCCTTGAAACTCTGGCCTTCCTGGTTTCAGGGAAAAAATGGAAAATATGGAATCTTACAGTATTCTGAAGTGTGACTCATGATTTTTTGCCATGACGGGCACATACTATTGCCTCCTTTCAACTTCCCTTTGTCTCTTTGCATGCAGCCGCACCTGCAGATGTTCAGGGAGGAGTGCTTGTGCCCATGCACCCTAAAAGCAGCTTCTGTGTATGCAAAAGTCAGCACCCGCATGCACAGGTGTCACTATTCCCAACGGGTGAGTGCAGGGGTTCTGCTTGACAGGGCCACATGTGTATAAGCAGTTGCCTATTTGGGCAAAATAGTCTAAGTATCACATATTAGCAAAGTAGCATAGCTTCTTCCATGCATTCCTTCCACACAGCACATTTTTTAAAGTAATCTTATAGTGTTAGATATACAAATGTCTACTTCAGACTTTGTTTTTTCCACCTGTACTCTCTGACCTTGTCAGTTACTTTGCACAAAGCCCAGAGCTCAGTTAACTGTCTCTAATTGCTGCTGAGAGTGCTCAGCACACAGAGGAAGAACCAGCCCAAATAAATGGACAGGGTGGAAAGGCTTAGAAGTGTCCATGCCCGTTACTACTGGGACTTCTTCTGGGGCTGGGGGGACACATGGCCTTGCCCCATAACCAATGTGGCTGGGATGCTGGCCAGCCAGGAGGGGACTGTAATCCTCAGCTCCCTTCTAAAAGAAGGGCCCTCTTGACTTCACAGCTTGCCAGGCTCATGTAGCAACACAAAACCAAAAAGAGTCTTAATTTAAATTCATCTTAAGACAGATTTTTAAAAGATGTACCAACAAAAACGTCAAAGAGCTGTGTCATTTTGCCTCAAAGACAGTAGACCATGTTTGCTCCTTCTCCAAATTGAAAGGCAGGAGCTCTGTCCCTCCAGAAGAGTCATGTCCTGGGACTATGCTGCCAGAAGACCTTCTGCAAGCTGGCAACAAATTTTCTGCATCAGGCACATCACTCAAAATACCCTTTCTGCTTTCAGAGCAGTACAGAGAGAGCACAGATCCTCATTTCTCTTTATACTCCCTGGATCATTTAACCAAGAAAAATACTGACAGCCCTAGAGGAACCTGACCAAAATGGCCTCAGACACCTTCAGCACCAAGCTGCCCAAAGAAATCATCACTCCAGATACCTTTAATAACAACGCCTATGACTCACATAGCATTTCTCATCAGTAAACGTCGAAGGTAGCTAAGCATCATTACCCCATGCAGATGGGGAAAACCAGACCCCCTGGGCTAAGTCATTTGCCTGCAGCCCTGCAGCACCTGGCAGACCTCAGAGCAGAAACCAGGGCCAGGGCCATGTTGTGCTAATTTACAGCAGAGAGGAGGTCCATTCCACCTGCCTCAGAAGGGTTACAACCTGCTTGCTCCTCTGCATGCATGAGCTGAGTGTGACCCCACAAAGTCTTTTGCCTGGAGACCGGATGAAATATAAATTTAACTGGTTATTTCTGCTGTTAAACATGTTCCACCAGCCTAGTCCCACTGTATAACATACATGAATACAAACCAAAACAGAATGTTTAGAAGTGGCTGAATTCAGTAAAGCTAATAGTTGCCTTCAGTAAAGTAGCATATTTGAGATTATGGAGCTTTGTTAGGCACATTTTTAAGATAATATCTTATTTGTACAATATAGTTAATATGAATACTTAGGCTAATCAGTGTGAGGGTTTAAACAGTCTTAAGTGAATTAGCATAATCACTCGTAAAGCACATGTAGTTTATAAATGAATTAAGAGCTACAAATTAAAGAAGAAATGTCTGCTTTTTAAAGCATCCACCCAATTTAAAGGGGAAAAAACCCCACAAACCAACTCAAAAGTTGGGCATTCTGACTTTCAGATGCTCTCAGCTGTGCACCGTGGAAATGTCTGCTTGTACCCTCCACTCCTCAACCTGCCCAGCTCATGGGGCTCCAGGGGCAGATCACAGGAGGCAGGACTCTGTGCATGAATGAAGAGTTGCCGACCACAGTTCTGAACTCTCATAAGGTCTACCCTACTCAGCTTCAAGAGTTTCTGTTATGCTGTGTTGAGATTAAGCTGTTCTAGGTTTTTAAAATGCTTATACCTTCTCAGAATTTAGAAAAGGTGTATTTTTATTAACAGGATGATTTTACAAACCTCTTGAGTCTTCTAAATCTGAGCAGGATGCATGGTTCCTACTCTGTGCTCCCTCATCCCTGAACCTCTTTCATATGCATTAGGAAAACAAGGATGCCTTCTTCACTGCTCCCTGAGGTTAGACACACTTCAGCTGACCTGACTACCATTTCTCTTGGAGTTGAGGAAGACAAGTGTCTATATGGCTGCTCTGCAGTCAAGGAAGGAGGCACCTTAAGCCTATACTGAAGAAATCCCTGCTGGAAAGACCCTCTGCTGCCCCATATCACAGACTCCATTGAACCTGCAAAGGTGCACACACGATGGGGGTTCAGATGTTTAATTTCCTGGAAAAGAAAACTAAGGTGCATGACTCTTGCAAAAAGTGACACAGAAAAGGTGAGTAAGAAATGCTCACTGAGAATTAAGGACGCAAAACAGAAATCAGGAGACAGAAGTACCTCTCCTCCAAAATGAGGTGAGAAACTTCTCAACAGAGCTGGTAGTTCTGCCTTGCCAAAGGATATTGTGAATAGTATATGGTCTCAAGACAGGCATCCATTTGGGCAATAAACAGACTTCTGTGGCTTAGAAAGGAAATTTGTAAGGAAATATTCCTGCAGTTGCCCTGTATACACTTCCCTGGGCATCTGGTTGACCATTATCAAAAGGCAAAGCTGAACCAGTCATTTTATGTTCTTGTATTTTTTACTGGCACAAGTGGGAGGTAAGAACTGCGTTTGCCAAAAGGAAAGCAACAGGGGACATCTTATGCCAAGGAGATAGGATGCGCCCTCAGTGGTTTGCTGCACAAGCTCGTTTGAACCAGCTCGTTAACTTTCCCTTCCTTAACATCCACCCCACCCACAAAACTCACTGGCAGCTGGTGTGCTGGGGCTGTGGTGAGCACCTCTTGTCCCCAGTGCCCCACCCCAGCCTCTGCAAAGCCCTGATGGCAGAGACCAACAGGTTCATTAGTCCCGCCTGTGGCACGGTTTCACTGTGGGCAATTGTCAACCACTGTGTGCAGAGCAGAAATTTAGTAAACACATTGTCCTTCTGGCTGTACTAATACTACTGGATTTTTTTCTTTTTTTTTTTCCTATGGAAAAAGATACCATAGATCATATTTAGCCCTTCATACACACTAGGTCATCAAAGTTGAATTTGCCTTGTATTTTGGATTAATATGGTTTTTTCTTTATCTTCCTGACTGACTGGGAACCACTGTGACTCAGTAAGCAAGAGTCTTGCACTGGAAGTCCCACCTTCTGCCTCAGCTCCCTAGTAAATTTACTGCTGTTTTCATCTCAGGCTAAGGGCAGCCCGGTTACCACTCACAGTAAGAGGTATTAAAAGTACTTCCCCCAGTTCTCAGAAAGAGAATAATCTAAAGTCTCAAACTAACTGAAGTGAAAAAGAAGAAAAAAAAAAAGAAAAAAGAAAAAAGAGGAAGCCTTAACGTGAAGAGCTATTATTATGTATTTTCACATTTTGCTGTAGCTAAAAGCATGAGTTGTATATATAACTAATGCACCACCCACCCAAGCAAAAAATACTTGCTTGAAAAAATAAAAGCATGCCTGTCAGAATTCATCCTCTTCCATTCAGTCTCCATTGTGTATTTTTGATCCTGTGATAAATTAGCACACTACTTCTCAGGTGATTCTAGTATTTCAAATTTGAACATAGGACATACTCAAGTGAAATCATCAGTGCTTTCTTAAATTCACTAGCAGACTGCAGTCACAGGGCACCTAGTGCTCAGCAAAGCAAAACTGAAATGTGAAGGTAATGGGGTGAAAGTTTGAGGCCTGCCCTCCACTTGCACTCACTCACGCACATAAATGTTTCCATCCTGGCAGCTATAAACACTGTTTACCATCAAACACCTGCAACATATTTCCAATACTCTCATGCTTGCAGTCTAGGTTAGGATGTAATCTGTTTTGTATGCTAGTACGCAGCAGAAACCTGAGATTGCCCTGGAGGGTTTAGAGCTTGTAGGTGGAGCTGCCTGGTCACATCTTGCTTCTTAGTAGTCTTATTTCTTTCTCCTTCAAAATTCTAAATGTTCTTCTCAGGGTCAGTGCTGACGTAGACTGAAGTAGGGGTTAGCTATTCTTAATGAAAAAAGAGTTTAAGATGTAGTATTTTTCTGGTGTATGCAGGCAGACCTTCCAACCAGTGAAGAAGAACACAGAAAGCTACACTGAGACACCTCTCAGTCAGCAAAATAGTGTCTTTGCACCAGCATCTTGCAATTTTAGATCTAGAATCATGCTTACAAATACAGAGAGCAAAACAAAAAGATTTTACTTTACCTTTTTTTGTGGAAAGATGGCACTTAACTATTATACTTTTGGAAGGCAGTGGTGACAAATTCTTGGAATTTCTTTGAATTGTAAAACAAGGCTGAGAATTTCTAGACAAGACTCCAGAGACTCAAAATATTTAGCAACTTCACAGGTGGTTTTACAGGGATATTCCAGTCGATCTTTGACCTCTGCTGTGAGCCATTACTAATACCAGGATAGAGAACAGGTCTTATCACTGGTTTTGCTGCTTTCAGAATCTCAAAATGAACTCAAGTTCAACATACTTGGCCCAGCTCCTAAACTGCATGCAAAAGGTAATCATTATCCTGTAAGATAATGTCTAGGTAAAACCATAAAATCATGCACCATTCCTGGACCACATCATATTCCCAGTCATCATATGATTCTTGATCATGCTTTTACAATGCACAGTAATTCCTCCTTAATGACCCACCACAGAAACCTAGGTACAGTGGTCTGAGAAGCCATTACATAATTTCTAGGGCAACTGTTCCTCCACTATATCTGAGATATATAGCAAAGCTGCATGGGCTCCAAGGCAGAGTTTTAGTAAGTATCTGGACTGAATTAGAAAAGGTATAAAATTTGGGAGCAAGATGCTCCAGCAAGCACCACTACGTCTATATTTTTCAGCTTGTGGCTGAGGCCAGCATTAACATGCTGATATACGTTAGCTGCTGGCATACAAGGACAGAATAAAACATTCCAGAAGATCTCTTTGAATATGAACTACTTGAATCTGCTCTCTAATGCTGCGAGGTATAATTGCATTCAGATATTTATGAAGTTCATGAAATTCAAAGCCATTCCAAGCCTTTGCTAGTCACAAGCAGTGATAGATGTGATCATATAGTAGAAGAAAACTCTGGTTCAAGACTTGTGTACTGGTTTGGTTTGAAATAACAGTCATAGCTCAATTCCACATGGGATGAGTTCCTGGGATTATTCCCTATGTATGTTTTTGCCACACAAAACCTGTGTTTCCTAGATCTGGGGTGCACAGGGAGGCCTATGTACTACCGAGCACCTCTGAAAAGCAGGGCTTAGTTTCCCTGTGCTGATTTTTCTACCTTTGTTATGATGTAAGTTTAACAATTTTAAATCATGTAAATGTGCCTAGAGATTGCAATGGGTGTGTGTTTGAGAAATCCAAAAATAAAATAATGTAATGCAGCCAAATACTTAATTACCAACATGTGCATCTGTTGTCAAACCATACGCTAAGTGAGTGGCACTGCTCATTAGTTCTGCTTTCAGGAGCTACCAGGCGGTCGTGTCATCACTACCAAGAGTCTTCTGAGTCTGAATCATCTCCGGAAGGGACAGATTCTGTCACTCATGCAGTCACTGTTAACAAGAATGCTGATGGCGTAGCAGGTGTTTCCTCCACTTCTCTAAACCTGGAAAGGTTCTGGCACTGCTTCCCTCAAATTTTCCCTCTTCAGAAAGGAAAAACAACCTTTCTCTCCTGCCTGACATGAACAGGCAGGCACATTCCAATAAAACAGGTATTGGATACAATTGCTCCTATTCTTTCTGTTGCCTGCTATACTGTGTGATTATCACACCATGCTATGTCCTCAGGAAAGACTGTTGGTTTATTCAGTCCAATTCCTTTTCATGCAATAAAACTCTATGTCCATTGAAACAGAAGGGGGTCTGTGACCCACAACAGTAAAAAAGATCAGCTGATGGTTAACCTGACCCATTAATTCTGAAGCACCTCTGAAATGCTCTTGCAAAGTCACTGACTGATCAGAACTTTCAAACTTTTAAGGGTATCTAATGTTCTGAGACGGACTTTGAGAACTTTTTGATCTCTGTCCACTGAAAGTAAATGGTAGCTGGGATCCAAAGTTAAAAACACAGCATCATTTCTACCAAGAAAAGAACACTCAAGGACCAAACAACAGTAATGGTGGAGAAAGGATCTGAGCAATCCCAAATATGGGTCACAACCTAATAAAACGTTACAATACAAGCTCTACTAAACTGGCTGTTCCTTACAGCCTGAAAACCCCATGGATTTGGATAAGGAGAAAAAGGCATTAACAAGCAATAGAGACTGCATGTAGCTTCTGCTTAGCTCTTGCAGTACTGAGGGACTAGGGCTCATTCACATCCTTCTGGAGATTGCACAGAGATGGGGCTGACCCTCACGGCCTGGGTAATCAATGTAGCCTCCTGTGGTTTACGGTGGGCTGTAGAAGGGCATTGCTTGCCTCACACCTCATTCTGACTACTCTCCTTTGGCAGTTAGCCAATAAAAACCTTCTCAAAGAATTTAAAACTTCTATTCCACTATTCCATGTCCTCACTGCCAGCAAATCTCAGAACAAATAGAAATTGTGCCATTTGGTATAGTATAACTGACTCCTTCATGTTCCCCTCATCCTTATTCTTTTCATGTCAGTCCTATGGAAGATGAAACCAGGTAACTTCTGTTCAACCTAGGCATGGAAGTCAACACTGCATGATGTGGACAAGCAAGGGTCTCCCTGATTTCAAATGGAGTCTGTAAAACCAAGCAAGACCAGTCCAACACCATCAGTCCCAGGATGAGGTTCCCCATATCCCTTCATAGACATCCCTTAGCCATGACCTGCCTCTTCCCTGCTGCTGCAACCCTGTGTCTTTTCACACCAGAAAGCAGCATTTACACCAAATTGTGAAGTGGTTTTAGAAGGTAAAATTTAGTGGTTTTACCACCTACCATGGTGTGCAAGAGCTGATCTAGCCCACACTGAGGACAGAGCAGAGAACCAAGGAGCAAAAGCAGGGCTTCAACCCAGACAGGACTTTGCTAGATGTGAGTTAAATCCAAGCCCAGTTCCACTCAGCTCTCCCACACTACCACTAAGCCAGCAAGGTCTCTTCTCTCACGCATAAAATGCCTCGTGGCCACACAGGGCTCTTTATGCAAGAGGAAATTTAGCAGCTGGCCAACACTGAATGTGGCCAAGCCCAGGCTGCGGCATTTACATGGCCACAGCAATTCCAGGTTGCACCCATGGTGCTGCTGCAGAGCTGGAGGTGTCAGGGATTCTCTCTCCTTCCCTTCTTTCCTCCCTCCCTATGCCCCACTTTTCTGTGAAACAAAAAGACCAAATCAAATCCCTTTTTTCAAATGTCTGAAGATGGCTCAGGCATTCCTTTTCACTCATAATCAAATACACATTTTCTTTTCAGTACAGGGGCTTGCAAGAGCCAAAGTTCAAGCCGGAACATTGAAACTCACATGGTTTAAATCACCAGTGGGACACCTCTGGTGCTGACACTGATGTACCCGGCTTGGACCTGCTCAGGGCTTGGGCAGTACTGGGTGCTTGTGCTCCAGAACTCCCCTCTGCAAGCTTTCCAGTCCCTGCCAGCTGCAGCAACCAACACTGCCTACAGCAAATGTGTCACATGTAGGTAGGTCACTAAATATCATGCCCAAATGCAACACAGGACCAGATGCCATTAAAAAAAAAAATAAAATCCTGTTGATGTAAGCACTATGCTTTTACTTCCCCAAGTCTGACAAGCCTCCTACACAGCCAGCAGCAAGCAGCTATTTCCCTTGTAATATCATCAGCCTCCAGTAATGTTCACTTGCCTGTTTTTAATCCCCTCTGCAGCCCTTCCTACCATCCCATGATAAATCCTTTCCCCTCTACCATTTCACAACTGCCCAGATCTTTTCCTCTCTCTCCCAACCACATCTGGCTTCTAGACTGCTCTTCACTTCTTTCTGTTAACATTTTCAAAGTCTATCTAGGGCTCCACAGACTTTTTTTTCCCTTCTTGGTGGTGGAAGAAGGAGGAGGGGGAACCTGCTGCTCAGCTGGCTTTGGCAAGCCTGGGGCAGCTCTAGCTGAACTCCACAGCCCTCTGCCAAGAACAGTCTAAATAGGAGCACCAGAAACATCTTTTAATGTAATTTGTATTAATATTTTTGGAATCTTCACATGCACACTTGAAATTGCTTTAAAAACATGAAAAATAGAAGGGAAAGGGTTGGCAACCATGTGAAGCTCAGACTGTATCACATGCAGTACTGTCACAGAGAAGCGGCTACAGCAGGATGAGGGTCTAAGCCATTTGTATCAAAAGCCTATTTTTCCATCACTTTATTTAATAAAGTTGTTCTTAAAATAACAGATTGCTCTCAGACTTTGGACAGAAGAAACCATCCCTGTCTTTGCTCATCCTAAGCAAGGTCCATCAGCTGTGTACATGTTCTTGAAGAGTAAGAGACCCTGTCCTCTTAAGGCATGTCCAAAAGGAAAAAAAGACATACCAGGATGAAAAGGACCTATATGCCTTTTCCCTCTTCAGCACCATTTTTTATTCACCTGTTCGTCCAGCCAGGGAAAAAGGGCTGGGTCTCTGGAAGGCCTGTGGCTACCTAGCTACCCACAGTATTAGGGCTCAAAGAGCTCCTCAGAATTTCACTCTGCCTTAACCTTGATACTGTAATCATTCGAGATTTGCCGTGTACCTGTTGAACCACCGGCCTTAACATCTTAGAGAATCTAATAAAGCAGCACTCAAAAAGCAGTTTT
This sequence comes from Melopsittacus undulatus, assembly GCF_012275295.1. NCBI lineage: Eukaryota > Metazoa > Chordata > Aves > Psittaciformes > Psittaculidae > Melopsittacus > Melopsittacus undulatus. Next base: position 29,375,429 of record NC_047529.1, on the reverse strand, counting down.
AAGGAGAGTTAAAGCCAGCCAGATTCCTGGTGCCTAACTTCCTTTCCAACCTTTGGCTTCAGAGGGATTATAAAGCCAGCACCGTGGGACAGAATCGAAAGTTCACCTTTCTAGGAGCACAGTCTGGGTTTCAGGCTGGTTTTCCCATGCCCAAAGCAGAGTACAATCCCGGCCATGAAAATTTCAGTTATGAGGGAAATGGAGATACTTCCCATGCTAGGCATGTGGCCAGATGGGGTGAAGGGTTGTTAAGCCTTGGACCTAGGGCACTGCATAGTTCACAAGTTCATGCCACCTTCCCCTTTTTCCTCTCATACACAATGCAACCAAAAGCCTTCAGCCTGTGCTGCAAGGGTGTCACGTAAGAGCCCCAATAAGATAAACTAAAACCCCATCACAGAGGTCTGCTATTGACTACCCTCAGCTTGGGTCTGTGTTTCCAATACAATGATCACACCCATCTCCATGCCTGAACTCAATATACAGCCAGCAGGTCTACTTTGGGACAGGCTCTGTAGCAACTTGCAACCACAAGTCAAAAGCCTCCTTAACGATAACAAAACACAGGAACATAGGTTTAGAAGCATGGAAGGAAGCAAAATAATTTGTATGAGTAATCTGGATATGTATGCACACTTTAGGAGGGAAAACAGATAAGAATCTTTCAGGTGAATTAGAGGGCATATACTTGCAGAGAAATAATGCTTCTTGAGCCTACAACCATTTCATGATTACATCTGCTTTCCTGGCCAAGGAATGCTCTTTTCTCTTTTTCCATAACCCAACCCTTGCTCCCAGCTTCTAGATGGGCTTTTGCATTTAGTTATCCCAGTAGGAGATGTCTTACTCGTTCCAGCTCAGTTTGCATTTAACAAATTTCTCAGGCTCTTAGTTGTCCCCTTCAATTTATTCTATCTCAATTAAAGATTACAAGCAATTTAAAAATAGCTAGATTTATGCTAGACTTCTGATCATCTGTCTCTCAGTTGCTAGTATCAGTACGGGTCACAGTACAATTTATATTGCCATAAGCAGGAAAGAAAGAGTCTGTGACTGACACAATTATTCAGAAGTCCCCTAAAGCCTGAAAAAGAATTTATCAAATCCTTTTAAATATTTTGGCTTCATCATGTGATTTCTCCTTTTTGAGGAAAGCCTTTCTGAGGTCTTTGCAAGACTGAACAGTTCCTTTTTCTTTCTTCAAAGAGAACACCCTTCTCTTAATAAAAAACTAAAGCTGTCTCACAACAGGTCTTGCAATTTGCAGGTTGGTCTGGGATAATGCAAAACTTGCCTTTGACTTCTGTGGCAAAAGGCAGCCCAGTTCAGTAGATAAGTGTGTGCTTAATTTACGCATGTGACCTAATAATCTGCAGAACTGAAAAGCTCTTTTTGCTAAGAGGACAAGAAGGTTGTACACTCGGGACTCTCTCCCATGCTTCATAGGAACATGGAAAACTTTAACATGAATGACACAATCTGCACTTTTCGAGAAAGCAATAGGGTTTGGAGCTTTTGGGTTGGTTTTGTTGTTTTGTTTTATTTTTTTTTTATTTCTTTCTGCCATATGCTAAAAGTTACTATAATTTTACATTTATTTTAATATTTTGAGGTTTTATATGTTGTACATTCTTTCTCCTGTAAAACAAGATCTGTGCAGAAAATCTGATAAAATCACTTTATGTTTTCTATTCATTGCTACTAATTTCACTTGCTGACAAATTAAATTTCAGTCATCTGAGTCAGCCTCTAATTTCAGATCATCATCTTGTTTTCCCAGTGTTTTGTCAAATAAATACACATGTATTTGTGTGACTACACACAGAAACCTACAAATGATCTACATGATACTCTCTAGCTTTGTGAATTAGAAGAAATTAGTTCTTCTAGAATAAGTTATTCAGGTTTCATAATCACTTTCCATCCCAAATTTCAAAGCTATATGATTACCAAACTTGTATTGCCTTCTGCATATAAAAGGCATTTTGTCAGATGAGACCCACTTCATTGCTTCAACATTATTACAGCCTAAGAGCTTGGCTATGACTGCGAAATGACAGCTTGGAGAATTACCCTGTGAATGCATCTGCATCGTGGTCTGTACATGCACTAGTGTGTTGAGGCAGGGCACTGACCCTTTTACTCTTCACACACCGTCCAGCCAAGCATACAGCCCTGCACATCCCACCATGCCAAAGGACTGCAGGTTTCCCTCTGCTCATTAAGCAGCCAGTGATGGGCTGGGCTATCTGACCCACTCCAGAAGGCAGTTCAGATCCTGGCAATGCTATTCTGAGACAAGCAAATAAAACAAGAACTCAAGCCAAGAATTCAAGAAAGGGCTGAAGGAACAGGAGGATGTAGCCGGAGTAAGAGACACATGGGCTATCTGCACTAGGCAACCAAAGAGGGCCAGGGCATGGGCCCAAGTACTGGAATAGTATCACCCTGCTGCTCGACTGTCAGTACAGTCTTTGGCACAGACTTGTCCCATGGTAAACAGCTCTTTCTCAAACAATACCTGGACACTTCACCTATAGCGAGGGACAATTCTCAAGAGACAGTTTGGATGGGCCCCCTTGTTGGGGTGGGAGAGGAAGAGAATTTATGGTCAAAAGCTATAACAGTCCAGCTGGCCCTGGGGCCAGCAAAAAAATCCCTGGTATATTTTATTTGCTAGTGCTGAAGTAATCTTGAATACCACAACTAATTCAGCACAGGGAAGCTCACAGAATGGGTGCTGCCTCTTCCTAGGACTGCCTCAACTGCTCCAACAGAGAAGAATCCATTTCTTTGTATTCTTCTCTTCCCTGAGATATTGCTGTAGATTCTATTTAATCTCCTCAGTCTTCATGCATGGTCTGGACTGATTTTTAGTTGGCCAGAAAATGAGATGAATACATCTATTAGGCCAGAACACTATTTCACCTTGATCTGGCCCTCAAACTGAGATTACAGATTGCATCTCCAAGCAGCAATCTACTATCTTACAAAACCCTCCTTCTCTTCCATGGTCATTCTGTCCCTGAATCTAAGCCTCTCCAATTTGATTTAACTCCAAATACATTAAGTACAAACTGAGATTAGCAGAGGCAAGTTATAGGAAAGATAAAGATCTTGTTTAACAGAAAAACAATTTCTGATTGAGTTAATGCTACTTAGCAATTTCTATTTTCAAGGTTCATTATAAACATGAATTAATCTTTGAAAAATCCAAGGGAGAACTGATGTTATGCATCTTTTACAGATGAGGAAAACAAGACTACCTGCTAACTTAAGGTTCCTTATTTTTTGAGCACTCCCATTCCAAAAAAAAAGTCTCACCTCACAGACCATGTGAAAAACAGCTTTCTTGTCACTTTTCTATGACACTGTGACAACCGCTATCCTAACAAAAGTTTCCACTGCTTGACAGACACAAGAAATACAGAACAAGCTAGGAAAGAAACCAGGGCAAGAAAATACGAAGAGTTGCTAACTCCCACCCTACAGCTCAAACCAGTGGACAGTGTTGCCCCTCACAGCTGGAGAGATCCACAACTCCAATGGGAGAAAGGGCGAATGCACCCTAGAGCAGAAATCTGCCTGCCACAGAGCATATGGTATATCTGTGTAAGGTGAAAGAAGAGATACGAATAAACACTGAAAAAAGCAAATGGCTGTACAAACACTAATAAATATGAGATATGTTTCTGTGAACAATAACCAGGTGTTTTTTGCAAATCTGATCTCATAGGGACTTTCTTATAAGCTATCAAGGTGAAACAATATTTAGCTTATAGTATTTTTTAGTAAATGCAGATCAGTCAGTTTTCCTTCTTGGCTGCTTATCATCTTTATTTTCTGTGGTTGTGGTCGTTCCTCCTACTGCTCTTCTACTCTGTCGCACCTTAGCCCCACAGTCCTGCTTAACTCTGATGCTGCCCTTACCAGTCCTGATGCCAGAAGGTGGCCAACACAACCTTTCTGCAGATCTTCCATGTTCGCGAAGCTGCAACCTTCCCTGTGCTGCAGACTTTGTCTTGCCTATGGCTTGAAATCATTATTCACTGGTTTCAAACAACATTGAATAAATTAAAGTAACATTCAAATAAAGGGAAATAAAAAAGAAGCATCAGGAAGGGAGAGTGGGAAACCAAAGAAGAAATGCCAGTTAATTCAAATAGATTGATTTGCCCTATTTGCTAAAAGATCAATTACAAAAAAAAAAAAAAAGAGAAAAAGGTAAATTAAGAATTAAAAGCTTCCAACAACAGGAGCCAAAAGGATTTTCTCCTGAATCTATTACGTGTACCTGAAAAGGGATTGCATCTAATTAGACATTATTTTGCATCAAGATGACCTCATATTATAACTAGAGATAGGCTAAATTACTTGGAAATAATTATAATGATTGGATATCTACCATTACTACCATGAGCTTTCATGCTCACATTAATTCTACCCACCTCAGTTTCTTTTGGTTAGGAGTTGTATCTTTAGCAGGTATCCAACATAAAAAGCCCAAGCATTCTTCAAAACCTTCATAGGTGTCACTTCTTCAGACACTTAAAGACACAAGAGAGACATGCAAATTTTCATGTAACAAAACCACAGCCTAAACATGTGGCAGGTACCCAGGCATAGTTATTTGCACTTCATTTCCTAAGCAGGGCACTCTCAATGCAAACAGATGTTATTAACTTTTATCTTTATAATGAATATATCCATAAACACTCCAGGCTTCTAAAATATACTGTTTTAGGACCAAGTTCAATTTTCATCTACATATTGCAAAAATATTAGCGCAAGCTCTAACAAGTTTCAGTGACTATTTCAGTCCTATGGTCTGTCTCAGTGAATCAACTGAAATCCAAATACTTCACTGGCTACAAAAAGGGAGGCAAGACAAGTCTAGCACACTGAGTTGCAGACATGCTGGGCTGTGTGATGTGGGTAAGAAAATGCTAGTCATGCTAGAAAGTATTCACAACGAAGCTAGGTCAGAAAGTCATGTCAATGGCAAGGTGAGAAATCGCAATAAGGTAGGGAACAGCTACAGGATATCCTCCTGTATGTCAGCATCTTTCAGATCCACATGGAGAGACAGATGGATCAAGCTGCAGTGAGCAAAAGACTGAGATAAAAGTGAGCCTGCATACCCTGAAGTGCCACCTGAGGAAGGGAACAGCTTCAAAGTTGCCCACAATACTGTGAAAGGCACAAAGGATAAGAGCTTGCACAGCTCCATCAGCCCCTGCATGGGGCCAGCAAACAAGTGCATCTGCAAATCCCTCTGGAAAGAAAATGACTGCATAAGTCTTCATGTCAGTGTGGCAGCAAAGTGGACAAGATGGGCAACTTCTTTTTTGTGGGAACAGTGAAGGATGTCATAGAATGGCTACAGCTGGTATAACTGGTCTCAGGAAACGCGATTACAACATATCTCCCTGCTCAGTGTCTGGTTTTGAGCCTGTTTCACAAGGCATGTATACGTATCTTCCTGAGAACCAGCACACAAAGATGGCTGGGTTTGAAAGGAAGGTTTACAGACACTGCCTGTGGTCACCTGGAGAGAAAGCAGACAAGCAGAAATGGGATTCATATGAAACAGCTACTCACTGATGTGGCAATGAGGACACACATCTGCTCAGTGAAGGACAACCCTCTTCTGTCTGAGGGATGGCAGCAGGCGAGGGGGGGAGGGAATTACTGAAGATGTAGGGCAAAGTATGGCAGAGAGTTAAGGGTAGTGGTTCACACCAGCTCCCACAATCATTGGCACAAAGGGTGGAAAGAAGGATAGCAGGATCCCAAAGAGCTCCAGCAGACTAGCACCACCTGAATCCTGAGGAAAAGTACAAATCCAGTGTTGTGGTTTATGCCCAGCTGGCAACCCAGAACCATGCAGCCACTCCCTCACTCCCCCCCTTCGTCCCCCAGCTCCTGAAGGGATGGGGAGGAGAATCGAAAGAATGTAACTCCCACAGGCTGAGATAAGAACAGTCCAGTAACTGAGGTATAACACAAACCACTGCTGCTACCACCAATAATAGTAATGATAAGGGGAATAACAAGAGAAGAGAACACAACTGCTTACCACCCACCAACTGATACCCAGCCCGACCTGAGCAGTGATCAAGCCCTTCTGGGTAACTGCCCCCAGTTTATATACTGGGCATGACGTGCTGTGGTAAGGAATACCTCTTTGGCTAGTTTGGGTCAGGTGTCCTGTCTAAAAATGACTGCTACTGCTGAACCCAGGACATCCACGCAACTCAGGCCTGAGTACCTGGGCACCTCACTACTCATGCTGTTCCATGCCTTCAAATTTCAATATACAGATTAAAAGGTGATATGATTTCTGCAGTTATAAACAGGCCAGTGCCTGAGCTAAGAAGAGAAGGAACATTTTTCAAACCCAGGCCCAGTGCCTCCATCCACCAAACTGCAGGGCTTTGAGTCTCACCACTGATGTGTGTGACTGTTGACACAGCCCAGCCACAACTACCACATTCATTTCTAGCATGGCTCCATACATATCAACTGCTGCACAGGTTCAGAAACAACACTTCTAATATCTTGTGGTATTGACTTCCCCATTCATTGTGCAGTGACATTAGCACCCATGAATAATCATAAAAATAAAAAAGGATAATTAATATTTAACTTTGCCAGAGGGATGTACTTAAGGGAGAAACCATGTTTTAGAAAGAGCAGCTGATATTTGTCAGCTGGAGAACGGGATTAATTAGATGCATCAGGCAGTGCTGACATGAAGTTGAAAAACAGCTTGTCAACTCTGAAATGACTTATAGCAAATGATTATACATAAAGATGCTTTGTTATCCACTCACACACAGGTGTGTTCCTCATTTTCCAAATACTTCCTGTGCTTTTTGTCCCTGTGATAAAACAGGTGCAAAGCAGATTTCCTGCTTGTAGATACACCATAATTATATTTTAGGTAGAGTAGATATGTGGTCCATTTCTTGTGACCAAACCAACAAGGTGTTGAACAGTGAAGCACCCTCCATTCTCACTGATTTCAGTGTAAGATGGTCAACAACTTGTAGGATCAAAACCTTGATGTCTGAACCACATAAGGAAAGTGATGTTGTAGGGGATGTGGCAACGAACCAGAAGGCCAAATTCATGTCTGTTGTAATGTTGGTTGAATACAGCCAGACAGTTCATTGATCATAGCAAAGGATTTGCCCCAGGGTGTTTTAATTTAAAACAGATTGACATTAATCTGAAGAACAAATTACCCAAATCCTAAACTCTGATCTGATGCAAGTCAGATGCAATATGACAGCAACTCAATCCCCTGGGCAGCAGAGCTGCTAACTTCATCCTTATTTCCGAATGGTGTCTGGAAGTACTTGAAGGCTGCTGGCATAGGCCAAGCCAGGAATAATTTAACCCAGGTAGAAATACACAACCTTCAGGACATAGAAGAGCTACCAGGAAAGTGAAGATTCAAGGGGGAGTGGAGTACAGGTACTGAGAAGGTAAAGGGGCCACTTCAGGAAATATGTGCTTGACTAGTGAATACTAGCAATACTAACGCTAAAAAGGCAAAAACAAGCATAAATTCCGAGACACTGGTTAAACTGCAGCCATGAAGTACTCAGAAAAGCTTATTAGCTTACCTAGGAAGCTGAACACAAACTACTCATTTGGATTGAGCTTCTCAGACAATAAAAACGTTTGAGATGTCCTGGGAGTAATTTGTTAAACACAGTATTTGAGCTGTCACAATCATAAAAGACAGTATTTCTCTCCATCCATAACAAAATCATACCAATACACACACTTTGGCACCACAGAAGAATATTTAAGGCTGAATGTAGCACCTGTAATACATTGCTTATATTTATAATCCTGGTATGATTAGTTTCTAAAGAAAAATTATGTCCACAGACAGCATGTTTTGTTCCTGCTCGTTACTCATATGCAAGAATGAAAGATCTATTACAACATATTCTTCCTTCCACCTGCTTTGATGAACTGCCTCAAAGCTCTCTGGGGAGACTGCTGCAAAGCTTGTGACTTAAAGCTTAGGCTCAGAAAGAGCAGACTCTTGGATTGCAAGAGCAGACTCAAAGGTCAGTTCGGAGCAGCACGGGCAGCAGATTGCAGTTCCATTTCTAAAAGCAAAGGATACTGCTGTGGTCCAGGTGATTTCCCTCAAGCCTATACCCTCACAAAGAAAAAACTCAACAGATCTGCCTTTAGGGACAAATGTAAAAAGTTCAACTTGAAACTGTAACACCTGTTTTACAGAGATTTCTCCAGATTGCCTATTATCTAAAAAACTGCAGTTTACCTCAGCACCATTTCTCACTAAGTCAGTTAACAATTTCTGTGTCTGCTCAATTTTCCAGACAGTGTATTTTGTTCTGCTCAGGTTTGTATAGCATACCCATCGTTGTGATATCTCAACACCTCCCTGCAGTGTGACAACCCACTTCCCTGATGTGCATCTGTCACATGCTGATCTTTCTTTTTTTTCTCTCTCCTCCTCCCAGGGAGAAATCTTCATAAATGAAAATAAATATGAATATATGCAGTTCACTTTTCAAATATAGCTATATAATGCATTTAGACTTGCATACATTATATATAACTTTTTAAAAATGTGGTTATCAATGCCTGCTATTATCAGTGCTCTCAGTACTAAAGACAGAGCTGAAATGCATCTTAGCAAAGTACCTAGGTTACTGGTAGGTCACATATCTTACTGAATTTTATTCCACAGATTTATGTAGGAACCTGAGAAATTTTAGCAGAAGCAGAAAAGGGAAACATTTGAGCCTCACACAATCTATCAGGTGTTCATGGAACACACTTTGCAGATAAGCTCTGAGATCTCAAAATAGACTTAGCAGATACCCAAATTTAATAGCGAGGAAGATAACATTGTGGCCAACACCAAGCTTTGTACCTGGCATCTCAAAATCACTTCTAACACTGCAGCACCAGCTGATTAACACAGGTGTGTTGTCACCCTGCTTCGTTGACTACACTGACCTGGAGAAGCCTGTTATCACATGCCAGACCACTGTAGGGTCACAAAAAAAAGTGGGGCACTGGGACACAGTCCCATGCTCTAATTATGTGGCAACCAGCATCTCATTTGCACAGACTTATGTGCATCTGCAAACAGAGGCAATTGACACACTTCCCATTGTGTTTTTTGCAAGCAAGCATGCAACTGCATCACCGAATGTGCAGCACCTACCCATGGCTTTGAATATTTCCTCTAACTTCTTTTCCTTTAACCCTTCCAAGCATGCTGCTGACTGTGGTTAATTACAGCTTTAGAGAGAAACCTATCAAAACACAGCAGTATATTTCCTCAAGATATAGAGGTTTCAATGTGCACATCTGCACAGCATGCATCATTTTCCTGAACAGTCCTGTACAAAACACTTCTGTCATTGTCTTTTTAATATAACAGTTCCCAGGGGAAACTGTTGATGAGGACTGTGATACAGCTGAGCAGCAGAAAGAGTGTAAGATGAAGGGCTGTCCTCAGTCCACAGAGAAGTGATGGTTCTTGTAGGGGCTTATCATTAAATACAAATAAATGGAAAATTCTGGCATTTTTAGTACAAACTACTAAACCAACAGGAAGACTGGATTTGATGAAGATATTTTTTAAGTGAGGGTCTTCCGTGAGTGTAAGAAAATGTATCAGATTTCAGGTTTGGAAATGATCAAAGTCCATGGATACTGCCAAACTGATTCTTTTAGCTCCTTTTCCATGCCTGAACCCACAGAGCAGATATCTGAACCCCTACAGATGACACTACAGTGGGGAGGACTTTAGTATAAGGACACAAGATGCTGTGATGGCCTAGGAAATCAGCTGAGCCATGGCAAGGCTACCCTAAGGCCCCAAAACCACAAAATTTCATGGTAGTTTGTACTGTCATCCACACCACTTGAGCCTAGGAGCACATATCCTGTGAGTTTTCACAGTTCACCTCACTGTCAGTAACTCATTAACTCAGATGCTTGCAACTGTCTGTCCACAGCATTATAGTTTGACCTTGGGAAAGCCACTCTCACATGATTCCTGGGCTAATGGTTGGACTTGATGATCTTAAAGGTCTTTTCCAACCTAATTGATTCTATGATTCTCTTAATGGATTAATTGCTCCCTGGCAGATGCTGATCTTCCTTGTCTTTTTGTGAAATGGAGACATGGTGGATTCAGGCTTTAGATGGCATTGTGCCTCAGATTCCTCATCAAGAAAGTGGAGAGAGTAACAATTGCCTACCTCAGGAGGTAGTTTGAATGCTTAATTAATCCTTTCAAAGCTTCTTAAAATATAGATAAGAAGTAAAAAAAAAATAACTTTTAATTTAGTTTTCATTGTGTAATTAAAAAAGCACAAAAAGCTGTTTTCCTAAGCAATAAGTAGCTTGTTTAAAAGAATTTAAAACTTATCAAACTATTCATTACTTTAAGACCTGGTACAAAGGCAATACCTTTTAAGTAATTCATCTGACCTGATGTTTGATTAGAACAAATTCAAAGGCAACAACTCACTTGTGATTAAAATAACATGGGTTTCTGCCATTTCTTTTAATCAAGCTCAGCCAAATTTCATAATTTGTAGTGGGTAATTCAGTTGAGGGCTGTTTAAGACTCTGAATACAATTTAACAAGAGCTGGCTCAATGAAGGCTTGGGTAAAACATGGCTGCACCAGGAATTGTGTCAATGAGACATGGCTACTAGTGCTATCAACATTCCCATGCTCTGTGCGTGATGTGACATGCACTGTGGTGGGTGGCCATGTGGGTGATCAGATCAATTGCTGGGTTAGTCAAATCAACTCAGCTGAAACCAGATGAAGGACTTACACATGCTGAAGGAGAGGGCTACAGGCTGCCTGTCCACAGAAAAGTCTGTCATTCAGGTCCACACCTGACATTCAGTGCAATACCTTCCATTCAAGGAGTCCTGACCATGGTAGGAAGCACAGGAGGCACCTGCAAGGTCCTTTGTGCAAGGAAAGGTAAGAGGGTACAGTGTGAGGGAGCACAAGGACAGAGGCTGTAATCAGGAGCACATGCCCTTCAATAACAATAACTTCCATGAGGTGTTTGCTGTTAATTATTAATATTCAAATATTATTTAAACCTTTAACAGTAACACCTCTGTATTGTATAGAGGTAGAACACAGTTAAGATATGAACACCTTTGATAAAATTTTGATTTTCTCACACATACATCAGCACAAGATATGGCTGTGTAGGATTGTGAATATGAGATATAACACCAGGAAGTTTTTGCTTTAAGAGAAAAGATGGCAGATGACTGGTGTTGAAATAATAAGGGGTGTTAATGTTGCACGGCATCAATGCACTGGTATGAAGTGTTTGCTAACAAGATAAAAGGATGGTTTACTGTATATCCTAAAAGACAGGCACAAGGTCAGGGTATGTTTTTCAGTGTATTTGTACTGTCAATGTTTGAGCATTCAGCATCTTTGGTCACATTACAATGTGACATAACTGCAGACATGATGCTGACCAATAGACAAAGTTGTATGAATTACAACATGAAGTGATGGCTACAACACAACAACATTAATGCACTAGGAAGCTTACTTCATTTCAGAAATACTACTGTTTCTCCTATGGGAGCAGTCAGTTTTGTCTACTTTTACCTGACTTTGCAAAGAATTTCAAGCCTGTATTTAATTTACCTAGCTTTGGTTCACATTCCACATCAGCTTCATGCTATCTCCCAGTGGGAGAAATCACAAAAGCTGAGGCAAAGACTGAGGACAAGGACTGGAGAGAACCTCCTCCTCCTCCAGGCAACCATCTCATATAATCCTATTTCTCGAGCCAGGTAGCTGGATTACAGAATCCATTTTGTTTTGGTTTTTAATCCATCATGTTTCAGCTCAGAATGCCCAATTATAATATAACAGGTAAGTGATTAAGGGATGTATGTAGAAATAAAAGCCTGACAGTAGGAGGGACATGATGCCAATGGGATCTGAGAAATCCACAACCCGCTTCAGCAGAAGTCATTCTGTGACTTTTTAGTTATGTACACCTGCACAAAGAAGATATAAGAACTTCCTGCTTTTCCTTGATGGAGTTTTACATCTGTTTTTCAAAGGTATAAATAATTCCACAAGGCTTGCGGCACTGAATCCTCATGGCCTATATATTTCTTATTAGCTACTATATAAAAAATATTTTACTAATTTGACAGACTTTATTAGTAGAGAGGTTAATTGCTTTTCTCTGACACATTTTCACTGCCTACATTTGTGTCATAACATTATTTGCTTCATTAGTTTTTAAAGTGGAACAGCTAAAACTCAGGTTATTGAAATAATAACGTGTCTGTGACTGCGCTTCTGCACCACACTATCTGCTTGCAATTCAACTGATGAATCACCTATATTTCAAGCAAAGCTGGCTTTGCATTTGGAGGATTGCCAGGAAAACAGGTCAGTGTTATCAGCTGTAGGCAGTGCTACCCCTTTTCATTTCCCTTGCCATCTTGCAGAAGTAGTTCTTTCCTGCAAGAAGGTATTAAGAGTTAAGATGACAGCAGCTGAAATATTCCCTTCCCTTTATTGGGAATTTTTATTTCTTATTGTGCCAATTTTTCCAAGTTTGATTTGTGGTTTTAGCAAAATCAAGTTTTGGCTAAAAGTTCTGGTCTTTAGGCCATTACTCAGAGGTACACGCTAGTGCTGACTGAATGATTAAGTAGGAAAAGGATTAGTTACTTGTGCTGAAAAATCACCAGGAACCTCAGACACACACCAGCACCTACCGATCAAAGGACAACACAGAAACATGGGTTTCCTGCTGTGAAACTGTGCCTGTCCCAGTGGAACATCTCTATCTCACAGCCCATGTCCAAAAAATGTCAGCAGATATCTCTGAAGTGCCGACGAGACAGTCTATGTGATACTGGCCCACTACAGCAAACAATGAGAGGACAAGAAGACCGCTGCTGCCCCAAGCAGCTAACAACCCAATTAAGGCTAGTAACAGAAAGCAGACATACAGAGAGCATAAGGAAACAATGAAGAAACACGGGCACAATGCTGCTTTTTTTTATTTTTTAAGCTTGCATTTGATCAGGAAGTACAGGATGAGATAACAGAGATAGAGCGTGCTGTTCCAGAAGGGTCTTTCCTGCCCTCTGTTCCCATGTAAGATGAAGGCGAGAGTCACATGTGGCACAGCAGCTCCCTGGCTACAGCTGTGTCGCTTACAAAAGGGATAACTCTCACGCTATGAATGAGCGCATGAGTCAGCTGGAGCGTGTCCTTTCACTTTCTGTCCTAAATGTGCTTCTGTGCACAGCACACTACCTAACTCCTCCTCATTTGGTATCATATCCCCCGAACAATCACCTTTCACCACTGATGACAAAATGCATTTTAGCCCTCCTGACTTCATCTCCTGGACAACTTTCCTGCTACAGCTCACCTTCCTCAAATGATTTCTTCCCTCCTTTCTCTCCCTATGTTCCCTGCTCAATGAAAAAGGATGCTAAGAACATTTCCTGACCTTTTGTGACTTCAGTAACGTAAGAGTGCAGAAGAAAAACAGATGGAGGACAGCACAGATGCAACAGGTTCAGAAAGAGGCATCCACACTGTCCATATGGTTTGTCCTGCACAGCTCCTGGATGTGTGCAGTGTCAACACTGTGCTAGTCTGCTCATCCCAGGCTCCAGCCCTGGGCCAACATACGCCAGGAGAGCCGAGCACAGCCAAGGGGGACAAGTCCCCCCCACTCACAGTTCTACTTTGGACTGCCACAGCTCACCCCAAAGTGCATGGTGAGCATGTATGCAGCAAGCTCATCCCAGGTTGACTTTGCTCCCAACAGCATGAACATGAGCTACCCTGCAACAACTTGCTGACTGGACAAGGCTTATTCCTGACTGTGGGTCACAAGGGTGATATGGACAACCTCGAAATGCTACTAGCCAGACTGTCAGTGGTCTTGTCCCAGGTTACACCGCAGCTTGCATGGGTGGCCCTGAGCTGGTTTTGTACAAGCTTGCTGTGGCACAGCCTGAAAGCATCCCAGGAGGGCAGCACAGAGCTCACTGTACCATCTGCCCTGCTGTTTGTTCTTGGGTCCAAGCAGCTGAAACACAATTGTGCATTGCTATGGCTGCACGGAGTTTGAAACCCAGGTCAGCTTAAAGCACACCTTCAGACTGCAGGATAAACTCAGCACAAGCAGCGCTGCTCCACATTCATCTATTCTCCTTCACATCCATTCCTCCCCCTTCCACTCACTGCAGAACGAAATCAGAGTACAGTGCAGACGGGCAAGAAACATAATTACATACACACACACTATCTTGAGCCCTTCATAATTACATTTGAAATTGCTTTGCTCAGAATCCTTTCAGCTAATCATTTTCACCCAACTCTAATCAACTCTAAGCACTAAAATAATTATAGCAGCATCTTTACCTGGTGTTGCCCCTCTCTTCTGCCTTAAGCCCCCATACTCCAGTTTGTTGGGCATTGAGACTTTGAATATGGCCAGGTTTAGATTCAACTTTCATTATGAGCAAGCAAGCAAGCAGACTTTCATTCTAAGCTACTGAAATGCACTGGCAAAATTCACATGTGCAAACCAGTGGCAGCTTCAGTCCCCGTGGAATCCTACAAATATTTTCTTCAGTTTCAGTTCCCATGCCTCTGGATATCTCATAAATGTACAGTTCTACTGGAATTCAAAAACTTGATGCAAACAGATGCCTGATTCTCATTCAGAATCAGTAATTAGCTTGCTTTCCCTTAAAACTGAGCCTGAACTGAAGATGCCTCAAACTAGGTCTGCATCAAGCAAAGAAGTTCACAGCTTTGTACTTGCTATGCGAATGTTCTTACACACACAACTGTAAAATCTGCATTTTCATGAGCAAGTCAGCATTTCTTTGAGTTGTCTCTGGCCTATACTTGCCTGCCTGTAGCTTGCATCCACAGTTTAGGAAAGAAGGCTTGAAAATTCAACCCCAAGTAGCTTCAACTTGACCCAACAGAGCTATGTATTTCTCATATTCTTCTAGCTGCCCTTCATGACACAACCAGTTTTCCTCTCCTTCACCTTTCTGGGTAAGCCTTGTGCTGGCTGGAGCCAGGCTGCTGGTGTAAAACCTTCAGGGCTGTTAAAGAGAAGGGCAGTCATTCTCCCTCGGTTCACACACCCTTAATAACTCTCAGCAACGCAGCAATGTGAATCCAGCTCTCAGCAAAGCTTTAATAGCAAAGCTGAAGGTGTGAAGCTTCATTTCTTCTAAAATATACTACACAGTTCTGCATATTCACTGGTATACATAATGCTCCATCTTACAGCACCGAGTGCTTTCTAGCCACCGAACTCAGTGCTTTTCTCATAATAAGGAATTACATTTCCCAGAATTCTGTAAGACCGACCACTATTTTTAGCTTCTTTTTGTGGGTGGTGAGGGAGCAACCAAGAGGTTAACTTCCTCGCTGGAGGGCTTGGCTTGGGCATCATCACCTACCCCCACATAGGTGTCCAGGACCAAACCCAGCAGGGTGTCCCAGTCTTAATGTCAGTTTCTGAGGTTTCACTGGTCCAGAGGAGGTGGGAGGAGAAGTGGATTGCTGGGCTCCAGAGACAGAAAATCATGTCAATATTTTCATCACTGGACAGAAAAACAAGTAAGCAGGAAATTAAGTTTCCAAAAGACTTTTTTTCTGTCCACATCATGAGTCACCTCACCTGCTACCAGCTGGCTCACAGGGAATCATTTGCCCCTGGGCTTTGCCTGCTCTTTCTACATGCCCTCCTCAAGCAGCTGTGACCACATCACATTCCCCTCAGCACTGACTCTCAGTCCCTGCCTGAGCAGCTATTTGCCCTCAGTCAACTCTTGTTTATGGGTTCCGATACAAAAGACAAGTGTTCATATGGCATACTGTATCTAGGAAAATGTCATGCTTCATACATTCAGTTTATCAACCACTATGCCAAGTGCTTTATGTTATCTACAAAAAGCAGACTTCAGAGGGAAATGAACTACAGCAAATCAAAGTCTATTACTGGGAAAGAGAGGAGAGTTGTAAGCCAGGCTTGCAGCATTTTTCCAGCTGCGTAACTTTCCAAATAACCTTACTCAGCCAAAGTGTTAATAAATGGTCACCCAGTTGCAACCAAATATAACAACTCACCTGCTGTTCCCTAGAAGGGCTTTCCTAAGGCCCTGGGGCGCAACATCCCATGCAAAACTACAGTCGATGGTACCGTCCTGGTTCAGAGACAGCAACAAGAAGGGTGAAAAATATCTCACACCCCCCACAGCAGCTGGGCAGGAAGCCATGAGGAAGTCCCACTCATCTCCCCCAGTGTCCTCATTAGTAATTATCACCCATCCCCAAACTCAAAGCAGGGCAGCACTTAGGCTTACCCTCCTATCCATACACCCAGGGCTGAGCACTGCTGCAAGTGACTGCTCAGTGGGACAGGGAGGTAACATGCATGGCCTCAGCCTTCATGCCCTGAATTCATTACTCCCCCCTGTCCAGTTATTTCCCATGTGCCTTTATTTATACACACTGCAGCAGCACCCGGACCCACATGTGGGTGCTTGGCCTCTGTACTTGATAGCTGCTCCCTATGTGCAGAAATCCTCCAGTCTGCAGCCAGTTCTGCAACAGGTTTGAGCCTTGCATGGGAGCAGAGAACACACAGCCCCATCCACCAATTACCTCTGTAGCCAAGACCATACTCATGACCCAAATAACAATCCAAATAATTTTGTCATAGTACAAATTAGTTCGCTCCTGGTTCATAGGAATGAAATGAACAGGATTTTTCTTTTTGTTTTCCTAACCTTGATGCTGAAAGACTGAGAGCCACTGAATAAAAGGTGGCTTTGAAATACACCAGTTTTTCTGGATTCAGGGGAAAGGGATATGAAATTCAGACATAAAACCTCAATCCAAGCTTGACAGCTGCTTGTTTATATTGGGTCATGGCAAAAACAGGGGCCCAGCTTCATTAGAACTTCAGTGGTTTGGACTTTGGACTTGCATCTGGATTTGACAGTGTGGGTGTACATATATCAGCAGTGAGGAAATTACCATAGGAAATTAAAGGCACCAACACACAAATCTGCAGCCAGCAAGAACAATAAAAAGGAACTGTTTAAATGTATCAGGAACAAACAAAATCTTAACAATTGGATAGCTCCACAGCTAGACAGGAATCTCAAAATTGTCAGTCATGATGCATAAAAGCAGAGGTATTTAATAAATATTTCAGACTGGTATTTGGAAAGTAGCAGGATGATGTATTCTTATCTCACAGCGATAAGGAAACACTTTCTATTCCATCAGTTACTTAGGGGAGAGTTAATCAGCAGCTATCAAAAGTGAACATTTTTCAATCAGTAGCACTTGGTAACTTGCACTGCCGCATATTAAAGAAATGTGCCAAAGAGTTCTCCAAAATGTGTTGATTTTTCACACATCCTGGACCACTGGGGAACTTCCAGAAGACTGACAAAAAGCTCATAAAGCATCACTATTTACAGAGGGTAAAACAAGCAGCCTAACACTGATCAAGAAATCAAGTGGATTGAGGAGAAGGGTTAACAAGGTAACAGTCTTTCTCCCCCTCATCTTTTCATGGCTAGTACTACCCAGTGCAGCTTCTAGCCTGAGGATGACACAGCTCAGCAAGTCCCCTATGCCCCCATGTCTCATTCGCATTGCAGCTTCATCGTGCTCAGACAAGCTCATGTGGGTCAGAGTTGAGAAAGGCTTAAAAGATGGCAGCATAATTAATAGTCATCAGCATGGCTTTGTGCAAAAGTCTTGTCAAATAAGCCTGGCGTTGCTTTTTAGTGAAATTACAAGTTTAGCTGATAAAGGTAGCTGTGTCATGGGTTTCAACATCTGTGAGGCATTTAACACATTCCCACATGGCATTCTGATTAAAATAATTAGCACTATCCAGAATTAATGTAGCTCATATTAAATCGATTAAAAGCTAGTGAGCCAATAGCACTCAAAAAGGCAGTCCTAACTGAATCATCCCCATCTTCAGAAGATGTCTAATAGGATCCCACAGAAACCTCTTCTTAGCCCAGTGCTGCTCATCCTTAGCAATTATCTGGAGAAAATGAAAAAAAAATTGCTATTGAAAGCTAGATATGATTAAAAAAAATTGCTGGAGGAGTAAGTGCTGGAGACATTAACAGTTATGCTGGCAGATCTGCATTATTGGGACAAGTGGATTCACTGGAACCTGAGTTTTAATAAGCCACATGCGTCAATGCCTTAAAATCTGTAACTCCCTTAATACACAGCAGGAGCCCCACAGCAGGCACAGAAAAATCTAATAGGTAATTGCCATCTTAGCATTCTGTGGTGATCCAATTGGACTAGATTTTTCCTAGGTTTGTCTACTAAAGTGACCAGGAGAGAAGCAGGCAACAATGCTGAGCATTGAACACAGAGTATTCACACTTCCTGGCTCTAATATAGTGAGAAAAACCTCTCCAGGCACCCTCAATATATTGCTGAGATTGACAGGCTCCTCCAAAAGGTGTTTCAGAACAAGAAGACAACCCTCACCCCCAGCCAGGATCATTAGGTTTTGGAATGAATGCAGAATGGGAAAGGATGGAAGCAATCCTTCCTAACATTTGAATGGCAGGAAGACAGCTCTGCTTTGCCTCTCATTTGAGAGACAGTGGCATGAACATTCAGTCTCCCAGAAGCTCAGCAGTGAACTCTGCTGTGTGAGTCCAATTTCTCCTTTCCCTTGATTTTCCATGTGGTCTGCCTCAGCCTTTGGCCTAGGCACTCCTACTTCCAGGCATACAGTTAGCTCACACAGCTGAACAGGCCACTGTCATGGCCTTACTCATGCTCTTATCCATGCCCTCCCTACACTCAGTTACAGAGGACACAACTACTGATGGTATGCATCAGGACTTAGCAAAGAGCATACAAGTCACAGAAACTTCCGCACTGCCCCATTTGCCTGTATAAGGATCTTATTACATGCTGACTCATAAACCTCATAAAGGTTTAAAGTGATTACTTGTTTCTTAAAAAAAAAATAAAATAAAAACCCCAGGAAATTCCTTGGCCAAGGCTTTGAGCTCTTCCTCCACTGCTCAAAGTCTTTTCTTTTTTTTTTTCCAACAGGCCAGAGCTCTGGAGCTTGGGGTGCTGATTTCTGCCCCACTGAACATTCATCTAATTTGGGGACAACTGGGGCACTCCCAGGAAGGCAGCTCCCACCTAGAAAAAGTCAGGACAGAGAGAAAATCTTCACTTAATAGCACTGAGCTCCAAAGATTTTGTTCCTCCAGAGCAGGTGCTTCCCAAAATGCCTCAGCAGTAAATCTAAAACCTGACCTGACAGCAACAGGAGCAAGGGACACGTCCATTAATACTGACACCACAGCTGCTGTACCCTGATGTGGTAACAGGGACACCTCCAAAATGGTGTCACATCTAGCTGACAACCTGTCACTGCTGGTGTCCCTCAGGGCTCAGTGGTAGGGCCAGTGTTGTTAAACATCTTCACTGATGATCCGGATGAAGGGATTGAGTGCAACCTCAGTAAATTTGCAGATGACAACACTTGGGTGGGAACATTAATCTGCTGGAGGGTAGGAAGGCCCCACAGAGGGATCTGGACAGGCTGGATCAATGGGCTGTGGCCAGTGGTAAGAGGTTCAACAATGCAAAGCACTGGTCCTACATTTGGACCACAACAACCCTATGCAATACTACAGGCTTGGGGAAGAGTTGCTAGAAAGCTGCCAGTGGAAGAGGACCTGGGAGTGATGACTGATGACTGAACGTTAGCCATTTTGTGCCCAGGCAGCCAAGAAGACCAACAGCATCCTGGCCTGTACCAGTAACAGCGTGGCCAGCAGGGCCAGGGCAGTGATCATCCCCCTGTACTCAGCACTGGTGAAGCTGCACCTTGAACACTGTGTTCAGTTCTTGTCCCCTCACTGCAAGAAAGGCATTGAGGTGCTGGAGTGGGTCCACAGAAGGGCAACAAAGCTGGTGAAGGGTCTGAAGAATAAGTTTTGTGAGGAACAGCTGAGGGAACTTGGTTTGTTTAGTCTGGAGAAGAGAAGGCTCAGGGGGGACTTTATTGCTCACTACAGCTGCCTGAAAGGAGGACGGAGCAAGGCGGGGGGTCAGTCTCTTCTCCCAAGTAACGAGCAATAAGACAAGAGGTAACAGTCTCAAGCTGCTCCAGAGAAGGTTTAGATTGGATATTAGGAAAATTTTCTTCACAGAGAGGATGCTCAGGCATTGGAACAGGCTGCCCAGGGAAGTGATGGAATCACTGTCCCTTGAAGTGTTCAGAAACCATGTGGATAAGGCCCTCAGTGATACAGTTTAGTGATGGTATTGGCAATCCTGGTGTAATGGTTGGATTTGATGATCTTCAAAGTCTTTTCCAACCTAGTTTATTCTATGATTCTGTGACTCTGTGAAACCCAGCTCAGCATGTGAACTACAGTTCAGTGCTGTCAGCTCAGACTCAGCTTGGAGAACAAGCCATTTTCCAAAAGGCTTAGACAGCGAAACTATCACCCTGTAAAATACCAGCTTCTGGTTCCAGAGCAGGGACTGTGTCTCAAATGCTTTAACATCTCCATGCAACAATGCGGCAAAGGAGGGAAGAAGGATATCAAATGCTGGGCACTGTGTGCTGAGGAAATAATTGTTGTTAGAAACAATTCTGTGCTTGTCAAGCCTTAGCCATAACACTGCAACCATGCAAGAACTGAAATAAAATTAATACCGTGTCATGAACAAGAGGCGTATTTCTTAGAGTGACATTCTTTAATTGCCATGACACTACATAAGAAGAAATCCTGTATATAAAACTGCAGAGCAACCTTTGCAAAGCCTACAACCAAGAAATAATGCGGCACAAGGCTCATAAAGCTCCCCATTGCCTGTATGCCTGGCAGAGCTGACTAAAAGACCAGTAGCAGCTGGCAGGAAATGGGTAAGAAAGCTGACCACAGATAAACTGTAGGATGCTAAAGAGTAGCAGAAGATATACTCTGGGAGAGGAAGCCAAGCTGTCAGGTCACACTGCAGTCTAGTGCGTACAGTACATACAGTCCGCTATTGAAGTATGCGGCCACCAGATAATGGTCAGGGGACACAGCTGTCAAGCGCCGATGAAGTAACTCCAAGGAGCCCGAAGCAGAGTGTGGTACAGCTGCGGATGTTTCTGTTGAGCAGGATAAAGCCTGCCTGTCTCAAGGGTACCATGGCAAATTCAGTGTCATGTGAGCAGCACTAAATAATTAGGTTCATGGTGCTTATTTAAATTGGCATTGATCAAAAGAGGATACTAGCAAAAGCTTCTCAGAACTGGGCCTGATCTGTGCATACACAGAAGTACACAAATACTGCATAGCCTAAATAAAACATTCGTGTTTTGTACTCTTTTTGCAGGTAACAGTGGCAGCAGAAAGGGGGGGGGGGGTCTCTGTACCACAAAATTGGGAAGTCGGTGGCTGTGGGGAGGCAGTGGGGGATTTACCAGCACTTCAGTAGGAGCAGGACAGGGCCTCACATATGATTTAGCATTGGAAGCCTGTGCCCAGGCTGGATGCTAGGGTATCCACAGTGCAGATACTGAGCTTTCCTCATTATATGAAGAAGGTAATTATGGGTCATTAACCTGCTGGGTGGCAAATGGTGTGGCATGCTAAGTGGATCCAGGAGAAATGTGATGACAGAGCAGGGCACGTTTTGCCGAACAGCCAGAAGGCGGCTGGATCATACAGGGATCAAAGAGCAGGAGTTCAGAACACAGAGTAATGGCTTATAAACACTGGTTCTTAGTCATGCAGCTCTCTGGGAGGGTATTTCAGATGATCCATTGGCTGAAACCTTGTTTCAGGCTCAGGAAGCTCCTAAGGTGGATGAAAAGAGCCTCATCCAGATCCACAGCCGTGTGTTTAACAACATTTGCTTGACGAGAGAAGGCAGGGACCCTGACATGTGGGCAGCATTCAGACCATTCCAGGAGACACCTACCCTCGCCCCAGTGCCTGAAGGAAAAATTAACCACACTCCAGCTGTGCAAAGACATTTCCACATGAGGGAGAGCCCCTGCCACGGCAGGCAGCACCGCTGAAGCTAACAGCAATGGGAGGCCTATGAGCCCAGGGCAGGTGCTGACCTTCAGCCCTGAAGCAAAAGTAAGAAGGGTGAGCTCTGTGTGGTGATGATCAGCTTTTCCCTCCTCACTCTGCAGGAGAGGAGTCAGTGCACTAACTAATGAGACATTTGCCTTGATGCCTGGGTTGTGGGGTTTTTTGTTACATTCCAAGTGTCCTCTAAGTAATGGAAACAACAAGGGCTCTGCACCTGGGAAGGCCGTTGTGCATTTCTCTCTGATAGGCAGGATATCAGGGTTAGCTAAATATGAGTTCAGCTGTGGGACTGACTCACTGCTTGTTCCTGGAACTGTCTGAAGGAGGGGAGGATGCTGTGGGCAGGCTCTAACTGTATCATCTGGGTTAGGGCCGGTAGCAGATGGTCCTAAAAACATACTTCCATGTGGGTTTAAAATAGCGCAGCACCCACAATCAGCTGAATGGGGAAATGTGAAAAAGGCTTGTCACACAAGGAATGCTGCTGTGAAGATCTGCAGTCAGGAGGGGATCCAAAGCTTCACCAGCCCTCGCAGTGTGGCAGTACCCGAGACCCAGCTCTCCTCTCTCACACCGCCTCACACTGCTGCCCCGTCCCACCAGCCCTGGCAGCAGTATTCTGATCTCCCCATCATATTTTGTGCTAGAGAATGATCTTTTTTTCCCCCATCATAAAACAAAATGAGGAAACTTTCTCTTAACGGAGCTTTTCTAGTTAAGTGGTGCTCCCTGGCCACTGCGGTGCAAACGCTTGAGCCTGAAAAACTACATTTAAAAAAATAATCCCTTCTCCTTTCTGAGTCAACCTGCTGTACATGTTGGTCAGCAGCAATGACAGCCCTAAATAGTTAAGTCTATAGTTACATCCTGCTGGCTGCTCTGCTGCTCTGATGCCACACACAGAGTAAAAGAGCTGGTGACAGGGGAGGAATCCAAGGTGCTGAGAGGCCCTCTCCGCCGAGAAACCAGTTCTTCTTCCAGGGGATGGGCAGGGAGCACCCCGAGGAGTGCAGAAAGATCCCCTGAGCATGAGCCCTGCGGTGAGTTTTCCCACCGCCGGTTGTGAGGGAGGCACGGCACACGGGGAGCACTGCAGGGCTGCTCCCCTCCTTGCTCCAGCCCACCCGAGGTCGGGCCGGTGTAAGCGGCAACGGCTAACCTCACCTCACAGGTGCTCATTTCCTCCCACTCCCTCTAGGGCAGTGCAGAGACCCCTTCCCAGCACACATCTGAGGACCCTGCCGGCTGATGTCTTCTGCTTGAAGAGACCTGGGGTGACTCACCCCTCGAGGCTCCAGTTAACCCCCAAAATCTCCCAGTGCCTGCAGGAGAGGGCTGAAGTGAAAACCAAGGAACTGCACTGCTGTTTGTGTGCCTGACTTCCTTGGACTGATGGGTACAGAGATGTGGGGAAGAAAAGAACACCCTGCCATTCCCCCAGCCTTTCTCCCATCCTCCCTGCTGCAAGGGCTGTTACTGGAAAATAAACCCAGATTCCTCCTCAGGCCCTATATTTGTGTCTCAGTAAATATGCAAACACATCAGCAAAGGTTTCTTGCTCCTTCCCCTCTTCCCCGCCTCCTGTGTTTTTGCAATGCAAGCACCAAGAGCGATCTGGGCTGTAACCTTTAGAGGAAGAGAAATATCACAGGCACATCTGTTTTAACAGCTAATTGGCCACAGTTTTTGAAATGGGCAGAAGTAGCTCAGATGAACAAGAAGAGATCCCTGAGAAGCCCTGGCCCCTGGAGGGGCCTGGCTTTCACTCCTAGAGCAGCCTGTGGCAAATGTCCCACTGACACCAGACAGACGTGTCAAGGTTAGCTTGAGATTGCACTGACTTCTCGTGCAAACAGGTCCAGCCCCATTTGCTCTGCTGGAATCTTGTGCAACTACACAGGACTCTGTTTAAAGCATATTTCAAAAGCAAAGATTTTCCTAGGCATTACCCCAGTCTTAAAAAGCAAACACATGGTATCTACATCTTGCACTTTGTTTTCAACATCTCCTGTAAACTGTTTTTAGCACTATAAGAAAGCATTTCAGAACACATTTTAAAAAACTGTTTTCTGTGTTCGGCTTGACCGGGTTTTTATCAGTACAAAACTATTAGGATAGCATGGGTTTGCTATGTGCTTACTGCCATTACAGCAAAGGCTGTAATGAGATGTTTTAGATTATTTATTACTGCCAATGGGTAGAAAGAAAGTGCTCATTTGGGCAGAGTGGGCTGAGGGAAGGAAGGGCTGTTCTGGTGTTTGCTGCAGCCTTCACTTCACCTTTTTCAGAAAGCATTAAGCTTCCCGCCTGCACTTGCACCACATATCCCACACTTCTATCAGGAGAGAGTCTCCAAAATCTAGATTCAAAGATTTTAAGAGATGGGAAGGCTATCTGAGTTCACATATGGCTGCCCTTTCCACCCATGTTTTCACATTTTGGTTCCAGCCAGCTGCAGCAAAGGAGCTTCCCTCCATGTTCACCACCTACTAGACCCCACTGAACAGACATGTCGTCACTATTCTTCTGTTCAAACTGTAGTTGCACAAATTGGGCAGAGAACTTTCTAGATGCAGAGAAATGCACAAATGTATGGTCTTAAAAGATCTGAATAGCACTTCTGTTTCTGCCTCCAAGTACACAGAGAGGAAATTCTCCAAAATCTCTAAAATAATAGCTTACCTTGTTGCTTATGCAAACTATATGCCTCTTTAACTGGAAACTGTCACCTCCCCAGGACCCTGATTATTTTTACTACCTCTCTCATCTCCCCTCAAGAATTCAACTTACAATAGTGAAGTAGCAAGCCTAACATATGCCACAGTATGAGTACATAGCATTTTTGCAATAAATGTAAATTATATATATGTAAACAGAAAGAGCATGACTGTGAGAAAGAACGACCATACCTACTTCCCATTCATGTTATGCAAACACCTTTCACGTGTCTTTGCTCACTGAATGCAAACAGTGAGTATGCATACAGCCATGCCCACAAAGCACACATTCCTCATTAAAATCCATGCAATAAATTTGTATCTGATTGACTTTTAAATCCTTCACCTTCCCACAACTCCATCTTCCCCAGATCTAGTGATCCAAATCCTGTTCACTTCTTCAGGCAGCCTGTCACAGTCAGGGTCTTCTGTCTCCATTAGTCGAAAGCATTCATCCATCCCTGCACATGTTACTGGCTTGAACCCCAGAACTGGTCACATCCAGTCTCACACCATCAGCAACAACATGAAGAGGTGATACACTCAGTTTGGTAGCACATAAAGGGAATAGACTGCACTTTCCAACAGGGTGCTATTTTTTTTGAGAATCAAAGCACATGAGGACATTAACATACTTGATTTTCACACTGGGGAAAGTTTTTCTCAGGTTATTTTTAGAAAGATTTACTGGTTTTAATTTTGGTAGTTGGATCCTAAAAAAGGAAGCATGGCACATGGACTCTTAAAAAGTTGCAAAACTCACTCTCAATAAAATTTAATATGCCCTGCCTTGGCTTTTCCTTAATGTGCACTGTGTGGAGTGCAGTGGTATAACATTTTTAGCATCAATCATTTCGGCACACTCCTGAGTAATGTGGCTACCTCACACCTCTGCAGATAGGACGTTTATTCAACAGTACCACTTATTTATTCTGTGCTATATGCATGTGCGTATCCCCACAAACACATGTATTGCTGGCAGCTTTTCCTTGCCCTCCAATGTTACTGACAGGAGTCACCAAGTGCACAGAGATCAAGAGAACTATGCTGATACAAACTCAAACTAACAGACCAGATTGTCAATGCAGTAAAACAGGAGCTCTGATGAGTACATGCAGGTATGTACTCACTTTGTGTGCTTGCTGCATGTCTGTGTGTGTCTAAGCAAATTTCCCATCCACTAACTCCTATCCCAACCCACCCTGATGAAACAAGGGTAGCCAAATCTGCTGCTGCAGTGAACTGATGGAGTCCTGTGTAATTTGACAGTGCTGTAACAGGTTATACCAGCTGAATGGTTGGCTCAGATGCTCTGGAAAGCTACTTCAGGAAAGAATTTTGCTGCCGTATCCATTATATGAAGCACTGCTGCTATAAATTGTATTATTTAATGCATATTATGTGTCATTTGTGCAGTCAGGAGAGTGCACTTATACAACGAAGAGGGGCAGGACCATCTAGCTCACCAAGTCTAGGCCCTCTGAGATCACATTAATGATTGTTCTGCACAGAATGGTTTCTGAACATTTTCACTATAGCACACACAAATACACACACACTAAAGCATATATCATAAAACACTCCTAGCAACCTGAGAACAAAATAAAACAGTTAGGATACATACTAAAAGAGATAAAAATCACAGTGTACTGCAGGAAGCATGAGAGATCAAAGTGTCACCAATATCCAAGGTCCCAGAAGTAACAAGGAATTTATTCCCATCCCCTAAAAAAGAATCTATTCAGGTACTACCATATATCCTGGATATCTGGAGCTTCAGCTTTGTGAAGTTAAAATGTGCCCAAAAGGGGAGTGCAACCATCATGGCTGATTTTTTATTCAAACAGATACTGACCACTAAGATTTTGGCTAACAATACAGACCTCCTTGATCTGCAAGCCCTGCTTTCTACTGCGTGGGTTAAATACCAAGACCGTCCAAAAGAGGACTTTGAGAAGAAGCCCTTGTTAGTCAGCACGTCGCTGCAAAACTATATAAATAAGAACATATTCCCCCATAGGTAAGGTTATAAAGTGGCAATGTGAAAAGTACTACTGATTTAAAGCAAGCATCCCCACTTTCCTAAAGCTAGTTTTCCTCTAGGGAAAGTTTCTCATTAAAAACACAGAGTTCCATAACATTTGGGGGTTTAGCAGAGGCAGTTATATCAGTACAGCTTTGAACCTCCCACATGAGATATTCACTGAGCTTTCGCAAAGGAACAGGTGGATTTGAAAGCAGAATTAGACACTTCGTATTTAATCATCCAGAGTTATCACCTAAGACTGATTTTCAAATAACTGGATGTGAAGTGGCCACAGGACATGGCTAAAAGAAAGCTCATAGAAAACAGAGCACGTGAAATCTGGAGCCAAAATACATATGGCCTAATTTAAAAACAGGATTAAAGGAAATTCATAAAATCATTTTGCTGCCAGATTTAATTAGTATCTTTAATATGTGAGATCACCTGAATCTACTTTTACTTGTTTTGTGTCCCATTAGGAGTTTTGCAGGAGCAGTAATATGATTGAATGGCCCTTGTGAGGGATGAAGCTTAGGCTGCTTTGAAACAAATTGAATTAATTTGAAATGATTCTTTCCAGGTATGACATTCTTGGAAACAGATGTGGGGATAAAGAGGGAAGGCACCAAAAGTACAGATAGATAAACTTGTAACCATATAAACTTTTTTTTGTATATACATTGGCATCTTTTTAAATATTTGCAGAAATATTGTAATGTTAGAAAGCCTATTCACATAAGATTACAACTGATGGTACTTGCTAGAATCAGGTTAGCATTTGAGATACTACAGTGGCATGATTCCTCACACAAGTCTTCCATCTCTACCAGTTCCCTCAGATGTGAAAATTCTGAAAACTGAGTCATGGGCCTTCTTTAGGAAAAAAGTTAGAGGGCAAATTTGGGACCCTGGCAACAGAGGACACAGAGAAGGGACAAACTTGACATCCACAAGTCCAGGGGGACTGACAGGATACAATCATGAGTGCTGATGGAGCTGGCAAACATCATTGCTAGGCCACTCTAGATATAATCTTTCAAAGCTCATGGCAATCAAGAGACATGCCTGAGGACTGGAAGAAAGCCAATGTCACCCCAGTCTCAAATAGGGCAAGAAGGATGACCCTGGGAACCACAGGCTAGTCAGCCTCACCTCAATCCCTGGAAAGGTGATGGAACAGCTCATCCTGCAGGCCATCTCTAAGCACATGGCAGACAAGAAAGTGATCAGGAGCAGTCAGCATGGATTCACTATGAGAAATCACGCTTAGCCAACATGATTGCTTTCTACAGTAGGACAACTGGCTGGATAGATGTGATGTGCTGCCATTCAGAAGAATCTACAGACAGGCTGGAGGGATGGGCAGAGAGGAACCTTTTGAAATTCAGCAACGGCAAGTGCAAAGTCCTGCACCTGGGGAGAAATAATGCCATGCAGCAGTACAGGTTGGGGGTTGACTTACTGGAAAGTATCCCTGTGGAGAAGGACCTGGGGGTCCTGGTGGACAACATGTTGCCCATGAGCCAGTAACGTGCCCTTGTGCCCAAGAAGACCAATAGTATCCTGAAGTGCATAAGAAGAACATTGCCAGGAGGTCAAGGGAAGTGATCCTCCCTTTCTACTCAGCTCTGATGAGGCCTCACCTGGAGTACTGGGCCCAGTTCTGGGCTACCCAGTACAAGAAAGACATAGAGGTCATGGAGCAAGTCCAGCAAAGGTCTACTAAACTGATTATGGGTCTGAAGTATCTCTCTTATGAGGAAAGGCTGAGGGAGCTGCTCCTGTTCAGATGAAAGGGAAGGCGCAGGGGGGATCTGATCTATGGGTATAAGCATCTGAAGGGAGGGTGTCAAGAGAATGAGGCCAGACTCTTCTCAGTGGTGCCAGGTAACAGGATGAGAGGCAATCGGCATAAACTAAAACACAGGAAGTTGCACCTGAACAAGAGGAAGAACTTCGTTACTGTGAGGGTGACTGAGCATTGGAATAGGTTGTCCAGAGGCATTGTGGAGTTTCCTTACCTGGAGAACTTCAACACCTGTCTAGACACAATCCTGAGTCTGTACAATGTTGTAGATGACCCTGCTTGAGCAGGGAGGTTGGACTAGGTCTTCCAGCCTCAACCATTCTGTGATTCTGTAAAATCTGTAACCAGATGCTTTTGCAGTGACTGAAACAGGGCAGACTCCAGGTCACTGGCTGAATTAGAGCCTTGGTGGAGGAGAGGGGGCCTTAGTTTGAGTGACACAGCCTTTCCACTTGATTTCACTACTGTTGATTGATTTTACATGGAAGTCAGTCAGGGATTTACACTGCTACTGAGCTCTAAGTGGATAGATAGAGCAGATTTTATACTGTTCCCCAAACAAATGTTTTCATAAATTATTCAAATAGTACAGTTTCATAGCTAAAATACAATATAACAGCAGAGACAATGAAGGCAAGAGCAATAAGGATAGTACCAGGGGAAAAAAAGAGTTCTGAGACTGATTTCTGGAGACTCAGAACATCTAAAACTTGCATCCAACTCTGCAAGCTACAAGTGCTCAGCTTGCGTGAAAACAAGCCCATGCATATGCATTCTGATTTTAACCTACAAAAATATTTCAAAATCCAGGCCCTGATCTGGCAAGATGCTGAATGTTTTTCCCTTTTCATCAGACAAGCCTCTAAAGACATACTGAAGTGTGCGTACTGTAGAAGCCGGAGCGCAGCCACAAATGCTAATTTACCGAGCCAAAAAGCACTCACTGCTGCAAGTGCCATGCAGACGTACCCACTGCCTTCAGCAGAACTTCAGTGAAGACTGAGGGCACATGTCACATCACAGGGGACACTCAGTGTCACCCAGGCTCACACGGGGTCTACATATGCATGAAATGAATATTTGTCGCTACAAACACTCTTCCCCTTCCAGGCCTCATTCGCTTTCAGTTCTGAAGGGTGAATTCATTGAAAACATCTGTACTACTAGAAACATTCTGTGTTTTTTCCAAACCTCATCCCTGTGGTGGCTGTGTAGTAATGGAGAATAGACAGAGCTGCACAACATGAGCCTGCAAGCAACTAACTGCAGTAGAGGAGGGATGCCGAAAGAGGAGCTTTGCCTCTTACACCTAGGCACTACCCATAGGCTCCTTCTACCTTCTGCACTATACTCAGCTCTCCACTGTATAGCCAAAAGTTTTCCACAGCAACTGCCACATCACACCACACCACTCTTCCTCCATGACACAGAACACCTCTTAAACAAATTTCACTCAGCAGTTTATCATGTTAACTTCTGCACACCTACGAGTTGCTACATGCTCCCATTGACATCAAGGCCAGTTCTGAAATTGTTTTCAGGGGATCTTATGCAATATGTATTTCTCCTTCTTTTGTCCTTTTCCCCCCTTTTCACATTGCAGACTTGCAGCAGTGAAGGAAGGGCTCTGTAAGCATGTCAAAACAGCACAGTCAGGGCACAAATGGGATTGATCCTGTGTCATTCACAAGCAGCAGCAATATACCCAGGCAAAGACTGCAATGGCATGTTTATGGCAGTAAACTTGAATGAGCCACATGAATTCTTCAAACAAGGGAAGAGAAAAGATTTATTTTTGTTTGGGGAATAAGGGATGTGGACCAGCCTCCAGCAGGCCTACCAGGAAGGAGTGTGTAAGGCCTTGCATGGCCATCTGTTTCTCCTCCTTATCAGCACTCTGGTGCCAGCTGCCTCTGTGGCTGAGCTGTCCCACATGCGGGCTCCCCTGCCCAGTCCTGCGCTGCCGTCTGTCTGCTCCTCACTAATCCCAAGTAACCGTATGTGCCTGCTTCCCACCAACCCTTCTTGGCCACACCCCACCCTAAACCCCATATAAATCACAGGAGGGGAAGCTGGCTGTCTACCCAATGGTACCAGTTAGCTACTCTGCTCCCTTCCCTTGAGCAGTTTCTGAGACACGCAAGCGGATACTGCACTCACTTGCTTCCTGCGTCACCTATCCCCGCAGATCTCCAGCACACAGAACCTCCACTTCCTGCAACGCCATAAAAACACGGTCTAAGCCTGAACAGCTACAGGATTTATGGCTGCTGATGTAGCACCCACATCCCAGTGCTGCCATGCACAAACTGCAGTTAAAGCTGCCAAAGCAGCCCAGAAGTTGATATCCTGGGTAGGCAGCAAGATACAAACCTAATACCAGATAGACAGGCTGATAGGCAAGTTTTAAGACTGCAGCCACCTGGGAGACACACACAGTGATGCAATCCAGCAGTGGCAGTTGCCAGAGTCGTTCTGACAGCGGAGGCCAAAGGCAGGCAGAGTGCCTGCAGGGGCGCCACAGAGGGGAGCGGGGTCCGCAGCCTCCATCTGCACAGAGGTGTGAAAACAGGCAGAGCCACAGCCAAACTCCCTTTGGGGTGTCTTGCAGTGCTGGCAGCGGAGCTCTCCACTAAGCCTTGTGCTCAGAGACCATGAACAACCAGGATTGAAAAAATATGTGTAACCTGGCGAAAGGACAGCAAGCTGCTGGGGGAACAGAAAGGGGAGGCAGGAGATTGTGGTAGGCTGTGGATATCTGAAGGATGCTGACCCCAGCAAGGGCGTGGGGGCCAAATAAAAGAGCAAGAAATCATCTAAGATGGTAAGTTTTGCGTTACTGTTCCCTGAATGAATTACTGGATGAAATTAAGAGAATGAACAATGAAAGCCAGCCAGGCAAGACAGGCTGGCCAACACACTGGCACTTCTCCTTCTCATTCCAGCACCCCTGTAAGTTGGGTAACAGGGAGGAAGGCATGAGGGATTGTTCCCATGGCTCATCCAAGAGCCATGGGAACAGCCAGACTGGGCCTTCTCAGAAAATCTGCAGAGGTAGAGAAAATCCATCTGTATCATTATAATATCTTTGAGCCCAGGAGACACGGCCACAGACCAAGCACAGACACAATTCAGAACAAAACGATGATGCTGCTCCCCAAAGAATTTACCATCGATATAAAGTGTAAGAGAAGTAACAGCAATTGGACATAGCTTCTCCACCAGGGATTTAGAAGTTTACAGTGAGTTGCCACAGTGCTTTCATTATCTTTCCAGCCTCCTCTTCAGGTTTACTTCTATCCAGCCAACAAATTAGTCTCTACAAAACCCAATATTAAATACAATTTTCACTTTAACCTACATGCTGAACTTTAGTGTCTTCAGTGAACCCAGGGCTAGAGATGGACTGATGCATTTTTCAGCATTAAGTTTATAAAATGAAACCTGGCCCATATTATTATGGACTAAAATCCATAATAATGACAACTTTATCATTTAACAGTTTGTCTGGCAAATCACTATACAAAGTCTATTTCCT
Source organism: Melopsittacus undulatus (assembly GCF_012275295.1). Taxonomy (NCBI): domain Eukaryota; kingdom Metazoa; phylum Chordata; class Aves; order Psittaciformes; family Psittaculidae; genus Melopsittacus; species Melopsittacus undulatus. The sequence continues at coordinate 29,343,150 of NC_047529.1, read as the reverse complement.
ATTAGTTTCCTAGTATTGCTACCACCACAGCAGGCTGTGACTTTGTGACTGACCTCCATAGCAAGACTAAGGACTGAGCTGGACTGACAGCTGAATTACAGGACTCCGCTAGAAGCACTTGCTTTTACTCCAGTGTTGAATGATACTGTAACGTAGCAATGTTGAAGGCACCATGGCAAAGGCCACACCACTGTCACCAACATTCACTCCAGAATAGAGTGCTTCTCTTTCCTGGGGGGTCAACTGAACTAGCTGTTACAAACCTCTGACTACCTCTGGTAGAAGAGCCAGTGGTCTGTCAAACTTATCGCTCATTTTAACTCTTAAGTGGTGACTTGTATTACAGAACAAGCTATGACCCTGACTCCCTTGTAACTAGGCACTGCATGAAGTTTTTTGAGGCTTTTTTTGCAAAGGGAACCTGGAAAATAAAAAAAAAAAAAAAAAAAGAAAAAAATAGGAAGAAGGCAAAGAGAAGGAAGGGGAGGGGAGGAAAGATGTTCTATCAATCACTGCGCCAAACCTGAATTCCTATTGAAAAATACATTCTCACCTGAAGAAGTACTTGAAAAGCTCAGTAGAGTTCATGATTTTAGTGAAGTATGAATTTACTAGAAGTATGAATTATTCAAAACAGGCAGGCTAAAACTTCCTGACCAAACACCCTGAACAATGTACAAATGTGGATTCCAATGAGATATGAATTCAGGCTGGATCCAGTCCCATGAGGGTCAACTCCATGTCATACAGTATAAAGCGTAACTTTGAGATTAAAGAGAAGTGAAAATAAATCCTTGTTCTGCTTTGGTAATTTTCATTTACTGAGATGCAGAGCACAAATGTTTATAAGCAATATTCTTACAAAGGTATTCTTCCCTTTCAAATAATTACTATTTAAAGAAATTCTGACCTCCCTTAAAATGAGATGCAGCATGTAAGCATGCAGAGCTTTGTCACAGAAAACAAATACTACTAAAAATAAAACTAGTGTTGGAAAACCTCAGGCAATAATCCCAACCAATCAGCCTGGCAGGCTTGAAGGCAGACATGCAAGAAAGGCTCAGATAATGCAGTGATGCAAGATGCAAAAGAATCTGCTTGCTTGGGTAAGATATAGAAGATCACTATTTAACACCACCAAGACAACACCTCCAGGCTCTTTTATTTAAGTACTGAGCTAACTTGGCTCTGTTAGCTCACAAAGTCTGCTGCAACCAGATGATGATCAAGTCAGAGGCAAGATAACTGGAGATTAACCTTAACAGATATTTCTGTTCCTGAAATTACTTCCCTTTCTATACTCTGCTACTGGCTCTGGCTCACAAGTTTCATATTCCCTCTTAATGCTGATAAAGTTAAAAATAATACACCCAGCTGAGGATCGGGCCCTGAATTTTTGTTACCCTTGACATTGGTTTGTTAGAAGCAAAGAAAATCAGTGGTGCTCACAAAACCTCCAGGTCAGTGAGAGGTGCATAATGCACCCTGTGATTTGGTATTAAAAGAAGAAAAAATTCCAGCCCCAGTTCTTCAGCCACCTGAACTCCAGAGGCATGGAAGGCATCATATGTATGCAAAATGCAAATGAGGAAAGGGATGCATGCAATGGGCTGTAGGGGGTAGGTCACTACTCAACAGTACAAATAATAAGTAGGAAGAAGGGCAGCAGTGGAAGAGGGGCTTTAGAAGTGCAAGGAGGAAATGCAGCTATAAACTGAGGAAATGCAGCTACAAACCCATTGAAATACCAGTGCTGTCTGCATGGTTCTATGGTGAGTGTTATCCTGAGGAGGTGAGGAATGTGAGGCAGGGGGTCTGTGGTCTATGGCTTGTTTTTCCATCAATACATATGTCTGACTTCAAGTAAAAGATTAACGAGACAGCTAGCAAATGTCCTAGGAGACAAATTGATAAAATGCTGCTTGTACATGTCAAATGAGGGAGGGCTCATTCTCATCTCTGAGTCTCTGAATGAATCTGCTAGGATGCACACCTGCACCAGGAAGATTTCCTTGACAAGGTAACCCTTTCCACTGCAAAACGCATGAGCACGTCAGCATACAGCTTACCTGACACGTACATTCTTTCGGTCAATGTGGTTTGGAAAGAACCTTCCACCTACTTTTTTTTCTGCATGTGACGTACATTGCTGCATGTTACAGAAAAGCCTCAGGTAAAATAAATGGAAACTCTAACCAGCAGCTATGCACCTGGTGTTTTTGCATTTCCCAACAGATATTACAGTTGCTGGGATGATGTGTGAATCTTCTACACCACCTCCTATTGACAATTTAGTTTAGGTGTGGCATGAGAGAGATCTGTGTTATTGATACTAATGACCCATAGCCTATTGCTAAAGAGAAGGAAGAAAGGAACTGAGGGACTTTATAGTTTAAAAAAATCCAAAGCCATAAAACCCCACAAATATTTACATTCTACTACATTTGACAGCAACTACTCTATTATAGGCTGAAAAGATTGCAGACAAGCGTGCTGACATTTTCTTTTTCCAGGAATGGTCATGGCAATGGACAGAACAGCCAGATTGTCACTAAAGCTCACCCTTCCCAGGTACTAGAAACTCTGAAAAGTTTTCCTCTTCTGTTGGCAGTCTGTGCTATTGGTGATCCCTCAGAGTTAATGGTGTAATGCCATTGGCCTGAGTCCCGATGCAAGGAATGCAGTGGCACCCAGTCAACCACTAGCACTAACCACCATCTCCCTGCAGATCTTAACTAACTTGGCAGCTCAGCTCTGTGTAGTAACACCATAAAAAATGGGAGCACCTTTTCCTTCCCTCACTGCCTTCCTCTTCTTTTCCTGTTTTATTTTTTAGGCTTTTTTTCTTTTTTTGTTTCTTTTCGTTATTTTCTCGGAAAATCCTAGGAAGTAGAGTCCCTAAGGAGAAAAGTGATCCATCATTTCTGACACTTCAATGCCTGTCATGTTCTGATTTCTGCTTTACCTGAAACCTGTGAAGTGTGAGTCATATCCATTTTCCTTGTGCCACGACTGGGAAGAATGCTGATATGTGGGAACTGACAAAGAAGCATGAGGGAACCAATGTTCACCTTTTCATCCTGATGAAATCTGCTGGTGAATCACAGAGTAAGAACTTGACCTCACCCATGAAGCTGCATGAAGATTAAAAGAACTTCCTTGTGTCTCTTTGCTGTTCCTCTGACTACCACGTTTGTTGTCTAGAGATGAGCAGTTAAACCACCCCACTAAGCTCAGGGAGAATGAATTAAAGTCTTGTCAAGTGCCACCCTTGACAACCCAACTCTAAAATACATAAGCTATCCCTTTTGATGAGTCAAGAGTAACCAGTCTTGTGACTGGACACACCAGACCGATGTGGTTAGCTGAAGAAAGGGACATACTCAACCATCCTGAACCCTTTCATATTAGTGACATTGGATATATTTTGTGAGAAAAGTTTGTAGTCCTGAAAGGGAAGGTGATGCTGCAGGAAGTCAACCCTCAAATGATGTTTCTCAGTTAAGCCTCCCAGCATGCAAGAAAGCACTGGATAAGCTTGTCTAAAAAAGATGGAAAACAAGTAGGAAATTCTAAGGCCATCTACAGCTACCTCCCAAAGTAGGAAAAGGGAACAACATGAAATGAATGTGATTTGTTATGAACTGAACAGTCTTCTCTATTAAAGGCTATTTGCCACCTAGGGATTAAAACAGTCCTAATACTTTAGCTTTCTTTCCACTCCTAAGGGCAGCTCTTGAACTCTTGAGCATTTGGCCCATAGTCACTGCCAGGGTACTATGTCCTCCCTCCCCAAGAGTGCTGCCATAATGCAGGAAATAAGACACATGTTGTCCCATCCTGTACTGTACTTTTATTTCTTTTTTTTTCCTTCTTTGCAGCTGCAAAATACAACTGAGCAAGTTAAATTCTACTTCCCTTGAACACGGAAGTGCATTTTGTCACATGGTCACATCAGCAGACTGCAGCAACAAACACAGTCACCTGGTGAAACAATCCACTTGGAGATTTGGAAGGAAAATTTCCTTAGGGCAGGTGACACTGGACATCTGGCAGCCCTCTACTTTTGTTCTGAGAGTAACACCTACATTCTAGGGCATGTTGCCAGAAGCTGCACCCACCTGGGATGCAGCCAGCCCAAGATGAGAAGGAAAACACCAAATCCAGAAGGGATGATTAGCTTTTACTGATGCTTTTCAGGACAGAGGTACCTGGGAACATGCTAGTTCCCCTTAGGTGTTCAGTGCTGCTTGATAAAGTCAGGGAACTAAGAAAAATAATCAGGTCAGAGCCAGGCATGCATATGCTTTCTCCACAGGGATTACAAACTACTTGCCAAATATTCAGATTGGGTAATTGCTACCTGGATTACCAAGGGTATGCAGCCCAAAAGAAGATAATTGCTCAGTTTCTGATAGATTGCATCACTCCCTGCCTAAGTGTATGGCAGAATGAGAATCATCAACACATGATGTAAGGATACAAGCCTGCATGTAGTTTAGATAGTAGAGCTGAACCCATCGTGGCTGCCTGGAACAGAAGAAACATTAACCCCCACACTCCATTTATAGGAAAACAGTAATTTGATTTTGAACTCCAGAAGCATTTGTGGAATCCAGAGATTCCCCAAAATAACCTTCCCATTCTTAGGACACAGGGGACAAGCACTCATCCCTGCTCAACAATGTAAATTTGACCAAAGCTAATTTTACTCCAGCGTCTAGCTATGAGATCATTGTTCTACCAGCATACAAGTTTAGCCTTATGCTGCCACATATTTTATGACCAAGTGCAACTTGGAGCAAAGCCTGTGCTGTCTGTCAGGGGTGCTGCTACATGATAAAAAAAAATCCATCATCTGTTGTATTTAACTATAAAGCTCCAGTGAAAATCAATTTCCTTCTAATACAAATGCTTAGGTACTACTAAGATTCACAGAAAGATGAGACATCCAAAGTATTACAGCATAATTATATGTGAGAGTAAGAGATTCCTGAAGCATTTTAGAGGTACTTTTCTTCTCTGCAACCAAACAGCAATTCGGTTACAGAGAAGAGAACAGAAATTATTCAAATTTTTACTCTATTCCAGTCAGCTGTGCATACAGTGTGCTGACTCAGGAACAAGCATTAAAAAGCAGGAGCCATGCAGGAACTTACAAATCCAATTGTACATCTCCCAAGGGGGGTCATTACAGCAGTGTCAAAAAGGCCTTAAACAGAAGGAATGAATAGGTGGGGGGGAGATTTGACAGCAGGGGAAAACAGTGCTGGTAGAAAAGGCCCCAATAACAACAGGTCCAGTCAACATGCACAGCCTTCAAACTGAACGCTCATCCTGAGGTTTTAAGGAGGAAAGTGATAACCTGTATCGAAGTTATTAAGGAAGACATGGTGAAAAAATAATAACAAGAGAACACACATTAAAATATCCAGTCAGGGCCTACTTCTGTGTGCCATTAGAAGATTACACTCCTCCTTGTTTTCTTAGGTCCATAATATACTTAATTTTAGACACGATTGCAAACAAGCAAAGAGACTCAAAACTATATGTCTAAGAAAGCCAGGAGATGGCAATATTATTAATGCCTATTCAAGGTACTGAACCTGGCCATAGATAATATATTAATTAAAGGCTGCATTCAGTAACTTCAGAAAATGATTATTCAACACAGCAATGATGTTTTGCCTAATTGTGTAATGAAGTATTATCTTACTATGCAGTAAAGTTTAAACCAAAATGTTAGAGTAGGAAGATCACAGAGCTTTAGTGATAGGCTGGAACTTGTGAAAGGCATGTGTGTATTAATATTTGTCTTCAGAAAGTATGTAAGTCATTTCAATAACACTGTGTTTGTCTTCTATATGAGACAATGGATAGTCAACAGCCATTATTTCATTGTTGGGTAGATCATCAAATTAGTGTCTAAATTAAGGATCCAAATAATCTGTATTAAATAATTTGTCAATAAAAATAAAATAATTGTAATTTAAGGTAATCATGTTTGTGGTTTTTTTTCCTCTTATTAGCATTAAGAACGGGGATTTTTATCAATGCCCAAATCGCAGCTCCCTTAACACTTGGGAGGTATCAGGGATTCAGATCTTGTAGCAGGCCTCCCTCTCCTACATATGCATTAAAATGCTTCTTTACCTTTTGTGAAAATATCTTTTTTCTTGAGACAGGAACTACAAGTTCCACTCCTCCCATTCACACTGAGGAGAACATTACTCTCTAAACAGCACCACTTAATCCAAAACAAACAGCAAGATATCTAAAATATCTTTTAGTTTACTAAGGGACAGAGTACCTTCTTCCTGGAACAAATAGAGGTGAGAGGGTGGATTCAAAAGGACTGTGTTTGAACTGATCTAGCTCATCTCCAAGTACTATGGCCAAATTTATGAGTGTTTCCACAGGAAAAAAAAATAACGTCAGGAGGACATCCCCGGTTGGAATGCAACAGAACTGATTCTCACAAGCCCAGGAATGTTGCTGATTTTCATGAAAGAGCTGTTAATCTTATAATAAAGTAACTTTTGAATGTATTTTAAAGTCAGCAATGAGGGACCTCAGTGTAAGCAACCCTCCCTAGTAACAGGGCTGTAGAAATATTGCTGGAGGCAGGTCTTGCTCTGCTTTCTTTTGTCTCTCCACATAGTCTCTGCAGAAAGATACTACCAGAAGCAGAGAAAGGCTATAAAACTGAAGACATCATTTTAAATCGAAAGGCTTTTAGTGGTTACATTACAGGAGCTATCTGTTCTCAATAGTGACTATAGCAATTACACAGTGAGAACATCTAGGCAGGTGCACAATTTAAAGAGAAAAAGGACCTCCCCCCTTCACCCCCTTTTTATGAGAGGTCAGACTTTCTATTTCAGTAGGTCTGTTTGGCTAAAGAAGAAGAAATGAGGGTAGGGTGAAAGGAGTGGGTAGGATAGAAAAAGAGAGAAAAGAATGGGTAGTGGAAAAAAAAAACAGGGAAGGAGGATGAAAGAGAGAGATGACATCTGACTTGGACACGGGATGAACCACAAACCTAGTCATTGCCAGTGTCCAGGAACAAAAATAACTCATTTGACCACCCGCAGAAGGGCAGCTGCCAGTGTGGCAGGACAGTGCTGGTGTGTTCCCCGCACTGCTCAGCGCGGCACATCCTAGCCCACTCACAGATCTGCCCCTTTCGCTGCGCTCGTGCGGAGTGACAGAGCTCAGGGTGTTCTCGCAGTCCCTGTGGTTGTGGTTAGGAAACTGCCGCATGTTGGGTCTCAATAGAAAAAGTATTTTAATACAAGAAAAACAGGAAACTTAAACACGTTTTGGGTCTAATTCAATTTCAGTTCCCCGATTCCTTTATTTTCTATGGACAAAAGGCATGTAACAAAATTATGAACTGGGACATGAAGAAAGCAGAACTGTGCATATGACTGATATAGCTGGCTCATTATGTGAAAACTGAAGCCATGCAAAATATAAATTCAGAGCAGATTAAAACAACTCTCATCCAAAAAACCAGTTAGGGCCAGTCAAGCAAATCCCAGCACCTGGGCAGCCTTTGAACAGAACATATACGAACTGGCACAGGTCATGGTTTCAAAAGGGTACACCAGATTATGAAGAACCACAAGTATTCTTCCTTCATTTTAAACTGAAAGCAACCTCTGATTTAGGAATCTCCAGAGACTAGGCACAAGGTACTAGTTCAATGTCAGCCCTACACTTTCTTTGCAAGATTGTCAGGGCATTTTACTGCTAATGTACTAAAGCATGACACTAGCTCAAGATAACCACATTCTATTGAGAAACATAACAATAGAAATAATGGAATAAGCACTTCATGCAATTTGCTAGGAATGTAGTTTGGACACCAACAGCCAAAACAAACTAAAATGGCAAATGCAAGGACTCTATTTTGAAAAGATCTGCAAACAGACTCAGCAGCTTTACAGGGGGTCATATTTTCCACAAGGATAAACTGTCCTTGAACAATATTTTCAGTGTTCTGGGTACTAATGCGCTTTCTTTTCATATGGATTGTTCTCACCTCCGCTCCTTTCCTTGAACAAATATTTACTGTGACCAATAAAATTCTGCTCCGCATTTATGAGTTAAATAGCATTGCATTCCCCCATGCTGGTTCATATACCCATACATAGAGCGTATGTGCCCACAGAAATGACATCTCTACGTCTGGTGGAATTATTTTTAAGCAATCATATTCACTGTAGATTTCAGTCCTGATTCATCAATACATTTAATTCACTGTGAGTGAGAGGAATGAAGCATTCAGCTCAAGAAAGGAGGTGACATATTTCACCAGAGATAAAGCATTTCTGTATGTGAAATAGTGATGCCTGATGTGGTGCCCATAAGCATGGGAGTAAACACATCATCTTCACAGGGAGCTACTGACACGTTTAATTTTAAGAAAGCAACCAAAAATATTTTTAGTGAATTATTCATACACTTCTAAATGTGTTCAAGGATTTTACCAGGTCAGAGCTTGAGAGGGCAAATCACAGCCTGCAAGATGCAAGCAGACTATTAGTGATAAGCATGCTGGACTGCTATCTGTTATTAATTCATTATTCACCTATTGTTATGTGCTGCTCATCATCTTGAAAATTTCAGTAAAAGACTCATGAATGGAAAGAATCCTTACATGTGAACTGAGAACATCCAGCACAAACTATGTGAGGCAAAAAAGGGGGAAAATTTCACAGGTTAACATATACAAACAGAGAACATAATCTAAATAATTTTTATTTTTTACAAGGGGGACACAGCCTTGGTGCACTGGGGCCCCCCAGCATTGCTACTGTATTTATATAGCTTTGGGGAAGCCAGGGACCGTGCTCCACACACAGCTCCTTTTTGCTGAATTCCCCTCCAGGAGCACAGGGGCAAAGAGGAACACATCTCTTGTGAACACCTGCAACCAGCAGTTCCTTCCTCAGGCACTTAAATAGATTTTCCTCACACTACCATAAAACAAGACACTGGCTGTTCCCCTTCATACACCCCAAAATATGAACAGTTGTACTAAGAAAGAAGGTGAGAACACCAGGGGGTTCCTCTGGGATGCAAAAGTAAAGCTACATAAAGCATTAATGTCTACGTTGGACTTGGCTTTAATTTGCAAATCCCAACTGCTCTGCAGTGGCCCAAGAAGACGTTGAAGCTCAGGCTTTGTAGCATGCCTGAGGTCTGTCACACGCACACTTGTACTCAAATACCTTGTTTATAGAGTTGTTCCTAGTCTTACAGATCTCCCTCAAGTCTTCTGCTCTTTACAAGGGAGGCTCAGTGGCCACAGACTATCTGAAACAACCTTTTGAATGGTCGAGGTGTGTACCCAGACAGACAGTGATATGGGTGGATTGTGTCATTTTGTATGGTCTCCTAACAACTTGATTAGACCTGGACCTAACTTGGTTTAGGGCCTTGCTATGCCTGTGGTTTGAAATGATTAGAACAGGCATGCTTTATTTTCTGTTTTACACTTACGTTGATTGTGGACAAGCTTTGGTTTTAGTCAAGATAACCAGGCTTCCAGACAAGGTGATAGCCACAAGGCAACCACCAGGCTGGGTCCAATGGTGAGGGAAGCACTGACTTCGATGTTGGTGAATGGAGGAGAAATGTACCAATGTAGGCCCTTGGTCAAAGCAGAAGAAGGTGGGAATTCCTTCCCAAAAAAGAGGCATCTGTCCAGTGTGAGGAAGGACATGTTAAACAGCCCATACTACCTGCTCTGCAGCAGGAGATGTGCACCGTACACCAAAGCCCTCAGTGTCAAATACCAGTGAAGTGTTAAGCAGCAAGAAAATAGCTGTAACCACCAGCACACTGGGAACAGCAAAACCTATTGGCTTTGGCACACGTGCAAAGCATATATGCCTGGGTTGCCTGGAATAGTAAGAGATACAAAATGCAAGACTGCCAGGAGTATTGGTGAGAGGGGCTGGGGACATGCACTGCTGAGCAGGAAAAAAAGGATATAATCCCACGTGCTGAGCTCAAAGGAAATCCAGATGGTTTCCTGACCATCTTGAGAGTGAGAATTTCAGATCCATCAGGCCAAGAAATGAGAACTACATAGAATCATAGAATCATGTAGGTTGGAAAAGACCTTTAAAATCATCAAGTCCAGCCTAACACTGCCAAGTCAGCCACTAAACCATATGCCTGAACACCACATCTACAAGTCTTCTAAATACCTCCAGGAATGATCACCCAACCACTTTTCTGGGCAGCCTGTTCCAATGCTTGACAACCTTTTTGGTAATGAAATTTTTCCTAATGCTCAATCTAAACCTCCCCTGGAACAGCCTGAGAACATTTCCTCTCAGCATATCACTTGTTACTTTTGTTACCTGGGAGAAGACCCCAACACCCACCTTGCTACAACCTCCTTTCAGGTGGTTGTAGAGATCAGTAAGGTCTCCCTTGAGCCTCCTTTTCTCCAGGCTAAACATCCCCAGTTCCCTCAGCTGCTCCTTACAGGACTTGTGCTCTAGACCCTTCACCAGCTTGAGCGAACCGTATCACAACATTTAGAAGACTTTCATGTTCACTTGATTGCAAGGTTGTAAGGTGTTTTTTGTACTTAGAGCAAGCACTTTCCATACTAACACCTGTACGACAATTTGATATTTGAAAGCTGTGTCATCTGAAACCTCATCTGTCTGATTTCAGCAAATTTACCTCCTGTCAGACACCAAAGATCTTTACTTTTACTTTAAGATGACTTTATTTCTAAACTTATAATTTTGCTTTACAGAGAAAACATAATTTTCAGCTATTATTTGACCACTATCAAGCAATTATCAGCAACAGCACAGTACGAGTCAGACTCATCTACACACCACACAATACATACAGAAATGTCTCTCTTTCAAATCAAGCCACAGTGCTGATTTCAGGGACTTTTCCAGCACTCCGGAGAAGAGACAGCAGGCTGAATTAGACAGCAGTGGCAAGCAGCCAGTGTGCAGGTGAGAAAAACAAGGAACCACTACCTTCATCTCTGCCCAGCATCTCCATATGCCTGACCCCTTTCAGCCTCTGTATGATTTCATTTATTTTCATAAACGAGATTCTATTCCACAACTGCTAGGAAGACATTAAGCATTGTAAATAAATAAAATAGGTATACTGTTGTCAAAAGACACTGAATAATTACAATTTGTGATGCATGAGCTTTGCTGTGCTGATTATGTTAACTTAGTAAATTGCAAAATTAATTCAGCCACAAAAGGTTTCCCAGTCAATTGTGCAAATTGGCACGGTTCTGTTGCAATGCTTTGTATTTCTAATGCTGCCTTTAATCAGAGGATCTCAAAATATATTTGTGATCCATTATTAATAAGATGTACTATGTTTCCTTAAGCTATGTAAGTATGATTGTAGCATATCCTTCCCTATCTTATTGCACTTTTTCACGTCTGTAAAACTGCTGTACCCATGCAATAGCAAAAATCTGACCACTGCCATGCTTCTAGTTTACAAATGTGCTAGTTGTGTATGTACATGTCTCCACCGCTCCTCTTTCCTTCCTATGCAGGTACAAAAGATACAAGATGATCAGAGGATATAAAACTTGTAACAGTCTTTTCCCAGATGCCTGTTTCTTGAACTTTTCTAGTGTGATCCTCCAAAGGAGGAGCAGTAATAGAACTGAAATGTGGCAGTGTTCAAGGCCAGGTTGGACAGAGTCTGGGGCAACATGGTCTAGTATGAGGCATCTGTGCCCAGGGGCTGGAACTAGATGATCTTTAAGGTCCCTTCCAACCCAAACCATTCTGTGATTCTACGATTCTACAATTCTACGTGTTTGCATACACATGTGTATGTGTGAGCTGCAAATCAGTACATCACTCTGCAGAATCATGTAACATCTGAGAATCTGCAGAATCATGTAACAACCTGAGACAGGTAAGTCTAAAATTTACCCTTTAGAAACAACTGCATACCTAACTTGTCTTACTAATCACAAAGGTTATTCATGGTGAAAGGGATTTAAACATCTAATTCAGTTTTAACCATGTATTCTTATTTAAAGGCTAGAAGGAAACTATTATTTTACAGATAGTGATCAGAGACACCAGACTTACTTTCCCACAGTTGCATTGTAAGTCTGCGGCCACACTGGCAACTGCATGCACTCAAATTACTATTAATTCTGCTTACAACATCAGTGCCTAAGGACTGCTGAGAATGGAGAGCCTTCAGTCTTGCTAGGCTCTGTACACAGAGAGCTGCAGCCAGGCCCTGCCTAGAGCTCTCACAGCCGAAACAAAGAATGATGGAGGAAAGGCAGTAACAAACCCAGCAAACTGTGTGATAGAGACAACTTTATAGGAGGTCCAATCATGGTTTCTCCTTAACAGGGTTTAGATAAAGTAGGGTGTGTAGACCTAAAAGAAACAAGGGAACGATGAGGAAGGAGAAACAGGCCAGAAAAGCTGAAGATAAAACAGCACAGACAAGGAGCAAAAATGAAGTGAAAGGACTGTGGGGAGCAGGAACAGGAGAGAGACAGAGCTCCTGCGAAAGAGGATGGTGTGCAGAAAATCCTCCAAGAGAGCAAGCTCTCACAGCACCTAACAGCCCCTGTTTCAGCAACTCTGGTAGCTGTTCCTCTCTGTGGTTCAGTGGAGGCATCGCTTGTGTCCTAACATCCTCTGAGCAAGAGCTCCCTGCACAACTCTGCATTGAGGGAAGGGGGAGGGATGGGCACTGGCCAGAGCCCATCTACTTCCCCATCTTCTCACAGCCAGCTCAGCACTGGCTGCCTCTGCAGCTGCTCTGCCAGCTAAAGAGCTCAGCCACAAGGCCAACCACAAGCTCGAACTTCTTTTCTTGCTAGCTGGATCACCACTTGTATCTCTCATAATAGGCCTGTTGTGAGCATGCCACAAACACGTTGCACACTCCTGCTTCTCTTCCATATCCACACTATTTCCCTTTCTGGTTCAGATGAGCAGAAATATATACAACAGATGAGTGAGGAAGATAGATAGGAAAGAGGAAAAAAGCACCTAGATGATGTTTTAGGCAAGTGTGCTGACAAACATGCAATCCCTCTAAAAGCTGCTCCTATTAAACTAAAACTGAATTTGACGGGCAGGTTTCCATCTTTATTACTTTTTCATTAAAACTTTCAAGAAAACCACAATTTCTAAGTCTACTCTACCAGAGGGTTATATCGTGCACACTTTTCCCGCAGACAAAAGGCATACAGGACATACAGCACATACAAAAGGCATACAGGGCATACAAAAGACACAGACATACAGCAGATCATGTCTATGATATCTGGAAACAGAAGATGGAGGTGCTGCCACTTACCTCCACATTCCTGTCCCTTGTGGGAAGAAATGGAGTTCAAGGGGGTGGGTGTACAACCATTTCTCATGGTATCTTGCCAATCCTCTGCCCCTGGGTCTATTATGATTAATGCTGATCCACCACCTGGAGTCTGTGTTGGCCATTCATACTGTTTTTCATGGCGAGTAACCATAGTAAGCATGTGTAATGGATCTCTACCCCGATTTTTTTGAGAGTTCTGGGTCTGCTGGAAAGATGAAGCAAAGTTAAACTGGGCCCCAGACCTCACCATGTAACTGAGTCCCTCACTGATCTACTCTCTGCTGAAGTGCTTGTAACAAAGGTTCCCTCTCCCTTGTGGGTATATTAGGAGTAGCAGCAAGAAAGGTGTTACAGCAGGGTCACTTCACAACATGCAGCAGGTAAGAGAAAGTATTTTCTGCTCCTAAGCCATTCCGAACCCTGTTCAGCAGCAAGTTTCCAGAATCCTTCAGTGTGACACAGCTCACTGCCTCTAAAAGGGTGACCTTGTAACAAGAATATCAAAGTTAGGGCAACAGGTTTCTGAAACATTTCAAACATGTTCTTGTGAACCATCATTAAAATGGCCATTTGTGGGTAAGAACAAAACCCTGAGTAAAGGTTAGCCCTCGCATGCTTCTGAAAAGCCATGTGTTCTGTTAAACAAAACCATTACAGCACAAGCTGCAAACTATTTCCAACATCCAGAGCCAGAGTTCATATAAAACTATCAGATCAAATTTGTATTGTAAAGTTTCTACTAAAATAAAGTCACGCCTGATAACGTTGATATACTACATACTGTTACATAGGTAAATCAATATTATCATTACCCCCCTGAGTGCAATACTCAAGCTAAGGTTTGGTAATTAAAGCAGACTGCATTTAACAGAATATCAGAAATATTTATTACATCTTTAAACAATTGCCTAAAAGCAAGAGCCCTTGTGATTCAAAGTACAAAAACAGGATTTTGACAGCACTCTGTGGAAAGAGAATTTTCTTTCTCCTTTTGGCACACCACCATCAGATCCCCTGCATGAAATCCGGCCCTACAATAAATATCCAGGCCACATACAACACATATATGCACCCTCAGGCACCTAAAGCTTCAGCTGTTGCAAACTACCATCGCTTGCTTGACCTCAGCACAACTGTCCACAGCATCTGAGGATCTGGCCCAAGGAACATATTCCATCAGAAACCAAAAAACCAGTTTTAAGGTGGCTTTTGACAGATTAACAAGGTTGGTGTTATTTTTCAAATGAACATCCTTTAGGTCATAACAGGCCTTCAGCATTTTTATGTAACAGCATTTAAGCTCATCTGCAGACTGTTCAGGTCAATGCCAACACACAGGATTGCCAGACACTGGTGGTCAGGGCTTATAAATTATTACATTTTATTCTCCAAACAAAAGGCCTACAAACTCAGTTGAGATTTGAAAATTCATCCCACAGAAGGGCAGATTATGAGCTGGGGCTGAGACTGTGGCTGTGACAGAGAGGGCCCGGCTTCACAAGCCCCACCAATTCTCATGCCTCCCTCCTCACCTAGCTTTCCGAGATAGATGCTTTGCTTCTATGCAGACACTGCTGTGCATGGGAAGCACAGGCTCTGGTATAACAGCAGGGTTTTCTTGTCTTTCTGTCCAGTTGCTAAAGTGGGCAGGTCAGTAGGATCAGAGGGTTAGTAAATTTTACTAAATCAAGTCTGCCAATAATACAGTTTGGGTATTTGGGATTTTCAAGGTTTTTACTAAACCAGCTCATAAAAAGACTCATCTACTCATCTGTTTGTTCTCAAAAAAACGTAAACTTCTTAATTCACTGCACATTTAGTTGGAAAACCCATGGCCCTGTGATGTATCCAGAGCTCTACCACCCAGAGAAGCACTGCAATGTGATGACCCATTAAACAGTATCACTAGTAGGAGCAACTTCTAGGTATAAACAGAAAATCTTTGCAAGCAGTGGTCAATTGTTCACTGAAGCAACTGCTGTTAGAGGGTCCCCTCTTCGGCTGACTGCTACCATCCATCTGAAAGAGTTAGCTGCCCCCACCACAGAGCTCTTCTTCATTGCTATTACAAAGGCTAGCAGGTTAATTCAATGCAATGAAAGCTCATTATTTTAAGCTGGCTGACACTGCCCAGAAGCAGATTCTCACTGTCTTTTTCCAAAGGACTCTGCTGAGGCAACATCAGTACAAAAAAAAAAAAAAAAAGAGATGTTGGTAACCAGCAACAAAAAGGAAAGAACATCTGAAACCAGTGTGCTGCTCAACAGTGGATGTCTACCACATCCTAGAACACAAAACATCATTCAAAGATGAAATCTGCAAGCAAAACCAATCTTTGCCTGCCAGTGCTTTTCCTTTGAAAGAGATTGAAGAAAAAAGTAATTTCAGTGAAAGACTACTCCTCCTTTACCTGAACAGAATCTGGGGGAACTCTGGGAATACAGACCTTGGAGAAAATTAATATCTACTGGAAATTAGGTTCTGAAAATTATTAACAAGTAGTCAGCTTTTCTCATGGCAATGTTAGAATTTGAAGCTAACGAAGAAGACAGTAAATTTCAGCAGACAGGTCTGAATTACATTCCTCTAATGCTCAGACCCAAATGGTACCTTGGCAGCAGTTTGGCCACAGCAAGTTTTTTGCCTTGATTTTTGTTTCTTGTTTTGTTTTTCTTCCATATAACTGCCCAGAATGGTGACTGCTTTGTTCATAAACACAAATTTCAAATTCAGTTTCCAAGGCTTTGTTTTGGAAAATGCCAATTTCCTCTAAAACACTCTTTCAATGGGGAAAATAAAAATTCTATGCTTCTTCCCTTCTCTCAGGATGGATCTCATTTCAAACATGCAGTAATTTGTCAGCTTTTATTCCACATCTTGAAACAGTAAGTCAAGATGAATTTCCAATTAGCCAGATTTTGAAATAAAGAGAATGAGACACTTCCGTGAAGCCTGGATTGGCCTGCAGGTTCGCTCTGTAGCTGTTGGTGAAGATAACCTCTTGATGATGGCAGTGTTGGTCTTTGCAGGAAAGGAAGATTAAAAGAGCAGGGATAACAAGTAGAGAATAAAAACCTTCTCAAAGAATTTAAAACTTCTATTCCACTATTCCATGTCCTCACTGCCAGCAAATCTCAGAACAAATAAAAATTGTGCCATTCAGTATAGTATAACTGACTCCTTCATGTTCCCTTCATCCTTATTCTTTTCATGTCAGTGCTGTGGAAGATGAAACCAGGTAACTTCTGTTCAGCCTAGGCATGGAAGTCAACACTGCACGATGTAGACAAGCAAGGGTCTCCCTGATTTCAAATGGAGTCTGCAAAACCAAGCAAGACCAGTCCAACACCATCAGTCCCAGGATGAGGTTCCCCATATCCCTTCATAGACATCCCTTAGCCATGACCTGCCTCTTCCCTGCTGCTGCAACCCTAGGTCTTTTCACACCAGAAAGCAGCATTTACACCAAATTGCAAAGTGGTTTTACAAGGTGGAAAGGCACCAGCTAGGGGCTAAAGAAAGGCCAATAAACTCCTCGAACTTGTAACAAAACAACAGATTTAAACCCAGGTCAACTGAGGTGAAGGGCATTAATTGCCTGTATTAACAAGGCTCTGTGCCTGCGGCAGCACTGAATTGGAAAAGACAGTACATCTTGCTGTAAAGAAGACAACTAAACAGCAGCTACAACAATTCTTCCCCCAATTTCTTTTACTTTTCATTACACAAGTAATCTTATTTTTATGAAGTAAGACCTCTTCAAAGTCCGTTGGCCACCCTTTGTAACTGTGCCTGTTTACCCCAGCATATGTACTCTCACACATACATTATGCTCTGACAAATGCCTGGAAAGGAACTTCAGCCAGTTTTGTTCTTAAGTGATAATCAAAGAAATCCTCCATCACGTGTTGAGGCAGTGTGAGTTGGCCACACTGGGATGAAGAGTCATGCAGATGTTACCCAAGTGCTTCCATTAACTTAATCTTCCTCAGAAGAGCCCTTCTGCTGCCAAGTACTTAAGAGTGTCACTTGGGATTTAGATGCCATTTTTGTTCACTACTGAAGACTGGTCATGTGTAGGAATCTGCAGCCCTGATAATAGGGTTTACAGAACACCATGAAAATAGATTACTGGCTGCTGAAAACATTTTAAAAAGACAATGTTACCTTTTACTAGTCTTGGAGCGCTTTCAGGCATGGAAGGCTTAATGATTGTTTATTCCCCTATGTTTTCTAGAACACCAGCTTAGAACAACATAAGGATCATCATAATAATTGACTAAGATGCTGACGAAATTATACAAGAGGCTATACATCATTAAATGTTTGCCTTCACATCATTTTAAAATATAAAACTGTATTTCATGATCAGAAAATGAATCAGACTCTTCCAATTGTCCTGGCATACGCTGTTATCTCAGTGATGAAACCAGTTTTACTTTTTTCCTTTTTTAACTCAGTTGTTATGTGGGAAGATGTAGTAGTATAAAATAGCAAGAAATAGTATGAGTAAATTTAACTTGAAAAGTTTAGTATGTGTTTTAGAGAAAAGATTAACAAGTTCTATTTTTTCAACTGTCTTTCTATCTCCATTTTTTTCATCTTGCATTTGCTTCAGCCAAGCAATTCCAACAGTTCAGAAGGACAGATGTTCCATCTCATTCTATTCCCAGACAAGCCACTTTGTAAAATTACATTTCTTTTGAAACATTAGTAAAACAGTTTAAAGACCATCAGAAGTTTTAAAGGAAAATTGCAGAGGAATAATAAGCAATTTGTTTATATCTAGTTTCTATACTGGATTTTTTTAGTCGCAGTACCATTCCTCAGTGTAATACAGTTTGAAATGTATTTTCTACCTTGTGGTTCTTCCTGGTTTGCATCTATATAAGTACCACAAGTCTCATCACAATCCATACAGACTATATGAATTTATCATATTCAAGGGTGATGTGGTCAGGGATGTGTTCAGTGAACCAAGGCATACCAAATACACCTCACAAGGAGAAAAAAATTATTTAAAATACACTACTGTCCTGACTGGCCAATCAAAGCCTACTCAGTAAGGACATTCAGATCACACAGCTTCATTTCATAACATCACTGTTAAATCTGCTCATGCTAATACACTTCTACAACAAGGCCAGAGAGGCAGAAACCTTTGGTTGACTCTCAGGAACTGCCCACCTACACTGGCTCTTCCTGATGGCAGCAGAATTAAAGTCTCAAGAAACCCAAAGTAAGATTTAAAAGCAGTCACTTAAAGTGAGCACTGCTGATGCACAGATCACTCCACTTGGGTGCATCTATATTACTGATTTAGCTGGGATCATAGGGACCTTTCTGAGTCGAACCTCCCAACCATCCCCATTTACTCACATTGCCGGATGGTCTCAGAGCTAAACCAGAAAGACGTGTCCACGTTCGTCCATGGGACTAGACTCGCATCAGCCTGAAGCAGCCTCCTGAAATGTGCATAGTGTGAGCACCAGGGCCAGAGCACTGACAGTTCCTTTCTGTAGATGTGTTGCTGTAATTCCCAGGTTCTTAATAAGATACAAACACCGATGCTTTCAAAATGGAAAAAAACACCTCACATGCATCTTACATGGTTTAAGTCAGACCACACAACCTTTAGGAAAGTACAGCATTAGGCCCAGATCTCAATAATAACTGATGAAATCAATTGACTATAACTCGCATGATCTTTTACGTATTTGATTCTGGCATATAGAAATACATTTCAAATTAGGCTCTTAAAATCCTATTCAATAGGTCCTAATTATTTATCAGAAAACACAGACTTAAGTTTACAAACACTGCCAGTATGAATTTGTTGCTTAAAGCTCCAAACCTGCAAACACTTACAAAAACCTCATTGCACATGAGGATTTTATGTAACGCCAGTGTTGCCTACACATAGTAAGCCTTAATGCATACATCATAATTTTGAGATCAAGACACATAATCAAAATGAAGAACTTCTCAAAGAAAGGTTCATGCTCTTATTCTGTTACGAAGATCCACAACATGAAATGGTGATAGACGAATTCAGGCCAAGATACTCCATTTAAGCCAGTTCATGTAGCCTGGGAGAGATACCCGGCTTTATCCACCTTCCCGTATCAGACACAGCTTGTTCAAAGCACACTGAAGAATTTGACTCCTAGCTTTTGAACTTCAAAGGCACCACTAGAGATAGCAGCAAGGTGCTTTAACGTTTAACTTGGCCTTTTTTTCCCCTCTATTTGTAGCTATTTTGGAGTTAATCACCTAAGATTCCTCTACTGTCAATGGAAAGAAAGAGGACACTTTAGGGTATCAACTTAATGTGATCTGAATCCCACTTTTATGGAAGGACAGTGGACTGTAAAAATAACCAGGTGCAACAGTGGGAAAATTCCTGCCATCCTAATGTCACTAGGAATTTTACTATTGATTTCAACATGAACTAATGAAATGAGATTTGAGGTAATTTTGGCTATCCTTTAGTTATTTTGCACTATTTTCAGCAGCATTTTGTCTCCTTTCTCTAGCATCAACTGAAAAAAAAAAAAAGAAAAAAGGATGCTCATGTTTGAGTGCACAAATAGAAAATTGTTATTGTGTTAGCCTCCCTGAAAAGCAAGACAGCACTCAGTGAAAAGTGCATTAGGTCAAATCCAATTATTTAGTAACTCCAAAGAGGTCAATGGAATTGCAGCACAGATGAATTTGGTCCACTGCTGCAAACTAAGAAAAGTGAACTAAATTCTGCCCAAGGTACATGCACTGAAGACTACACATTTAGCAGATAAAAACAAATTAGCTTGCACCACATAGAATCAACTCATGCATGCTCTGCCAATGTAAGCCTTCTGCCAAATGCAGTGGACCCTACTCCTCTAATTTGAAGCAGCAAGATTTGGATTTTTCTTTTTACACTTACATATAATAACATGATCACATAAGGAAGATTTTCTGTCATCGCTTTTCCTTCAGTTACAAAACAGAATACAGAGGCTAGGGGTATTATGAAATAACAGTAGTGGACTGTATCCCAAACCAAGAATTATATTAAATTAAAAGGGAAATACAAATTTGTCTCATGACTGCAGAGCTTCAGTTTTACTTAGATAATTCTAACAAAAGTAATCACTCATGTCTGATTTACAATTGTGCATGCACCAAATATGGGATGGAAGATCTTATTAGCCTTCCAGGAAAAATGTGTAAAAGACATGCTCCCTAAAAAAAGTAAAACCTGCTTTCATTATTACATAGCTAATCTTACTCATCTAATATTGGTACAACAATGGACTAAAACAACTGTAGCTCCATTGCATATAAATAGCCCCTCTCTTATTTCAGTGTGTTAGACTCTCCTCTCCAAAACCTATTCCTCAGCTAGAAAGCAAACTTTCACCTAATATTATCTTGCACTAGTTACAGCTAACACTTTATGCTTAGAAGTTGCAAAACTACATTCCTTATTAAATGTAACAGAGCTTAACAAACTTTCAGAATCCTGCAGGTATTCTTAGGAATTTGCATAATTGGAAATGCAAACTGGTATCCTCATAGCTATCCAGCTGCCCAGTTCTTGAATTTCACCAAACATGGTACTTGCCTACTTTTGAGGATGTAGACCCCAGTCTCTCCCAGAATAATCCATCAGTACTCACAGAAAGAAGATACCAGTGAGTGCTTTCCAGGCTGAGCCCTGAATGAAAAATGTGGGGATAAAAAGGAAAAAACTTCCTGTGAGATGATAGCAATTTGTCTTCAAGTATCATCTGCTTTTTAAATTTTCAGACACCAGAAGGACTAAAATATCACATAGATGTTACATTTTAAAAAAGGAAAGTCCTGGAAGTATCAGAAATAAATGGAGTTCTCAGGGGCAAATTCTGCAGCCTTTCAGTGGGAGTCAGCCTGAGGGGGTGGGAGTGGAGTCACACTAATTGGTAACACAGTCATTCAGTTCACTCCTAGACTGGTGCTGATTTCATCATTACACTATAGAGAAAAGTGCAATTATTTACAAATAATTTCACAAATAAATTGTCTGAATTTACACATGAGTAATTTAGCCCAAAGTTACATTTTGCTCTGCAAAAGGCATTTTCCAGTAGCATACAAAGGCCCAGACTTTGAAAGAAGGGAGTGATGCAAACATTGCCTCAGTAAGTTCTGTTTATCTTACGTGAGAATTGGTTTAACATTAACAATATACGCCACACAAAAACTCATATGGGCTGAACACTGCAAGGCTGCCAATTTAATTTGAAATGACTTGACAGAAAATCTCTAGGCCACCAAATGCTATTATAAAGCACTGTATTCTCATTAAAGGTCTGAGCCCTTTTTTTTCTTCCCTAGGGCAAACTCCTCGTGAGGCTATCCCTCTGGCATAACATGTGATAGAGCTAATCTGTCTTCACTTGGACAGCATTGCGGATATGCAAACCCAGGTGGCACTAATAGGTTTACAGTAATAACTATGGAATTGGATACAGTATGTTACACTGTGAGAAATTCCCACAGATCAATTTTTGTGGTGAAGGTTAACCAACAGACACAGAGCCGTAATATTCTTTTTTCATGGGTCTGTTAACAATTTTATGGTTTTAAAATAAAAGAAAGACTCTGCCATATTTGGACAGAATATAAATATTTAACTTTTCAAACATAGCTACAATATATGTGCATAAAAAATGCTCCCTTGGAAAGACAACTTCTGTTGTCAGTTATTCCAGTACAAATCTGGAGGAATTCCATTGGCTTCAAAGAAAGATACCAATATAAATGAGAGCAGAATATACCCCCAAAATGTATTTAACATAATATCATGTCATATCATTTTGTTCGTACATTTTAGTGGCACTTTTGTAACTTTATTATTGGAAATTACAATGAGAATAAAATTAGCTGCATAATTATAATGAATGCACTATACAATTCAGAATACCCTTGTTGTAGTAAAGCATTATAGGCAGAGACATAAAATTGCGATCTGACCATTTGTGGTCATTAGGGATCCCATGGTACTCTTTGTAAGATTAGGGGTTTTAATCTCAGTGTGCTGGCCAAATTCCAGCATGGGTAATTACATTCTCTCTACCTAAATTCTCTGCATTTTACCCAAGGTGGTTGCATTTCCATGGTGCGTGAAGTGTTCCTTGCACATGGATTTTAAAACTCTGTAATACCCGTTAGCATGAAAGGTGTTATACAAGATGTGATATCCTTGTTACAATTAAGTTAGAGTACACTCATTCCAGAAAACAGAAAAAGCCATCTGTCAATCAACTACAACATTTAATGTACTGATTAAAAACATCATTTCAGCTCAAGAGGCACTCCTGTATTGTGGTATGTTATAGCCTTTGCAGTCATAAATTCCATACCCACGTTAGCTACCACAGATGGAACATATTGAGAAGTTAAACACACAGCACTGGTGACTGAAGAGGATGTATACAACCACACTGCAAATTCACCCAGCTTGT
The DNA here is from genome assembly GCF_012275295.1 of Melopsittacus undulatus. Taxonomy (NCBI): domain Eukaryota; kingdom Metazoa; phylum Chordata; class Aves; order Psittaciformes; family Psittaculidae; genus Melopsittacus; species Melopsittacus undulatus. The sequence continues at coordinate 29,320,282 of NC_047529.1, read as the reverse complement.
CAGCCCCCAAACAGCACTATTACTAGCTCAAGCCAAAGCATCTGTCTCACTTGAGAATAACAAAGACATCTCATAATCATCTAGGAGAGAGAGTTCTGAAATTAAAAACAAAGCCAGACAAAAGAAATGCATTTCTCAACACACAGCCACCTGAACACTTCAAAAGCTGGGTACCTGTCTACCTACAGATAGGATGGTTGATTGCCTACCCAAGCAATTTATTACTCCCTCAGATGATTCAGGTAGTGCCTCCTACTTCAACACCTACTCATCCTCACTAGTAAGCAAAGACATATGGAAAGAGGGATGATGTACTACGCAGCATTGCAAGATGGCATTCCAGCCCAGAATGTCACCTCATGTATGCCTTTTGCCTATGATTTTGTCAGCCATTTTGGTTCATCTTTCACATAAAGATATGGACTGGAAGAAAATAACAGAGAATTACCAGAAAAAGCAGTCATGAAAAATACTTCCAACCTTTCCTTTCACCAGCATGTCTGTCACATTTTTGACAGTCAGTTGTTCCCCATAAGAGGCCTGACAGTCCTCAAGCACAGAATGAAATCATTAAAGTAGATTTGAGTTTCATACACTTAATTCATCTACTAAAGAGAAAAAAAAAAACCTCTCAGGATTGTTCTAATCATCGATCCAGTAAGTTATGAGCTAGGTCCAGAAATGCTTACTCTAGCAGAATGGCATCTTCATTTGGACTGAGACTGTTGCACTGAAACTAGTCATGTACAATTCAACATAAGTAATGTCTTAGAGTCTAGCCTGGTGAAACCAGACATGAATATATATATAAATATATATGTTAAGTGATTAACAATTAACACACAAATCACTTGTGCTGAGCAGCGCCATGTGCAATGATTGACACTAAGTGCAGTTGGAAGCAGGAAATCACTGATTTTCAATTAATATTTAAGCAGGAAATCATTTACTATTGATTGTTATTAGGCAGACACTGTTGTACTGAATTAGTGCAAAATGATCTGATACATAAAAAACCTACCATTAATCAAGGTAGTATTAAGAGAATTTAACTGCATACTTTAAACAGTTCTTATTTGTTTAAGCCTTCCACAACAATCTACACAGCCCACTTACACAAGATACAGTTTACTGCTAAGATTAATGTTGTTTTCTATATTTATGAAAAGTCTCTTGTGTGGGCCCTCACATCAGAAAAAGACTTTATACAGTGGTTTCTGCTAAAAGGTTGTTTGACAACTGATACTATGCAACTGCCACAGCCAATCCTTTTTCTCTCTAGAGAAAAGTAGAGGTATTTCAGACTCAACATCTGATAACAATTTCAATAGCCTCTCTTTTTAACTCTGAATCTTCAGATTACCATACTATATCAGTATCATTTTTGTTTGATGTGGAATCATATTCAACCTGCTATGGCTAACCAATGCAATGTCCAAATTCAAGAGAACAGCATCTCCCTTTCAGATCACCCGTAATCCAGAGCTTCCAGGCCTGACTCCATATACAGGCAATAAAGAGAAGTTGTGGAACTTAAACACTCCATGACTGTATTCCCATTTATGCTTTGCATTGCACAGGCATATTCAGATCTGAACTGACCCTATGCAACATGGGCATGTCTGTGAGATATCCAGTTGGAATATAGTCTCCCTTTGATCCACGTCTTGGCAGTAAGGATGGAAAGACACCTCAAGAGCATTACTCCAATTGCTTCAGATCTAAATCAAGTCTGGAGCTGCCAACCTCTTGATGAGGTAAGCTACAACCAAGACAAAAATCTTTCAGAGCTCATATCCTGAACCCATTAAACAGATTAACAAACAGAATGATGAACAGAAATAAACTATTATGTCCATTGAGTATGAAAAAAATGAGACCCAAATAGACCTAAGGTTACAGGAATGGCTCTCAGTTCTATCAAGCTCTGGTTTGGTATCTTACTTTTAAGATGCCTTCTTACCACATGTGCTTGCAAAGACACAGGCTCCTCAATGTCTTATTGATCAGAGCCTTCAACTTTGCCAACATCTTTGAGCAACAGAGGAAAAAAATATTTTTCATCCAAAAACTTAAACACCAAACTTTCAGTAAAAGATTTTTCCTACTTTACTTCTGAGGAAAAGGCCTGGCTGAATCTTCCAGCTTTAGAGAAAGGTCTGACTGAGTTTAAAGCCAACTAATAAATTAGTTAATTAATGAATTGGCAGCTCCTGAAATGGTTGCCACATTTTCAGTTACCCACATCCAAACCCAGCCTTTTATCTCAACTCCTCTCCCTCTTTCAGTGAAATTCCACATCACCTGTTCCTACAGTACCATAGCATTAACCTCTGAACTAATCTGAAAAAGTTCTCTTTTCTCAAAAAGATACCCAATCTCCTGTATTACATAGACATTTGAAACTGCACCTTATGCAGTTTTATTCTTGACCAGCTCACCCTCACCTCTCCAACTTTTCTCAGTCCCCAGGCATCAGAAGTCATCATTTTCCCATTATGCAACACACATTTCAAAATACAAATGACAATGCTAAAATCACTGCTCTGCTTTGTTCTGTACCCACTTATCTTCATGTACTACTCCCTTTCCTCCCTCTACCATATCTGTCAAAGTTTCCCAATCTCTCCTCCCTCCTTTCAAGCTATCTCTAAAATGCCCCATGTGAATCCTCCTCACATTCTCATCTTTCTACCCCCCTCATTTAGGCTTTGCTCCCTTTTGTTATGCATCAAGTTACTTTTCTCCTCATTTGCCATTCACTTGCACTGCATTTCTCCCACAAAGCATCTTAATCATAATGCTACAGAGAGATTTTTAAATCTCCATTAATAAGAAATGTGAATATATAAGGCATGTATTTCACACAGCTCAATAATACCTATTGTCTCTCTCAGCCAAGCCTATTGTAGGCTGCATGGGGTAGTAGCATTTTCACCTTGTGTATCTGTATAGTACCAAGTACTCTCCCAGAATTCAGCAAATAATAAAGCAGTTGTGTATCTTAAAGAAATGAGATAACACAGTAATAATGACCATACACATATGCAGTAACTTTTCTCCAGATGGATTCCAAGGCACTCTATACCATTTGCCAATTAACGGTACAAAATAAAGTATTTACATAGGACTCATTTCACCCACGAACAATGGCATAACGCCAGCCATGCCTTAATTGCACAGAGTTACACAATGCAAATTTAAGACAGGAAGTGAAGATTCACGTCATATTTCAGGGAGAATTAAGGCTGGTGTATTAGAATTTCCAGAACTGGCTGTAAAATGAAAACAAATTCTCAAATTGATTACAAAATGTCAGGTTTTGTTAGAATTCTGGAAGTATCCAAACCATTTTTATCTGGACAATGAAGGGAAGAGTTAAATACACCCCAGACTCTGAACACTTCCAAAGGCTGCTGCAATTTAAAGAAAAGGGAAAAAAATAAAAAAAGGCAAAACCTGGTGTACTCCTGAATAGCTTTAATAATACTTAAAACTGGAAACTAGCCAGGACCTGGGCCCTCTTCAACAATTGTTGAAGGATTTTACTCATCATAGACTGGGACTTCAGATGACAGGAAATATCATGTTGTGGAAATCTCAAGAAAGCAATTTAACTGTGCATTCACACATCCAGATTCAAATTATAACTTAAGTGAATGAGCTTAATAAGAGCTGAAGTAATTCCTGCTTATATTTTTCCACACACCAACAAATTCACAGGCAAGCTTAGCGCTAATATTTAAACCAAAGTTCCATAAGTAAAAGCAACACTTAGTTCTCCAAAGACTTTCAATTAAGTGAAGCTCTGGCACTGGTCAAATCATTCAGAATGTTTTCACTAAGTTTAACATAGTCAGGGTTTCACCCACAATCCAGGGGATGGAGGACTGAATAATGAAAAAAATATTTTGAATAAATTATTCTCTGATTGCTCAAAATTTATGAATAATTTATTTGGAGAAGAGTATTCAACCATACATAACGCTCATCGAAGAGGGGCAAATGTGTTTCTGAGTCATTTATTCAACAATTAATGGGAAGAAAATTATTTGACATCACAAATGTCATTCAAATAGCTCTAGACTATAGTAATTTGGGTTCCAGCTGACTCGGTATGACTTTTAGAAAAGTGCCAGGTTTTCATGCACACTAAGCTTTCTTTCATTGTTTGAGATCCTCTTGTTTCTATTTCCCCCTTTACCCTAGCAAAATAACTTCTTTTTCCACTACCACCGCCACTGTTGCAGGCCTGACTTGCTTTGACTGCAAGCCCAGAATTCAACTGCGGTACTGGGCTTGAAACGATCTCTCCCTTTGCCAGGAAGCCTGAAGCAAAGGAAGACGAGGATATACACATTTGAATTCCTGAATATATACTAGGTGGAGAGCAGAGAGGAAATCTACCTCAAAACAATAGCATGAGTCAGAGGAAAAGCAGAAGAGGTGAGACAAGAGTAGTAGCCACATTCCTCCAAAGCCCCTCTTCCACACATGTCAGTGCTTGGACCCACATGCCTGGAGGGACCCGGGCGCATCAGTGCACAGCCGGAGTGAATTTCCATTCTCAAGCCACAACATGATTCATCACAACCACTGGCCAACTAGGTTGCTGTTTAAAAGAAACCCTGGCATTTGGTGTAATTATGCTTTCTTAACTATAGCAATGTTAAATGCAGGAAATCCATTTTGTTATCCATTTGTATTTCCAATATGCATTTAAAATACTGCATTGTGAATACTGGCTGGTGTTACTCCCTCCACGGGATTTTCTCAGTGCCTTAAGCATAGCATAATAGAGTGCACTCATCTTTCAACAAGTTGACACTTTTCCCCCCTCAAATGCAACTTAAACAATAAAGGTTAGATTTAAAGACACAGCAAGACAAACACCTTTGTTTTTTTCTTTCTTTTTAAGTTATTCACTATCATTTAATGAGGATTTCCAGGGTACTGTAAACCTTCAAGGTGAAACAGAAATGAATTGTTAAATAGAATTTACCTGAGAAGGAGAGGTGGAAGAAGGGGTGTCTGGAGTTCTGATAAATATGGAATTGGTTCTCTTCATACACAAGGTAGGCAGAAACTGATGACTTATTTCTTGTAAGAAGAATAAGAAAAAAGGCAAAATGAAGAGGAAGAAGCAAAAATGATCAGAGCACAAGGCTGTATAATAGCTATTCTAAAACAAAAAAACAAAAACAAAAAAAAAAAAAAGGCCAGTACTTTTCAGCCAGATCTGCTTGAAAATAATGGCACAAAGAATTAGGTATAATATTTTCTTAACTTAGAATTTTATAATACAATCTGATTTGTCATCTATAATATATAATCATCAGCAGAATGTAAATGCTATAATCCTTGTGACAACATCTATTCTACCTACTCTTTTTGCTGCTATTTTAGCTTGATTCTAAGAAATCATTCCACAGCAAGTATTACTTCTATTAAGAAAGGTTAAGCATTGCTGAGTACTGCTTAGCAAAATCGTATTTACCTGAATAAATAGCTCCCTAGAAATGATGAAGACACACAGTAATGTGCATGCTTTCATTTACACATAATATACATCCATTAACACTCACTATGCAGTAGAAAGTACCAAAGAGCTATGTGCCCTCTATCAGCTGAAAGAGATTTATTTAGCAGAGTATGATTTTAAAGGCAAGTTCTTTTTTAATACTTGGACTATTTGTTGGCCTGTATCAGACACAGAATCAAATAATGGTTTGGGTTGAGATGAACAAGATCTGGAGCTGGAAAGAAGATAAAACGCAGGTGGTGTGGTTTACAGTGCAAGTCACTCCTTCAGTGGCATTTATCTATGTAGGTCACACCTGAAGCCACGCAGTGCCAAGGACATGATACCACTGGAGATGCTGCCTTTGAGAGGAGATGTACAGCCTGGTGTTAACCTCTGTGAAACCAGCAGAAGCATGAGGTCACTGCTGGGAACAAAAGGCAGCAATCAGGGGAACCTGCTGATCACTGAACAGCCCTGGGGCTTACCACAGGCTTGGCGGGATCTCCAATCCTCTGACCTCCCTGATTAGCAAGATGGGAAAAGGGAGGAGATGGAAGAGGTTTGTAAGGAAGATGAAAGAGCAACTGAATCCTAACAAAGCAACCTTCCTAAGAGCCCTGTGTCTAATGTCAGCAGTTAGTTTGTATTTTCACATTTAATTTGGACACTGCTGGACCAAAGTCTCCCAGGCACAACCTATCACCACACTGATTTCAACAGTGTTAAAGTGGGATGCATTTGTCCTGTTGATTACATTTTAAATTGCCATCCTCTCCTCTTTATGCTTGTAGCTTGAGACTGAGATTTCAAGCAGCAGCCTTGCCACATATTATAGCATTCACACTACTGACCATTTAACCACCCAAACCCCTTGAAAGAAAAGAAGCCTTTCTTTTTCTTTCCCTTCTCTAGCAGACCAATGATCAGATCCTATCCATTCTCTATGGAAATGACCCCTCTGTCAATATCCTGTTACCTAATATTTACCACACTGGTGCAGAGTCCGAAAGGTAAATTTGAAAAGAGGCGATTTCAGCCCTCATAAACAACGAACCAAGAAATGCTTGGGGAAAGGCAGGCACGTAGGATTCGTTAGCTGTGGCAGGGCTACAAAAGCCATTCACAACACCCTTGTTGACACTGCTTTACTTCTTCAGGACTCTGCTTGCTAATAAAACTGCAGAAGGATTAACCAAGTAGTTTCACAGAAATCACCACAAAATGCCTTAGCATTTTTAAGCAGAAACCCCTTGGCACCGATTTTACAGATGACATACTGAAAAGGTTGGGATTTTTCATTGCTTTTTTTTTTTCTCTCCCTCTCTCTTAAAGAAAATAGGATTAGAGGTAGAGGCTTTTATATTCCATCACTTCTGAGACATATGTTCTGCTCTCCCACCAGTTATGAAGTGATTACTGGAGTGGCACAAACAGATTTTTTTTAACAAAGTAAAGGTGTGATTTTCTCAGGTTCTGTGAGAACATGCACACTTATTTTTACCAACCCAATCTGTTTTCCAGTAGTTTAATGTCCGCAGGGTTTATAAGGCTATCTTAGGTGTTGGATGCAACGCAGCTTGCAGGGTGCTACCTGACTACGGAACTTTAGAGAAAAAGACAGAGAGAAAGCAGAAATAATACGAGATTCAAAGTAATTTGGAGACAGATTTAAATATACAAAAAGACCGACCTTTTTTGCTGCTTGCCCATATACAGTTCTCTAAAACCTGAAGGTCCTCATATCATAAATACTTGCTTCAGTTTAGAAACCTCACTGAAGATTTATCCTAAAATAATTTACATATTCAGCCTGACTATAAAAAGTATTATTTTTACTCCACAAAAAGGAATTTGATCTTATAAACACTCACTGCCAGGAACAGCGATTCCCATGTGAGAAATGGGACTTGATCTCTTGCACCTTGCTTACTTAAACTGACAGCAAAGGAACAAGTTGAAAGATTTGATTTTATATCAATTCACACCATTTTTCAGGTATAGAAAGACTGTGACAAGGAGATTTCTCTACAAGGCAGTATAGGGAAAGGGATCACACCTGAACCGGACTGCTCAACCATTCCAGATTCTCAGACAAAAATCTATAACCACACCAACAAAAGACATTTCTCCTCCAAAAGACTCTTAAAGCTAAGTTTTGGTTTGTTACACCAAGACAAATTTAGAATAACCACTTCAAATGCAGTGAAGTTACTCAGGACCAGAGGAAGTGAGAACAAAATTTGGCAAGGACTGTAAGGGAAGTAGTCAGTTGACATTTAATCCTTGATGAAAATCTTCAGGTCAAGTGCTCACACAAAGAATTTACACTGGTTTAAAAACAGAGTATTTGAAAACCCTTTCATGGATATATTTCAGACTGGCATAATATCAGTATAGTTCATAATTTAGCAACACAAGCTAAGCTGTAGATTTCCAGCCTGGTTGATATCTATACCTATATACACTTGAGCTTCTGCAAAGTTATGAAGTAATTTAAGTATATAGTATGTCTGATAAAAACTCCTTTTGTTAAATCACTGAAATTTTACAGGTAGACAACAGTCTTTCTTACATAGGACAACATGCCTGAAATATGGTTCTGCTCAATGACTTTTTGGGGTTTGCAGGGTATTTTGTTGACACAGGATAGTTCAGCCCTTCTAATCAAGATTTTTCTCAAGAACAGTCTTCATCCTTACCTCTGCACTGAGGGATTGGACAGTGAGGTCAAAGTCGTTTGTCCCTGACAAAAGCCTTAGCAGGTCCCACTAAGCACACTCAGTAGGATTTTTTGTTGTTGTTGCTTGTTATTTTGGATGAACAGTACCCCCTCCTTGCAAACTGGGATTTTCAGTGCAGCCTCATACGAGTTAATCAGGCCACATTCACAGGAGCAATAAGGTCTTGTTTCCAGCAGCAGAGGTGGAGACCCTTTGGTACAGGCATACAGGCACTTCAGACCCCTCTGAAATGCAGCTTATGTGAAATGGAAAGCTTAACTGCAAAACTGATAGAAGAATAAATATTGGGAAAAATTCTACACATTAAAACTTAGCAAGCAGATAATGCTTTTGTAGGAAGCATCTAGAGATAGCCTTGGTTATTTCATCTATAGACCTCTCACAATTCCAAAGGCACCTCTGACTTCAAAGTTGTCCTTACAGCTTTTTTCTTCCCTGTTTGGCTGTTACAGTACTTCCTACTACCCAAAGAGATCCACAGAAATGGAATAGTGATGTTTTCCTTTTTTTCACATAAGCTGCCTATCCCCTCTTATCCCACCCATTTCCTTCCTTGGCTTTACCAAATTTGTATCAGACAAAGCTATGAACAAATAAACATTCCCCTTTTAAAATTTACTATGTATGCTGTGTTACCCCATAACTACACGATGGTCATCTCAAACATCTTGCATTGGTATTAACAAGTTATTTTTATTTATTTTACTATCTGCTTATTGTCATCATTCAAAAGAAACAAAATACAAATTAAAGTGCAATAATCTATGGCAATGCAAAATGTTAAGTATCTGCTTTAGATCCACAGAGGCAAAGAAATTAAAAGAGGCTTAAACTCTGAGCTAATGCTTCATCCCTAATTCATTCTCTTGTGCCCATATATTGAAGTCTCAGCACAATGAATCTGTGAAAAGACACATTAATGTGTTGTGGAACTGCTGTACAATAAATTGATAGGGAATTTCATGTAACTCTGATCAGAGGCTGGGCCAGAGATTTCAGTGATGAGTAATAGCAAGCAAAGAATTTACATTTTAATTCAGGCTTTCCTTGAATTTTTGGCTTTAATTCATACTCCAGATACTTTTCAGAAAGAAGGCTTCTGCTGAGGCATCCTATAAAGGCAATGAATGTCTGATGGCAGTACTTTGTGATTTAATTGCACTGCTATTTCTTAAAAATAAAGGTCATATGTCACAAAACAACACCAGGGTCTGAACTTCTTCTCTTAAAGACTACTGAAAATATTAAGTCCCCTTTACAACAGGAGGAGCATACCAGTTCTAATACTGCAGAGTATGTTTGTACTCACAAAGGGCTCACAAGATCTCATAATCCTATATTCTAATGAAGCAAAAATATCTTACATGGTATTAACATCAAATCAAACAGAAACTCATGCTCCGTGATAGATTTTTTCAAGAAGAGAAGCTTGCTTTTCAAAGTTCTTTCTGCTTCAAGCTTGCTTTTTAGATTTGCTATGAAATGAAACATGAATTTAAAGAGTGAAGATTCAGAAAAAATAGAGAAAAGGTGTAATCTTTCCACTGTAAATACCCATGCTGAAATGACAAAGGAGGTGTATGCAAAATCACTGCAAATAAATTGCTACATGTGCCGTATCTCGTAGAACTGCTGAACAGTTTTTATTACATTTTTGTTCATTGGAGATTGCTATAGAGATCTCTGCATTGCAAGTAGCCACACCATTTCAGTGCTTTGCTGTTTCAGAAGAGCAGATTTTCTTGATTAATAACAAAAGGTTTTGTTGGGATCAGAGCTGTTTCCCACCATCTCTATGCAAACCCGGCAACACAAACTGTGTACATTAGCATTTCAAGGAGCCTCCTATTAATGATGGCAAGAAAAGCTCCTCTCGGTGGGTAAAATCCATTTTGTCCTCTCTTGTGACATCTGTTCTAACTTTTAAAGCCAGAAAGGAAACTAGATAATGCCAGAGAGTCTTTTGATTTACTGTATTGGCACTTGTGATGATGCTTCAGACTATAAAAGCATGTAACCCTAGTGGACATACATGACTGTGTAAATGTGAACATCTGCATATTCCCACAACATAGGGTGAATTGAAGAAGTAATTCCAAAGTTCTTTGTTAAACTTTTAACTAGCTTTTTTTTTTCTTCAGGATTTCATAATTATGCTTTCAATTACTTCTATACCGTACAAAATTCAACATTTTAAATTGTATTTTTATGTAAATGCTTACTGCTACATATGTTTTTTGAATTAATTTAATTTCCCAAAGCTTCACATTTTTTTAACATTTATTTGTGAGTAAAGCCTTTGAAGCAAATGGAGTTGAGGAACTGAAATATGGTTAAAAAAATAAAACCCAAACAGTGTAGGATAAGAAAAAGTAAACGAAACCCTGCAGATTTCTTACCTCTTTACACCATCTGTGCAGTATTGCTCTTAGGCCTTTTACATTGGTCATCCTGGGAACAAAGCTGAAGGCAGATTCCAGCAGTTTTTCCATTCACTATTCATTCAGAGGTTCATCAGCTCCATATGGATCCAGCCAACTGCTGTGTTAAATCAGAGCCTTTTCCCAGAATTGACATGGTAATGAAGTCATGGTATTGCTCACAGAAAAGGCCTCCATAGGTATTTTCCTCTCTAACAAATCCAGCCTTTTCACCCCATTCACTCCCTAAAATTATCTCATAACGTTACAACATCTGTGAACTGGGTTTTTGCCTTTTAATGTCTAGTATGTTTTATTACACGACTATGCATTACATACTGGTTAACAAGACTCCTACATAACCAAGGAAATAAAATAAACTTGCTCTCTTCTTTTTGCAGCTCAGATTATTGCATCCCCTTTTAATTTAGGCCTGCTACCTTTATTTTTCTCCATCTAGAGCTGTACAAAGGAGTGATGTTCAAGAAACTTCCATTTTTCTGATTTCTATCAGAAAATGGGTTTAGAAATATTCCAGCATGAAAAAGTCTTTAACTACAAAATGGTAAATCCATTAATACAAAAAATTGCTAAAGGGAAACTGTGTTAAGGGCAACTATGTTCTATCTAGCAGTTGACTTAATGAGATGTATGGATCTGAACTTTACTTGAACAGCAATGGTTCAATATTTGATAAAGAATAAATATGAAAAAGATTATTTCTGTAATATGCCATCTGCAAAGAATATGTAGATACTGCCTTGATATGACAGCACAAGGTTGCTTTATTGGAAAACTGCATCTTTCTCATAGTAATAACATACTTCAACAACTATGATCTATGAAACCAGGTATCATTATAGATGCGTATGTCCAAGGTTAGCCATATAATGACTAAAGAGAACAGGTAGTTACTCACAGTTAGTGTAGCTTTTTGAGGTTTGTCAACATGTATTCAGGTTCCAGTCCGCATATATCCCAGTACTTCTTTAATGTGTAAGTCAACACCGTGTCCTGATAGACTGCGGTATTTTGTATTGGAAAGCAGAAAGATATGGCACAGATAATCTCCCCTCCTGCACTCTAGCACAACATGCATCCAACTGCACCTATTGAACTGGAACTTGATGATGCAGAAGGCTGTGAAGGGCAACTGCGCCTGTAGGATCACAAAAAAAAAAATAAAAGAGAGAACTTGATGGACCAAAAGTCCAGAAACAGACACTGAAATAGCTAAGCAGGGCTACACTGCCTAACGTACCTAATACAGCTGCTCTGAGTGTGAGAAAAGTCAAGGGGAATGGACTGCAGAAAGTAGCCATTCTGGTATGGTCTCCCTAAATAATATTTGTTGCCTTTGCTTCTGGAGACAGAACACTTGGGCAGCTGGACCTTGGTCTAATCCAGTTAGTGCCAATCCCAAATTCTTTTTTACATCCTGTGCATGTCACTGAGCCATCACCCAGATCCTAGAGCTCAGCATTTATTCTACTTAAACAATGACTGCAGGACTGTTCTGCCAAAACTGGCATCAAACATGGACATGCTATTCAAAGCAAAGCTGTCTAAAGGTAGATGGAGCATAAGTCAAGTCATAGAGAACCAGGAACAGTTTTGGAGCAGAAACTGTGAGATTTCTTATTCTTATCCAAGACAAATATTTCATAGTGTCTCCAGCAACAAAAGACACACTATCAGTGAGCGACAATTAATGGTTGTCTTATGGGAAAGCTCCAACTGGGTATGAGACAACCCACTGGGAGATGTGGGATATAGTCACTGATACCTCAACTAGATGCTGCATTATAGCTAGGTGACAACATCTGTGCTGAATTAGTTCCTGGGAAAATGTATTGTTGCCTGTGCACAGTGCAGTAAGGTGCACCAGCATGATTCTCTAATGTATTTGTTATTCACTTGGAAAAGGAGCACCAAAAAATACTAGTAGATATGTGCTTTTCATGGGTGAATTAACTCAGAGGTATCCATTATTACTGGGACTAGCCAAACAAACATCTTGAATCCTGACATCTTTAAGTCTGTCGTATTTAAGGATACCAAGCTTCAGGTCTGAGGATATTCCTTCTGTACGTTTAATTACAGACAGCTGCAAGGCACAGTGACAGCTCCACCGGCACCGTTACTCGGAAACATCACCCTGGGTGCATCCATATCTGTCCTGGGATGCACAACAACAGTCCTGTGAAGAATAAAGAAGCACCTGACGAGAGTGTATAACATCCTTAAAATACTTAGGGCAATTTGGGAAAAAGAATTAATCTGTTTGTATAGAAATAGAAAGAAATGCAAGAAGAAATAACATCTGCAAAAAAACACTGCAAAGAAAAAACATATGGAACTTCTATAGCAGATTATGCAAAAGAATACCCTTCCCACAATGACTATATTTTACCTAGCCATGAAAAACAGCTGCTCTCAGAGCCTACTCCATTTGTCCATGCTTTAGCTTTCAAGTTAACTAAAGTTTCTATCACGGAACACGATGTTAACTGGTCAAGCAGGACAGACAGAGTAAACATAAATACAATACAAGCTACCTATGGGCTTCTCTAGTCCCTCTGAATTGAGACAGGACCCCATCCTGTGAAGTGATACTGGGCCTTGACAAAACAACTGCTGCAACAAAAATGTGGAACTGAGAGCAAAGCTCAGTCAAGTTTCAAGTCCTGGTTAGTAAAACCTACTGCAGCAGGCTGCTGTGGCAGCCTGGTGCACCAACCAAATGGATGGTTTCTACCAAAGTTTTCTGCATGCCCTTTGACACCAGGCAGTTATAAAGCAGAAATGCTATCAGCTTCCTAAAAAAATCACATGTGCCATCTCCACAGTGCAGTATATCTCCTCCTCTCCAGGCAGCAGAGTTCCCAACTTGTCAAAACCAAGCTCTCCTGCACAGCAAAGAGCTGAGATGTTGACAGACACCAGCAGCAGCAGAGGGCAGGGGGCAGTGGAGATAAAGCCTCAGTGTTAGCAAGGAAGGTGCACTTGCTCCAAGTCTCTGAGGACAGATGCTAAAGAAGTTGGGCATTGTCTACATCTGGGACACCTATTGACAACTGGTCTCAGCCTTTCTTGGAAAGAGCTTTTTAACTAGTCAGTGCACTTTAGACGTCTATTCTCAACTCAGGCAGAATAGCTCTTTAAATGCAGCCTAGAGTGTGGATGTATGGCATTGTGTTGCAACTGCCTCCCCAATATTTGCAAAGGGATTGCTTATCTAAGTATCATGTATCACCCCTGCTTGCTTCTTCCTATAGGCTACTACTGAAGCACAATACAATTGTGCTTGGAAGTCTTTTAACCCAATATACAAACATTCACCTCCATGAACAGCTCACACAATCTATTTACAACATCACTACACCTAATATTCTAAGATTGCAATGTAATATCTCCCTGTCAGCCACCTAGCTATAAACCTTTGGAGATGTATGCCAAAGGTAACTGCTGGAGGGAAAGACAACTGGTTTGAAGTGGGATGCTGGCACCTCCTCAACATGGTGTTTATTCTGTGGTCAGAGCTGCTCAGCCATGCTCACATGTAGCACTGCTCTAATCATGAGAGGCTGAGGAAGAAATAAAGAGGCAAATCTGTCTTCTCAGTCAACCAGACCTGTATTTGCAGGTGGAAACCTGTATTCCAGCTCCCGTATGTATGGGCTGCTTGATTTAGTGGCACTACATGAGGCAGGAAAAAAATTCCCTTGCCCTTCTCCCAGGAGTTAGAGCCATTTTGCTCCTCTATTACACTTATTAGAGTTGTAATGAATGAGAATAAATGAAAACATAATTTTTATTGGAATCAGGCTCACAGGAGTTTGCAAAGGAAGGCAGAAGCGTTGCTCAGTGCATCCCACCCTGTGTCTACTTCTCATCTACTCAGGGATTTGGTATGGCAAGTTGATCAGTTAATTCCAGTTTTACTAATGAGCTGGAAAAAATATCCAACATGAAGACCAGCTTTGTTAGCCCCTCAGAAGAGGACACAAGCTAACAGGCACACAGCCTGGAACATTTTCCTAGCTAGAAGTAGCTGGGATTTGAGGTACAAAAGCACAAAGTCTGGAGGAGACTCTGCTGCTGTTACCAGCGAAGGAATAAGGAAAGACGTTGCAGGGTCTTCAGACCTGCAATTCTTCCCAAGTATAAACATTCAATTTACAGAATGTAAAACATTATATGAATCACACGTGCATTAGGACCACAACAAGATTAAAACATTGATTTTTTTTTCTCCATGGCTCAGTGTCCAATTCTGCTCTGATGAAACCAGCAGAAATCTTTTGTCTTTCAAAGGACGGACATGTCCTTTTACTCTCCCCTCACAAAGTCCTCCAACTTTTTACCTCCCTTGTTTTTATTCCAGCTTTCAGCACCAGTCACTTAGTGATTCCTGTAAACTAGCAGTAAGCATACAGCATTTCTATTTTTTATCTCACTTCTTTTCATCCTTCCTGCCTACTGCTGGTGAGGTTTGGTTTGGTGGGTTTTCATTTCTAGGCATGTCTTTCCAGCTTCTCCTCATCTGTTCCACTCTTGAGTTGCTGTCCTTGCCACTTCTTTACATTCCTGCTTTCTACTTGACATTTGGGTTTAGGTACACCTTATGGCATCACCATTTCCAATCCAACTACTACCTGCAGCTTTTGTTTGCATTGACCAACAGCTCACTAATATTTGCTGCCTCTACATTTAGTCCATCACAAGCCATAGGAGACCTATTTTTCCCACACTTATCTAGCTCTTGAAATCAAGATTGCAGATTATTTGTAGCGTTATAATCAATAGCTATATAACTCAATAAAGAAATGTAGCTCAATTAATGACCACCCATACTTTCCAAACTAAAAAAAAAATAAAAAAATTAAAAAAAACAAAGTAGTAGAATATAGCACCGGTTACTTCAGCAGTTATCTTCTAGGTATCTTTTTTGGCCCTCCATAAGAGCATCAGTAGTTCAGACAAGCATGAGGGCACAGAACAAGAACATAGTCATAAAATTAAATACTCATTAACAGTAAATTTCAGCATCCAGATTCTTTTCCAATATGCCAAGAAAACCAAGATGAAGGACTGGCAGGAATTTCAGGCCTGCTGTATATATTCTTTTGTAATTTCTTTAAAGATGAGGTGAAAGAAAATATGCCTAGTTGTTTGTAAGACTCTTTAGAAAGAAGCAAAGTTTGCTTTGAAGTTCACCAACTTGCAAGTATTTTAGCTATGGCTGTTACATTGAACTGCTCGTTAAGTGTAGCAGGAACAATCTGTTGCACTATTAATTTAAGAGATCTATATACCTGCACTACTAACGATGCTGTCATTCAGAGAAGACAGGGTGCTTCCTTCATAAGACCTGATCCTCCAGTGATCTTCACATCGGCAGGTTATCCATCATTCTGGAACTAACAGATGGATCAGGCAACAAACCCCTACCTTCTTTTCTTTACAGTTTGTTTACTTATTTTGCAACTTGCTTTATTTCATGTCACCTTAAAAACCTCAGTTAGACCCCAACCGATCACACAGCTAACAGTCAGAGGCAAGTCAACAAGAAGCTACTCGAGTTCACTTGCATTTAGCTGATTTAGCCATATTTACAACCACAGCAGAGCCTGGGTACCTGTGCCAGGCAGCAGCAACACCAGAAGCAGGCACTCCCTGGAGACTCCTCTGAGTGCACTGAGCAGATGTTGATGTCTGCTGACCATTGTTTGTGTCACCTGAGGTGCAATTGGGTGCCCAAGAAATCCACGCAGGACTGGCAAGGATGGCACTCCAGCTATGGGACTCCTTTACTGATATGGAGCAGCGACTGGAGTCCAGATGGTAGAACTGAGCACTTCCAATAGGGCTGGATTCCTACAACTAGATCAAGCCTCTGAACACTGGTGTTTTAATCTGAGGTGAATCCCATGCTTACTTATTAAAAATGCTCCACAAAAATATGTAAGAAGATTTTAAGACATCTCTCTCTTAAGTTTCATGGGACACAGTAGACCTCTGAGAGACAGCAGAGTCATCATAGTTTTGGTGGTTTGAGGGGGATGAACATCCAATGCACACTCAACCTTTATAATTGTTCTGTATTTTCAAGGGTTACTTTAGTAGAAAAAATTACTGGAAATCTTTTTAAAAGAGGTTGGAAAGCCTAAATGTTTTCAGAAGCACACAAACACAGGGAGTCAACACATCCGTATGAAGTGTTTCAACTGAACTCCAAAAACATTGCTTTTGAACGAGTAACTCTGAAAGACTTCACTACAGTCATCTGGACTTTGTGAGAGACTGAAATATAACGTAATTCCTGCCACTGACAAAGAGTGACACTGTGTGATTGCAGTGCAGTGGATGCTGCTGCAGAAGGTCTTCTGGATGCTTATGGAGAATAGAAAGGTGCATTCTGGAAAAAAAGAAAAAACTTGTAAACCAGATTTTCTGGGCAGTAAAGCCTACAACCCTGACGGAGACATTCAGGAGTAAAAGCAGCCTTTGAACAGTATGTTATATGCAGCAGGTTGTTGCTGATAAGCCTCAAATGGGAAAGCAGTGACAGATCAGGCAGCTTCTTGTCTAGCTACAAAAGTACCTCAACTGCTTTTGGGTGAAAGAGATCCCCAGTTCTGTTTCTCATTTGAATTGATTCCTCACAATTAAGGCTAATCCTTCATTTGATGTTTACTCAGTTTATTGCCTTTCTGCACTCTACACTGTCCACATCTGGCATTATGTTTTGCATTTATTCTAACCAATATACATTTATTCATCAGCTGTGTTTGTTCTAGCTATGCTTGAGATGGCAATTTCATTTTCAGTCTCCACATGCATTGATGGATACATTACCTTTCAGGTGAACCTTCTCATGCTTGTTCTCAGGACAGAACTTCCATTTTTTTTCTGCAAGTTGGTCCCTTTCAAACCTGTCACATTTAGATGTGAGAACATGTCATTTTAACAGAAATACTTTTGATATGAAGTGCTTTTTTATTTCTGTTTTTGAGGCTTTCCATTTTAAAGCAACTTTGAAATTCTACGCAGAGGTATTTCTTCAAATGTTACCATAAACGTGAAAAAGGAAGGCACAAGACTGTATTTAGGAAAGGTAAGGTTTGTAAGGAGAACACCACCACTCCTGTTCGTGCATGAACTCCAGTGGGAGGGTAAAAGTGTGTTACTGTGAGAATGTTTGCGTCACGTTTGCACACAAACAGTTACACAGCACTGAAATGAGTCATGAAAATTCACATAATTTCTAAAATGAGTGGGTATGTTAATGCAATGGTGAGCTTTCAATTCAAGATATGCAAAAATATTTACTGTTCTGATTTCAAAAGACTTTAATTTCTGTACATTATTCCTACCTACTACTACAACAGCCTATGTAACTTCACCAAATTCAGATTTTGCCAGTATTTATCTATGCAGAGCTGAATTTATTTATATTTTAAGGAAGGGTGGATTTTTTTGGTGCAATCTAACATTATATTTCTGGTGAAATGCATCATATGTCTATTTTGTGGCCACAACATCATCTGCTTTGTTATTCCCCCTCCTAGAAACAATGCTTAAAAACAGCTATGCAACATCTTGAAGGTTATCTGAAGTAGAGCAGAGTAGTGCTAACACACTGATTACAGAAGGCACTGCAGAAGATATGGCCTTTCTCATGAAGCTTTACTTCCTGCCTGCAGGAACCACTAAGGTGATAAACCTGTTCATTGCAAGCACACAGGGAGCCTAAAACTAGTATTCAGAGTGGGCAATGGCATCACCTGAAGGAGTAACTGGACAGGATTTCTGGAAGTAAAAAAAACAATCAGATGAGCAAAAAGAAAGCTGGGGCAGGCTGAGGCTCGGAATGAACGGGATATGTATTTATGACAGACATCTGGCAAAGGGATAATAGTGATATCTTACCAAGAAGTCAAAAATAAACTTAAATTCTGTTAAAAAAAGGCACTTGGGCTAAGATGCTCAAATGTGCTGTCCAGGAAAGCAAGGAAGGTGTCAGAGAGCTGGGCTTTGTGCAAAGAGAAAGATGAGAAAGAGCTACTATTTTTTGGAAGAATGTTTCCGTCCTTACCTGCAGAGTTGTGTCAAGCAGTATGAGGATGACGGAAAACGAGTTAAGGTGAGTACAGTCTTCTGTTGCTATAATGACAAATACACAAAAAAACAAACATATAAATTAAAAACCTGAGTGCTGTTCATGTCCAAGACCCAGGAGACAAAGCAGCAGGCTTACCACAGCTTGAAGAGCCCACTCTCCATTAAAAAGGTTTATAAAAGCAAAGGTAATATAATAAACAGCAGAAATAACAATGGATTTTTCTTTCTCCAGTACTAAGTGCAATAGCTAAACAACTCAGAAAGACAACTCGTGTTGGTAACTCTGTTCTTATACCAGCTAACCTAAGCACTTATCCATGCCATAGGTAACGCTTCTATTGCTCTAAGAGAAGACATCACGTGAGGACTACAGAACTAAGAACTGCCTGACTTCTGCATCTGTCATCCTCACAAGCTGCCTGATTTTAAAACATTAGCAAAAATGGCAAGGTAACAGCTTGTGTTTGTTCTGTCATCCCCCCACTTCAGGACCCCTGACGCACTGAGAGACAGACTGTGGGTCAGGTTCTGCTCTGCCCCGTTCTTTCTGTAGTTATTTACACCTGTACAAACTGAGTGGAAAACATGCAAAATGGTACCATTTTGTTTTGATAGTGTTTTACCCTCACTTCACAGGGGTGAGAATGAATAGACAGGGTGCAAGGCAGTGGAGAATCAGGGATTCTGTGTATTAAAAAACAGTGCAGACAGCCGCAGAAAGTGTCAAACCCCATACAAAAGGACTGTTCGTGCGTTCATGCTCAGCATCTGTGATCTGGACAGTATAAACAGAAGTCAGTATCTTTGTGTTATTGGGGGTTTATAGGGTTTTGTTTATATAATTTAAAAATCAGCAGACCTGCAAGGCTGAATGTTGCAGGGTGCTTTGCAAACAGCAATCTCACCCGTTCACAGCATTTCAGAAGCCTCCAGAGCATACGCTGAGGAATTCCCTTATTGTTGGTAGATGGT
Organism: Melopsittacus undulatus; assembly: GCF_012275295.1. Lineage (NCBI taxonomy): Eukaryota > Metazoa > Chordata > Aves > Psittaciformes > Psittaculidae > Melopsittacus > Melopsittacus undulatus. The sequence goes on along the minus strand of NC_047529.1, from coordinate 29,300,498 downwards.
GAAGCCTATTGTCAGATGCTTGATACTGGCTCTCTGCCACGTGATGCTGGAGCCTACAGTTTTAATTAAAAACACTAAAACAATGTGAAGAATTGCTTGTCTGAAGCTCTGATTAGCTAGGACGCCTGCCCTTTCCATAAGCAGTTAGGCAAGTAATAGCAACTATGAAGGAAGCCCTCCTGCTACCCTGAAGGGTTAAGATCTGCAGCTCCACATGCAAGAAAGCCACCCCCAAAAAACCAGACCTTTGACGCTTGAAGTCAAGATGCGTTAACATATTCTGAAAGGGTGGACTCTGCATCAGTCCCCTAGCGAGGCAAAGGAGCTAAATTCACAGATGTGCAAGAGTCATGAAGAATGAAAGAAGCATGGTGGCTAAAAGCAATCTGATAGAGCTGTGACTGAAGGAGAAGGAAGGTAACAACCAGCAGAGCTGAGAGCTTCTCTTATCTACGTCAGCTGCCAATGACAGCTGGTGATTACTAAACCGGCATTATGGCCTTGTCCTCCCCAGCAGGAAAGGGCTTGACAGCAAAACCACAGCAGAAATAACGTGAGCATGTTTTCATATAGGCTGCCTAGAAAACAATTTAACTTCCACTCTGCCTAGCTATAATCAGCAATGCCCCACAGGCATCAGGGTCAAAGTGCATCTTAAGGAGTAATTTGAAATAGAACGGCTGGAGAGAATTTTCCAGACCTTTGTTCCAAGCATGGACGATAGGATGCAGGAAAGCATGAATATATCTGGGTGGGAAAAGGACTAACACATGGTAAAGGCTGGCATTGTGAGCAGAGCAAAGGTCACGTTCAGCAATGTGCTAAGTTAATAGAATTGGAAATAATGGGTGAAGAGAGTCCGAAAAAAAGAGCAAGGTTGTTTTTTGCTTGAAGCACGGAGGATGTAATGGAGGTTAGGTGCGGGTTTTCCTCTTTAGCTATCTGGTTTGTAAATTGATGGCATTTTTTGCTGTCTGGAAGAAAAACCCATGTATCCTGGGATTTTATTTTGGTCTCCCTCATACTGTAAGCATGCTTGAGAACTATGAAGTTGAACAACCACTAGTTAAGCAGTTCAAGCTGGTCTCTGACAGGTTTCCCAAGCTGCTTCTAAATGTATCTGGCAAATAAATTCCTCCTCATCTGCTAATTTCAGACTTTTAAAATAATTTAGCTCTCAAGTACATAACATAAAGTGATTATCTTGTTCTTTACAGTCTGAGGGCAGAATCTATTTAGAACCTGAGCAGGCTGGCTACATGCAAGTGGAAAGCTTTAGATAAAATTCACTTGCCAACCCAGAGCAGTGAAACCAAATTCCCTCTCCACTCTCACAGGCAACTGCTATACAGCTAACAGCTACATCCCCGTATACATTCACAAGCACACCTGAAGCTGGATCCAAGAGCTGTGAACCAACAGAGAGAGTCTTCCTGGGTTTCACTGAATTTGCATCAGGCCCCATGTGCATAAAGCATTAAGACTACTGAGGCTCCATCAAAGGAGTTTCCACAGCCTGTTTTATGTCTAACCCACAGCCACCCCCATAACAGCTGATCCACGCAGACAGCCTGCTCTATTCTATACAGGAATGTACATTTGCAGCTTATACACATGCGCTCAACTCCACAAAACACTACCAAAATAGCAGAAAAGAGAGCAACTGGCACACTGCAGATTGCTCCCTAAAACAATTCTGCAAGGTGTGTTGCTGCTCTCAGTACAGGGCAGAGAGTATCATCTCCCCAAATGGCAATGCCTTTACCAGGTTTAAAAAAGGAACATCTTCATTACAGCAAAAAACACCCAGACAACAGAAAAAACACCTAAAACTTTCCCATGACATTTGTTTTTTCTTGATGGAATCTATACAAACACTATTGAAATCAAAGTAGAAATTCACATTATAAAAAAAAAAAGAAAAGACAAAAACATTGAAGCAGAGCATGGCCACTCTGCACTAGATAATTTATGTTTGCAAACAGACCCAAATACCCCAAAATACTCATCAGCACTTTAACATTAGATACGTCTTTAAAGTGATGCTGGATACTACTGAAACATCCTGTACCCCAAATGACACTAAACAGATACAGGAAGAATGACTCTTCCCATCTTGTGAAACTTTTCATGATTTCAGCAGTCTTACCAGCATGCTTCAGAAGAAACTCACGAGTATTCTCCTGAATATTTTCTCAGGAAACATTCAGAGAAGTGGTCTGATGTTTAAAAGGCCTGTCAAAAATCAAGACCTTATATTCCATTCTTCCCAGTTCAGACCATAACTCAGAATTTCCACTGTACCAGGTGAATGTCTCAAATGACCACTTCTGGATTGCCTCTTATGTGAGGGTTATAAGGATCTCATTGGATCAGTCTTGAACCTGTACCTCCCCATAAGCTACAAAATGTATCTAGCTGGGGCTAAAATCAGCACAGTTTACTTCACAAGTTGTCCTAACAGGAGACAGAAATACGGGAAACTTCTTCAGAAGCATTCACTTTCTGGATGGCGTGGCTTATTTTAACTTGTCATTTCAAATGAAAGAAACATAAAGCACTGAACAGAGATCTGAAACTTTAATTCTCCCTCTTCCCTGTTCCCCTTTAATCCTTAGACTTCCTTGTTCCAGCTCCAAGTCCTCATACATCTATGACTGGTGTTTTCCACGGTCCTCCAGCCCTAACATGTACAAAACAAGCCATCATCATCTGCCTTCTGTCCCTCTCCATCAGTGCCATCTGGTTCCTGACAGCCACCTTACTGGCTCTGCACTACTTTGCAAGTTCCCAGCTGGAGAGCAGGACCTGAAACCAATCTGTAGCCCCTGAAAAGCTTTCTGGAAAGGAGACCAGAATGTCCCTTATTACAATGAACTTCTGCCACCGCAGAATCATTTCCCACATTTACTGACGTTTCCCCCTGTCTGTCCTGCTCTCAAAAGAGATATTCCCTTTTCAAGGAAAAAAAAAAAATAAATCGTAAGCTGTTAATTTTAAACCAGTGGTCATTTGTGAAACAGCTGACCAGAACATATACTGGTTAATAACTGTAGTTCTGGCTGCCAAGCTTCTGATAAATGGGGCCCGTTCCTTCAGAGTGCTTGGCATTTCCATTACATGTTAGACATTTAACAACTCCCATTGACTTCCCATGTGGTAAACAGTCTTCTGACAAAAGTCTGCTTTAAATGACTTGTCCATCATCTCACAAAAAAACTTTGTGGCAGAGGCATGGATTGAATTAAGTCCTTCAGCTGGTTTATGGGAGTGTCTTGCCTCTTTCACAACCCTTTGCATACCTTCTACAGTAACTAAGGCAAAGCTTCCACAGAAAACAGCCTCCCTATGTAAGTCTCATCTATGCCACAAACAAATAGTAGTCCTGCAATCAAAGATTACCGTAGCTAACAACAGGCTGAACTATGTCGTAGAAAGGCACAGAGCTTACAGCTACGACCATCTAGCCTAGAGATTACACTCTGTGGCCTGTAAATCCCCAGCACTCCACAAGACCACAGCCAGAACAACTTCTTGGTGAAACTGTATCAGTCACCACTCATCTTCTTGCTGCTGTCAAGTTTTTTAATTAAAATGTGTGAAGTCACACACACAGAAAAACAAAACTGGAGAACTGCTGGGGAAGTTTGAGACCACATCAAAAGCAGGGTGTCTAGTTAAACCATATGCCAGCTGGGCTAAGGACAGCTGGACTCCAAAGTCAAGAGAGTATTGGGGTAGATCTAGAGTCTTTTAGACTTCTGTATTAGGAAGAAGTAAGTCACTACAGAAGCAACAATTTTTCCAGTTGCCTGTAAACTATGTCTTGAAAGACAGGCTTAGATGTAGACATCAACCAGACACATGTCTTAAGTCAAGTGAGGTGAATCCCATCTCCAGCGCCAAGACTTGTAGAGCTGTGAAAGAGTAAGGAGTACAAAACTATTGCTACTGAAGTGAAAACAAAGCAAAGTGAGAAGGCAGGAATTCAAGAAACTGCAAGAAGTCCAAATTCCGACTGTTCAACAGAGAATAACTGAGATCCTCAGCTAGGTATAAACCAGCTGTTTTGTTCTGGCCCAAAACATTCTAAGAAGTTTGCACATCCTTTTAATGTTTTCAGACCTCTTGTTTCTGCTGGAAACAATAGCTTGAGGCCTTAAGTAATTTAATTTTGAGTCCATTCCCAATTACTTTAATGTTGCCAAATTTAAACATCTTGGGTGCACATATAGCTTCAGTATTTTGACAAAAGAAGTAGAAGGGTTTCTCAAGCATGTGTTTTGTAATAGTTGAAGGCATTCAGCCTTATGGAGCAATTGACATGAACAATGTGGCGGAATTATCTCCAACTGTACTTGTAGCTAAAAACCCATCAGGGGAACATATGACTTCAATTCCACCGAACTGGACTCTGGTTGTCCACCACTGCTTCTGCAAGCTATATTTGGCAAAATGACTGTACATAACCCTTTGATGACCTCTGACAAATATTAAATCATAAAAACACATAGCTTGTCTTTTCCTGCAATCATCCATTTGCAAAGAATATATGTGCACTGAACTTCAACTAGCACAAAAACCCACTTGCACTCCTGAATCTGATAAGAAGCCTGGGTGACCTTTTGCTGATCTCTGTTGAAACAATGAGGTATGGATTTGGGATTTATCCTGTAGTGTACCTCAGCATTACTCCAGATCATCAAAACCGAAAAACTATAGCTTTTTGAAACTGAAAATTACATGCTTATCTCTTCAGGGCTAGGATTAAAGGTAACACTTTTAAAGACATCCAACCTCCAGTTTTAGAAGTTAGAGACAGATTTTTCCGGGTATGCAAGTACATAAAATGCAATATAAACTTAGTAATATTTTCCATAGTACTTAACTTTCTTTGATTTAAATAAGCAGCTTTTCAGCTTTCTGAAGTTTCCGGTTGCAGCCTCCTTATATCTTCCGACATTTTTTATGCAGATTTTTATGCAACTGGCTCCTCTCTTAAAAATAGTATGCAGTGCCTCTAGTCACTTAGACCATCTGCAAAAGAAGTTTGCATGATGACATGTAATAGTTCCACACTGAACTTTCAGGCATCCAGCACCAGGATTCATGAGTGTGAACTAGGGTCACACATGACCTTTAGGCTCTACAAGCCTCAGAGACACATCATTCCAGGGCATTTCACCCCACCTATTCATCTCCAGCCTCCCAGTGGGAGGAATGACCATTGTACAGAACTCAACTACCCAACTTTCATTATACACCGAATTTTTAAAGGCAAAAACTGGGGTATGATGAATGAGAAAAATTAGTCATCTACAGTGGAATTCACCTTGCTTGGCATCTATAAGTCAGGCTTCTGATCAAAGTCAGTTGTTTAGCTTCTGGTGAGAACACTGGCCCCCAGTGAGGAGATTCATTCCATCCAAAAAGAGGTGTTAAGCAGGCACAGAATGAATCACTCTTTGCAGGTGTCTTTTTCTCTCTTCCCACTGATTGCAGAGACACCAGACCTCCAAATAGCTGAGATAAGGTGAGATGAACCTCACACTAGAGAATGAGTGAGTCTGCCAGGCCAGGCCCAGCATTCAAGCTTATTGCCATTCAGGAGATGCCTTTACCCCGGAGCTACAATGTCAGGCTCCCACTTGTTTATAATCCCTCTGGCTCTTTGAAATTTGCATCTGTTTCTTTACCATGGTAAGCTTGAACAGGATGGGTGGGTGCTCTCCACCTTAGCCTTATCTCTACTCTGGTCATGAGGGGCGCTTTGCAAGCAGAAAGGAGTTTATATCACCTCTGATGAGAACATTGAAACTGAGCACTTCCAGGGCAAGTGCTCTCAGGAGAAAAATTGCTTATAAAAGAGCAGCAGTTCTTGTCTTTCTCTCCCCCTGAACTTCCCGACAGCTACAGCTGCTGCGCTTTGTGCTAAGCTCCACGCTGTCAATGTGCATTTAAGCATGATCTGAGCACACCTCCTGGACCAAGCCTCTCAAGAGATTCACACATGTACCTGTTTTGTGATTCCCAGGTGGGTTTGTGCAGGCGACAGTCACTAAGAAAGTCAGCTTAACCTAAATAACGCTCATTCTGAGTCTATAACGAAGCAAAGTTTTAACAGCCTAGGAAACTTCACTGGAACACACGTGATTCAGCAGGACTCGAGAGGGTGCACATCTATTTAAGATGTGGCGCATAGTTTTCTAAGCTGCACTTCTAGTATTCAAACCCTGAGTGCAATTATGCTCTCCCGACCACAGAAAAATTTGCCTCTATATATTAGTGAAAAAGGATTGAAAATGCTGTGGGTCCTGTCCTAACATAACCAATAACAATAGCTTTGATAAAGCACTAAATCAGCACTGCCTGCTACAAGGCTTACCAACATGTAACAAGAGAGAAATCTACCTGAAGTGAACAGGAAGCCAAGATTACAGATTCACCAACAATTAGAAGACAGTCTCACTACAGACTCCATTTCTTCTCTATGTTCATGAAACATTATTACTGAGCTAGAACACAGAGCACACTATACAAATACATCTATACTCAAAATTATAATAATTTTACAATTTGAAGGAGGGGTGTGTGTGTTTAAAACCATACCTGGAACAGATTTTCAAAACCTCCTCCCACCAATACAATTCCCCATCCCTCCTTTTTCCAGGGAAATTAAGCCAAGCATTTTGTGATCTCATTCCTACAGTCCTGTACCTAAAAATCAAAGATAGGCCAAAGTGAGAAGCTAAGGGGAGCTGGCCCAGCTGTTCGGATAACTAACAAAAACAAGAAGAAGCCTATTTTTTATTCCTTGGTTTATTACTTAGCACATGAGCACATCAGTAACGTCCTGCCTGGTCTCTCTTCCTGTTCTATTCTGAATAGATTTTCCAGAAAAATTGCTGGGGAGTGCAAAATTTGCAACATTCTAGACCTATACGAATTAAAAGGTATCACTATAAAAGCTACAATAGATGAAAACCATCTGCTATGTAAGCTATGCACTAAGAAGTGAACTTGTTTGATCCCATAACATAAAGTTAGAGAGCCACCTAACTGGTTCACTTCTAGAAGACATGCTACATAACTTAATTAAAACACAGACCTTGCACTAATAAAATAGTTCAAGATCTTTAAAAATAAATGTTTCTGCTTTAGAGTAAAAATGTACAAGTTAATACATGGATTTAATACACGGCACACCAGGAACACTTACTATGCCAGAGAGATAGATGCTGCTTCCAGAAAGTTTTAATGGCAAATTTCTTCAAGTAACATCAGGTAAGAAACAGCCCTTTGCAGATGGCAGTTTATGTAGAAATGCCTTCAAGGCACTGGTCCTACTTACAGGAACAAGAAATCCTACAAAAGACAAGAAGTATTAGAACTGAAGTGTCTGAACTTGGACTTGATACAAATGTCCCAGCAAAGCCCCACAATTCAGGTAGAAACATACCTCTTTGCAGGGTGGTGCTAGGAAATGCAGCCTGAGTAAAAGGCATTCCTGCAGAACAGTAGTCTGGGAGTGTAATCACAAAATGATACACATGTCAAAACTGAATCAGAACAAAGGCCTGCCTATCCTAACGTCCAGCAGTTCTGGCAAAAAACAGATGTGGAAAAAAAAAGTGATAAAATACATGTTTTGCCACAATACTTCCCAAGCCTCCAACAACATGCAGCTTGGGAATGTAACAGCAGCAGATGAGGGATGTTTAAAAGTGGGGGTGAAAGGAATGATACTGTAAAAAAACATTATTACAAAGCATAGTGGGGGGACAGAAGATCTTACAGTTGGCAGATCCGTGGCATTTGCAAACATGGCCCAGAAAAGGACAGAGTTTGGGAATGGGGGTCAGAAAACACACCCATGTGTTCTGTGAAGAACAGAGGGGTTCAGAGTGGGGTAGGTGCACTTGGCTGCATGCTCACAGCCACATGAGGTACCTGAAGTGAGGAGCAGTGACACCAGCCCTACAGTCGAGTGGTGCTGCCAGTGGGATGTGTAGAGCCCAGCCACCAGCAGCCAGGGGTGTCAGGAAGCAGGACTCATGCTCCCAGCAGCACAGTTATTCACAAGCAGCCCCTGTAGCAGGAAGATGTCACCTGTGTCTGCTCTGGGGCTGCTCACGCAGCTTCCCGGCCTGTGGTGCACAGCAGTGGTGTCCCACCTGTGGATCCACTCCACACGGACCAGCACCAGTGCTCTGTGAGCCATCGGCAGAATGCAAAGGCGTGTGGCCAAGGGCTTGTGGCCACAGCTGCATCCTAGCCAGCCAGCACTCCTGCACTGGGGGCATGGGGACAAGGAGGGCCTGCTGCATGGCATGGAGAGGAGCTCTGGAGCAGGGTAAAGTGGAAATAAAGTGTAAAACAAGACAAAGAATTGCCTTCCCCCAAGGCAGCTGCGGATGAAACCCCCTTTTAGGCACAATCAGCCCTGAGCATCTGGGCAAGGATGAGGTGGGTGCAAAGTGCACGGAGAGGAAATGTGTCAGCTGCAGCATCTGAGAGCAGCGGAGCAAACTCAGACGGGAAATGAGCTTGCAAAGTGCACCCAACAAGATGATCGCGGGGATAAGTTGATTCTATGGAAACTGCAGCCCGATGAACCAAAAAGCAGTTCGATCGCAAAGTTTTAGCAGGAGCCAGCTCATGCCTGCTTTCAGCTCCGTTCCCCACCCGCTGAAGATAAAAAAAAAAAAAAGAAAAGAAAAAAAGAAGAGAAAAAGCTACACAATGTGTTTCTTGTTATTGACAAAAAAAAAAGGAAAAGAAAAAGAAAAAAGAAATGGGGACACAGGTTTTTTCCTGTATGGGCTACATCATATTAAGCTGTAAGTTTAGTTCTGGACAAACAATCTCTTGTTGCATCTCTGGGATGGAGGTTAATGAATTCCCACAGATGATGTTGGCCAAACAGTGGTCGGCTTGTGACTTGATTTCCAGCATCATGATGTGAGGGGATCAGTATAGAAAAGCACTTTGAAGGGAAGAGGCTGCCTACAGCAGGATTGTTTCTACAAGCTAATTGTACTGAGTGCAGCTGCACAAAGCTGGATCAACAGTAATAGAAGGCGGCGCAGACTTCCTGACGCCAGCCCCGCAGAGCTCCCACCAACAGCCTGGCAATTCCAGATTGTTTTCCAGACCTTATCTCTCCCCCAAGTTTTTTTGTGTGTATTTTTTTCTTCCCCCCCCCCCCCCCTTTTTTTTATTTTCTGACCGGAACAAAAGTAACAGGAAAATCCTTTGTGAAAGTAGAAAATGCTTTTACAGATCGGTGCCTTTCGCATAAGTTGTAACTAAATATTTTGCATGTATTACTCTCCTGCTCCGAAGAAAGTAAAGTAAAAAAAAAAAACCCAAACCCCAAACTTTCTAAAACTTGTTTGAATGAGTTGGAAACGCGGAGCAAACAAAAGGAACCGGATGGTTCGTTAAAAGCAGCCGGGTTGAGGGAGATGTTATACCTGGTACATTGAAAACTCCTGTATCAAAACGTATTTGGACACCCCCTTCCCCCTATGCCCCCCCACGGCGCGGGGAAGCTGGATGGTGTCAATGGCTTGGGAACCGGCCAAGTTTAACAGATTTTTCAGTCCGGCTTCATGGCTTAAATACTTGGCAATTAAAGCCACTTACATTATTGTTAGATGGTTTAGATGAGTTTCGTTAGAGCAGGGGCTCGGAGCGCACAGGGGGAAGCAGGAGCCCCCCCGGAGCCCCTCCGCCCGGCCTCAGGGGCTGCTGTGGGACCCGAGGCTGCTCTGAGGCGGCATTAAGAAGCGAGAGGTCGGACAGCCTGCCCAAAACGCGTGATTTTCCTCACGGAAAACACATTTTCTTTCTTTTTGGGGGAACGGGTTCCGCAGCACTGAGCCCCCCCCGCAATGCAGCCCGGCGCGCTCCTTCCCACACGGGTGGCGGTCGGCGCCGGGATCTCTCCCGCGGATCCCCACCACCCACCCGCGATACTGCCAGTTTTACTCGGTTCTCTCCCCATTCTGCAGGTGCCCCCGCGCACATCCCCCCCCCCCCCCCGGCATGGCGGCCGTCCGGCGGTGGCCCCCGCTGCAGGTGCGCCCGGGAGCGGGAAGCGGGGCAGGGCCGCCGCCTGCAGCCGCCGCGGGCGCAGCCCCGGTCGCCATGGCAGCCGCCTGAGCGGCGCCGCCGGGCCCGGGCGGCGCGGGCGGGGGGGGCGGCGGCAGGGGCTGATGTCACGGGGCTGGCGCCGCGCAGTCCGGGCCGGCCCCGGGGCGGTGGGGCGGGGCGGGGCGCGTCGCCCGGGGCGCGGGGGGAGCGGCGGGGGGCGGTCGCCCCAGGGGTGGCCGCGCACCCCATCGCCGCCGCGGGCTGGCGCCGAGGGCCCCCCACGGAGGGGCTTGTCCGCACCCCCCAGCCCCAGGAGGGGAGCCCCGTGTTTGTGCTTTCAAGAGGGGTTAAGGGGGGAGCGGAGGAAAAAGCGGCGCTTTGTGCACGGCGAGCGGCGAGGCTTCTGGCCAGATGTTCGCAGCAGCGGTGTGGGGTGGGAACCCGCTGTAAAAATCCCGGCCGAGCGCCCAGGCGGACGCGGCTCGCCGGGGTACCCGCTGCCGCACGGGGGGCTGCGCGCTGGGGAACAGCCCCCGGGAGCACCACCGCTGGTTTTGAGGAGCCCCCACTGCAGCGGGACTACCGCTGCTGCCAGACCTCTCGTGAGGGAGAAGGGGTCGCTCGGGTCGCGGCCGAAGCTGCCCGGGCTGCCCGCACCGCACCGGGGAGGGGGGTGTCGGGAGAAGCCCCGGCATACCGGCGTGCCCGCAGGTTTGCCTCCCCTCGCATAACTTCGCGGTGGCTTAAGCAGCGTGGAAGCCCGTAGTACGAAAAACCGGATTTGCGAAGGGCTCCTGTGCGGAGCCGGCCGCGCTGTCCGAACGACAGGCAGTAACCGCAGAAGCAGCGACATACCTGTTTATGTTGGCTATTATTAAAAAATAAAGATTTTGTCCAGGGGTGTATTCAGCATACGGAAACACATGCACGGCAAAGGGGTAAAATCTGTGGCCACAGAGCAAGTATCAGATACTATAGACATGGAAATTTCAGTTGTGAAAAGGACAGAAGTCGCTCTAAGTGGTGACTTAAACCGAGTCGTTAACTGGCGGGATGGGCTTTATCTTTATTGTTTACTCTCTTTAAGCGCACCTGAGCATTGTCTTTGCCCTCCCGCAGGGGGGATGTCGGGACTTAGTCCCGGCGCTCCAGGACTCGGGAATTCCGACGCTCGCCGTTCGGCCCCGGGGCGAGCACCGCGGTCCGATAGTGGCCACGACGGGCGATCAGGCAACCTAGGAACGCAGCGGAAATGGGCTAAGCCACCGACCTAGCTGCCCGCAGCTTTGTCCCCAATTATCGGGAGCGTGTGTCCTCCCGCTTTCCCAGCGCAACGCGCATCAGCCCCGCGCCTGTCTCCCGTGAGCGGTTGTGATTGACAGCACTCATGAGGGACAGCGTGAATGTGTGCTGTCACTACATGCTTGGTTACAGTGAACACCAGTGTCCCTTAAATATCCGGATAGCTACTACAGAAGCTGCGTTTTGCGTAGAATCGTTTGTATTAGTCGTATGTGTGTTCACACTGTGTGGACAGCGTGTGAGAAGCGGGACGGAAGGTGTGTCGCTACGCTACACAGGCATTAGTGTAAGTGAATATAATGGATCTAAACTAAAAAAAATAAAAATAATCCAAGTTTTTTTCCCAACTAAGCACACACACACACACATCTCCCTCCTCTCCCCTCTCCGACTTTCTCCTCTGGAATGTTTCTGGAAGATGTTTCATTGGCTGCAACCAAGAGCCGCAAAAAGTACAGCGCGTAGTAAGCGAGTATTTGCATTTGTCACCAGAAACAACCGTCGCATCTCTAGTGACAGCGCCGTGTCATCGCACCTACGGGGTGCGGACGAGTCGCCTCGCAAGGGTGATGCCTGTAAATGCACTCCGAAGTGCACATGTACTTAATGAGCATCAATTAGCTGCGCCCACCCTCCCCCGGCGGGGGCCAACAGCGGTGCGGCTCTGCCGGGGCTCCCGGTGCCCGCGCTCCCCGCTGCCAGGGCTGCACTCGGAGCAGTACAGCTCACTCGCGATGCTCGCACTTGCAGCCGCTCACTCACTGCCGTATTTTTGACAAGTACGCACAAACCCCGCTCTACAGTGTAACCCGCAGCGGGTCCCACCAGCCCCTTGCTCCGGCGGTCCCGGGTGCCCCCACCGTGGGCCTGCCAGCTGTACCCCTAGGACGCGAAGAGGTTAACAACAGCCACAAGGACCCAGGGCTCCGCACCGGGCCGCTCGCCAGCGGACCTCTCACTATTTACTCCCTCAGCTGTGCGGCCGGCCACGCCCCCTGCCGGGATTGGCTCTCCGGGCGGAAGGCCCGCGCAGCCCCCGCGCTGCCCGCCCCACCAGTGAAGGCGCCCCGGGGTGATGGACGTGCCGCCGGCCGCCAATGGCAGCGAGCGCGGGCTGGGCTCGGCGGCGGCGGCCGTATAAGAGGAGGCCGCGCAGCCCCGCGCCTCAGAGCGAGCTCCGGCAGCAGGCAGGGAGGCGCAACAGTGACAGCACCCTTCAGGCTGCTCGTAGGGCTGTCTGTCCGACTGACTGTCTCCGTCAGCTGCCTACCGGAGCCGCCTTCTCCGCCCGCCGGAACCGTACTGCTCTATTCTCTCCCCATCCGCCTTCCAGCATGAAAGCCTTCAGCCCAGTGCGATCCGTCAGGAAAAACGGCCTCTCGGAGCACAACCTGGGCATCTCACGGAGCAAGACTCCGGTGGATGACCCCATGAGCCTGCTGTACAACATGAATGACTGCTACTCCAAGCTGAAGGAGCTGGTGCCCAGCATCCCGCAGAACAAGAAAGTGAGCAAGATGGAAATCCTGCAGCACGTTATCGACTACATCCTGGACCTGCAGATCGCCCTGGACTCGCACCCCAGCATCGTCAGCCTGCACCACCAGAGACCTGGGCAAAATCCTTCCTCCAGAACTCCTCTGACCACCCTAAACACAGATATCAGCATCCTCTCGCTCCAGGTAAGTGCTCTCCACCGAGCCCTCGGCTCCCGCTGACCGTGGTTGGAGCTGGTGGCGCTTGCGGCACCAGGTGCGGGTCCCTGCGGGCCAGCGCAGTGACATGGCGGTCCCCTCTGCCCTCCCCTGGGTCCCTAGCCTGGCTTGCCGCGACTAAATTCCTTAATGCTCCGGGACCCTGTTCTCCCGCTTCCCCGAGTGCGCGGGCACCTCGCCCCCCGTCACTTACCCCTTTGCCGTTTTCTTCTCGTAGGCGTCTGAGTTCCCCTCAGAGCTCATGTCGAGCGACAGCAAAGCACTTTGTGGCTGAATCAAACGGTGAGTGCAGCGCATCTCGTTTCTAAACTTCAGGCAGAAAGTGCCTCCCCGGGGAGTGGGGGGCGTGATGGTTACTTCAGAAAATCAGTTCTAAAAGTTGATTAGGAGATGCCATTATAATCGGTAAAAAATAAGCCGGATAACTGAGCCTCGTATTCCTAAGTGCCAAGGTTGAGGCAGCACAGGCTGCTCGGGTACTGTTCACTGCTTTAATGCAGATACTCTCGTTATCTTTTCTTGGGAGTCTTGGTTTCCTGGGCCAAAACGACTGATTAAGTTGGGAATCTTGGCACATTTCCTCAAAATTCTGTGATGTGGGATTGTCTGCGCTATCAGTTAAATGAGTGACTGCTTTTAATCAAATAATTGCTGTAAGAGGCAGACTGGCGCCTCCGAGCATTGCAGTTACAGAGATCTAAATAAAGATTGGGCTGAGAATCCTCTTTCTACTCTTTTCCCCTCGAGTGTATGTTATTTTAATGTTCAACTTGCGCTCTTGAGAGCGAGTGTGTGAGCGTGTATGTGTTGCATCTGGACGCCAGCGTTTGCCCAATCTCTGAGTGTTTGGTTAAATGTTCAAACTGTGGCTTCCTCTCTGGCGCCAGTCTGTCCGGATCTCTGCCCTGTTAGCATGCTCCTAAATATGCCTCTTTTCAATCTCTTGCAGGTGTTCCACTGATGAGATTTTTTTTTTTTTTGCACAAGAAAATGTCTACAGGATTTTTTTTTTTTTTTGAGGTGCTGAATTTTTCAGCTGTATCTGGAGGGGAAAATCCACGTTCAACAATAAGGACCTTTTAAAGTTAATGAAGAAGAAAAAAATAATCAAGATTGATCTTTATCCCCACCCCATTCTTCAACTTGGACTGAACCTAGTTATTTATGAAGAGACTCTTAAATACCCTTTCCCTAGTTGGAAGGCTTCCTTTATATACTATTCCCAACGTGGGGAGCGAAACAAAAATCTCACAAGGAGTTGCCCATTTTAAAGCAGACTTTGCCTTTTTTTCCAAAGGTGGAGCGTGAGTACCAGAAGGATCCAGTGTTCAGTTTTTTAGGGACGTCCGTGGTCAGAAATTACCTTTTTGACACAAACCTAGGACTGAATGCTGTGTATATATTTATATATAAATATATATATATGAGTGAAACCTTGTGAACTCTTTAATTAGAGTTTTCTTGTATAGTGGCAGAAATACACATTTCTGCAAAAAGTGTAATGATGTACTTAATCATGCTAAACTTTTTATAAAAGTTTAGTTGTAAACTTAACCCTTTTTATACAAAATAAATCCAAGTGTGTTTATTGAACTGATTGCTTGCTTTATTCTTTGGGGACCAACTGCTTGCTTGCTTTGATTTGTGTTGTGGTTTTGATTATTTTTTTTAAATACTTATACATTCTGTTATGACTTTACTGAGTAAAAATTCAAATATGTAGAGAATATAAAGAATAAAATTACCTGAAGTGAATAATTCTTGTAACTTGGAAAGTCATTTGAGTGTACATTCCAAACTTCTAAGTGAGCTGCCTGTAAACAGTATGAAAGGAACTAGAGAAGGAATTTATTACACAGGGGATGCTATTGACAAAGTGTTCGGAAACACACAAAAGCAGTTAATCCCGAGACATTTCTCTGGGAGTACTGCCTCTCTCCCACCCCTATGGATGATTCAGCTCTCAGTAGCAATGGCCCAGATCTGTTAATTTGTGTTTAGAATAATCACTGGGAATTAAGGGTTGTGGGTGGTTGTTAGTCCCCCAACTATTACATTTCTCTAAAAAGGCTGTGACTCTGAGAGTTGGTGATGCGTTAACATGCGATCTAGACTGATGAAGTGACTTGCATTTCCACACTGGAATGTTCATGCTTCCATGCAATATTTCAATGAAATAGGGTTTCTAATCAGTTGCAGCAGCTTCTCTGTATGACTAAGATACTGAGAATTGAGCTAAATCGCTGTTGTGTTACTGATTAAACTTTGGCTGCTCCTAAAGGGGCAGACTTTCCATAAGAATTAAATTAAGTTTGAAATGGGAGTCTGAATTCCTGAAAGCCAGTATTATTTCTTCTTTCTCTTTCACCCTCTGAAGCTATGCATTATCCCTTACTCATTAAAGAGATGCTTTACTGTGTGTGCTCTCTTGACTCCACTGTAACTATCACTGCTCAGTTGTCATAAGACAGTGGATGCGGGAACTGTGCTTTATCAGATGACATTCTAATTTAAGCTTACTCATAAACTTGCCTGAAATGGGAAGTTTTGAGCCCTACATATGTTCTGAAGAGAATCACTTGCAATAGGAATGAAGGAAACTGCACTGATGCTTCGGGGGCAAGGACAGCTCTGGCAGGCACCATGCTTTGGGCCTGAGGGAGTGTGTTGTGGGTTTCTGGGGGCACAGAGCAAGAGGCAGGAGCCTCACCTGGGGCCAGGAACACTTTCACCAGCAGGCAGCACTGGCTGCCTTTCCTTGCCCTTGACACCAAATCCATTCACGTAGGCTGGGAGAAAGCCAGCTCTGATCTCTTAATGCAGGAGCTGCCCTGCCCCAGCAGACGCGCGCCCTCAGAGGATCAATGCAATCAGGAGACAAGAAGGGTTAGCACAAGCTGGGACATGGAGCGCGGGGGGTGACGGGACACAGGACAGAGCTGATCTGCTTTTCCCCATGCCCTCCTAACCCAGCCCTTGCAGCACACTCCGGCTGTGCCTCCCGTGGCCAAACCTCGCTACTGTCTCAACACCCGGAGTGCAGGTTTGTCCAAACTTTGTGCAATGCACGTTTAACCCTGGCAGCGCGGTAGTAAAATATCTCATTGCAGCCTCAGTCACCAACATGCTCCTTTCTGTGTATACTTTCCCTAACTAACTATGAGCAGCAGCAGATTTTGGGCTTTAATCACTGTATCAAAATGTTCATCCTTCTGAACCAGTAACGATCTCATGTAATCGACACCCAGTTTCTTCCTCAAAACTAATTTTTCACGTTGTTCTTTTTACGGTGAGATCACAGCAAACATCACTTTAAACCCACAGTTTAGTTTACAAAATTAAAGAGCAGATCATTGCAATTGTTTTAAGATCAACCCCTTCAGAAACTAAGGCATTCACGCTTTGATATTTTTAAGCTACAGGATGATTAACACACTCGTAGAATGAAACCAATTTCCTTATCATTCGTAGCCAAAAGAGAAATTCACAATTTACAAGGCGTGGGGAGCTGAGCAGGAAAACAAACAAACATGTTTTAAAAAATGTAAATTAAGAAAGGAAAAAAGATTTTTCCCTCTTTCAGAACTAATTCCCTGACTCGACAATGCATTCCTACAGTCAGAACTAGGGGCTTGAGCTGGGCGCTCTGCAGAGAGGTTCTCTCTGGTTTTGTTGAGATTTTGTCATTCAAGGATAAACAGCAAGGTCAAAGCTCAGTGCTCAAAGCCTTGACATTCATTCTGGAAGTTTCCTTGAAGACATAGGATCTCTATTCCATAGCGTTGTCTCTCCAGAATGCATTAGAAAACTCTCTGAGGTTTTCACCACTTTCCCTGGCTTGTTTACCCTTGTCTCTGCGCACAGTTCTCCCAACAGTCCTGTTAACTGACAGGCTGAACACAACAGATCAGAGGACCCATCCTCAACTACGTGACAGCAAAATAGTTTTGGCAATGATCATATTTAAACATGGAATGACCTTTTGAGCAGGACACGTGTGAAAATTGCAAATGCACCTATAGACACTTCCCCACCAGGAAAAAGGATCCAAAAAGAGGCTGAAGATCTCCTCAGGGAAGTGGTAGATGCCCCAGCACTGGACACTTTGAAGTTTCAGCTGGGACATCTAGTCTAGGGCATGCTTTGCCACAAAATGTTGGACCCAGATGATCCTTGGTCCCTGGTATTCTATGATTCTAGAATATTGTCTAGACCTCCTGGGGGCTTCCAAACGGGACATTGCTTGTGTATTGCTGTTAACAACACAGGGACCAGCTCCTAGTTTCAACCCAGACACTGAAGTGTCTCATTTGGATTTTCAGGGAGCACCTTTGTGTTATAAAGTATGTAATGCACTGGTGATGGGTATTCCAGCGGCCCAGGGAATCTCACCGTATGTGCGAGTCCGTCTCACATACCTGGGAGGCAGGAGTCCCTCAGTCACCGGGTAAGGGGAACACGGCAAGCAGGCGGCTGCGGTTTGTTCCTGTCCCCTGGCAGATCCACCTCGTGTCCATCGCACCGAAGCCGCCCTAAGCCCCTTGCGGGGTCCGCGCCGGTGTCTGCACAAAACGCGGCGGAGCTGCGGGTCCGTGTCCGGGCCGGCAGCGCGGCCGCGTGGAGGGGCACTGCCCCCTGCCGACCCCGCGCAGAACAGGCGCCGCTCTCGAACCCGGCGCGTTCGGCGGAGACGCGTCTTGAAGCCGGAGAAGGAGCCGCTGCTCGTGTCCCACGAGTCACCGCGGCCGCACACGTCTTACCCGCAGGATCTGGAGATCACGTTTTACAGCTGCCGCTGGGAAACGCTGGTTTAGCTAATTCCTCTCTGCTAGCTGGGAATGTCACTCCTAAGAAGCATCACAGGATCACAGAGCAGTTCACGTTAGAAGGGACGTTAAAGATCATCTAGCTTCAAACCCCTGCCATGGGCAGGGACACCTTCCACTAGACTAGCCCCGTCCAGCCTGGCCTTGAGCGCATCGAGGGTAGAGTGGTTTGTAAAAATCTGCAGAAAAAGTTGCATTAAAATAATAAATACTTTGCTTGCACAGTTCGGGGAAAAGCAGTAGTTTGTATTTGACTCTGGAAAGTAAAACATGCTCTCTAAACAATCTGGTATGTGTTAAGGATTCTGCTATACAACAGTCTGGATCAATTCATGCCATGAGGAAAAGATATAAAATAATTTACTAATGAGAATTATAATCTTTGTAACCACCTCCTCCTGTTTACTATTTTCCTTGCTTACTTGCAGAACAAGAAACAATTTACACAGCGTTTACTGGAAGCCGTAAAGAGGGATAACAGAATGCAACTGTTGTGTGACAAAGGGTTGAATAAATTACATTAACAGGAGTACTGAATTTTGTTCAGAAAAAGGTATTCACAAATGTCCTCTTTAAAACTACTGTTGTGCAAAAGAATCGGTGTTTTCCTGATTCTACAGATAAATGAAAATATTCGATCTTGAAATCCAGTTTGGTTTATCCCCCCTTACGATTCTCCTCTCTAGAACAGCCACCAAAGTTGTCATAATTCTAAAGTGTAAGAGCCAACTGTAAACACTATTTCAATAAAATAAAGGTCATATTGCACAGCCATAGTCACTGAATGTGTGGGCCACTTGCTAAAGGAAATTGAAGAAGAAAACAAGAGAGGAAACAAACAAAAGCAATTGCTTTTGGAGTCAATCACCGTAACTGAAAGAAACTAATATTTCAACTGTTTGCTTGCCTTGTAAAAAACATTAAAAATGAGGGGACATGGGGCAAATAAATAGGGTCCAACTGAGAAAAAGGATTAGCACAGATAGTGCTGCAGTGGACTTACTGCTGCTAGCTACCTAGAAAATGGCCCTTTACTTGCTGCCTATCCTCACAAAGAATGTGATGAATTAATACAGTCTTATGCGAAGTTACAGGACCTATCCAGATTTGAAACAATTAAACTACCTAAATTACTTGCCAGAAAGAGTACGATGTTATAGTTTCCAGTAAATATCCCCACAAATTACACCATGTCTGTGGCAAACAGTTTTATGAATAGATCAGGTATTTCTACTTAAAACTAAGAGCTTGAGCCAGCTCTTGTTTTACTGCTGACGGCAGAACTTCAAAGCTCACACAGAGCTCCTTTTTTCTTTTTTAACAGAACCGGACTATAATTTCTCTTTCATTTGGATGAGAACAAACAATTTTGATCCTCACCACCTTGTGTTTGAGCAGACACAGGACCAGTGGTACTGCCACACTGAAGCTCACCTCGTGCCATCCTCTTGCTGACAGCTGCAGTAGCTGATGCCTGGGGAAGAGTATAAGACCAGCGTCAGGTGATAGTTCCTCCATGTACTCTCAGTATCCTGTGTTCTCTGAGGTGTTTTTGGCATGTAGATTCACTTTGTTGTACTGTTTGTCAATACTGAATTTGAATAACCCTACCTGCGTTATACTTGTCATCTTACATTTTTATCTTCCTGAGAAGAATGGTAGTGCTTTGAAGGAGGAGAGAGAGGGCAGGAAGAGAAGAGGAAGACAGAAATAATGCAAGACTAAGTATCTCCTGCATATTAGACTGGGCAAAATCAACGCAGTGTATGTTACCTTAAAAAAAAAACAGTGAGGTTGAACTCTGAGTTGTGTTTTCAGCCTTGGGCAACTTCCTTTCACCTGGAGCAGAGAGTCCAAACTGACCATCCCCACTCAAGCAGAAAGTTTCTTATGCCCCACAGAACTGAGCTGGTTTAGGTATGTCTGATCGTGGCACCCCAGGGAAACACAGTGTACTGGACAACCTCTGGAACTGTCCTACAGACTTATTTTCTGTAAGACTCATGCTCATCCAACAAGCTCTACAGTCTACTGGAAACTGATTTTAGAGAACAGAGAATACAGGAGAGCTTGTATGTGCTCTCACAGGTGGTGGTGCTGAGATTTCTGCCACATTCAGAGCAGTACCTTCATGCCCAGCTGTAACATATTAATGAGCTCTAGAAAAGACAAATTCATACAGCACCAAAAAGGCACAGGGACTTACCTGGGAGTGGAAGAAAATGTTACTCATGGACATCATTATATGCAGGAGGTTAACTACAATAGGTGTGGAAGACAACAGAAGATACCGATCCTCCATTTGTTAAGGATAGGAGGGATCTGTTCCCAGAACAAGAGTATGCAAAAAAAGACAAAAAAAATGAATGTGTAAATATTTATTTGTAAGTCCAAATTGAGTGCCAACATTAGTTAATATACAGCAATAAAGTGACAAAAAGGCTATTTTAGAAAAATACTGTTAAATGACATTTCACAGCTTCTTGGAAAAGTATCTCACATGTGCTTCTGTATCTCTGCTCTGAAGTACGTACAAAAATGCCACTGCTAAGGGTTTGCTTTCATAGTTAAAAAGTTGGTGTAAAACACATTAAGTAAACCTTCCGTTAGTACTTTTCAAAGGCTGCAACAGTTTGAAGGCTGACTAAATTACATCCCAAATCTGTGAATTCAGTCTAGCTCTTGTTAAGAAACTTTTTTACTGCCCATAAATGTTTCCACCCATCAGATACAGAGAAAGTTGCTACAGGTGCAGACACATGCTGTTTACTGATCCTTACTGATTCCTTTTTTTGCTCAGATTATCCCACCATTGCTCTTGCCACTCTTGCAGAAAGAGGTGGAAGTGTTGCTTGGACCTCATCCTGTACGTATTAAGACTTCACAGTACCTATAAAATTAAATTTGTAAATTCCACTGTAAATCTACTTCTGCAGTCAAAAACAAATTTTAGAGTTCCTTGGAGATTTAACTTTTTGAGAGAATTGAGTGAGTTCGATTCATGCACTGACTTCAGCAACTTCTTATCCTTCCAATCTAAGTCTAATTTAGGAAAAAAGCAATGCTTAGAGGAAAAAAAGCTTAATTGTTCACAAGTTTGGACCTTTGTAATAAATCTATATGTAAAAACTGTGTACATTATGTATACACAGCACATCCAACATGCAATTAGCAGTTTATTGACAGCATGATGAAAATTCTCATAACCTGAAAATCTGAAACAGATTGTGACTAATATGCAATGGTGCATCGGGGTTTTTTGGCAGCTTTGAGTATTTACTATTATTACTATTTTAGGGGGCTCTGAGGTCAGCAATATTGTCTGAAAAGATAAAGGTGATAAACAAGACCTGCCAGGGGAAAGGAAGCACTTATGGAGAGATATCCAAAGGCAGAAACATATAGCTGGGCTATGAGAGACCTAGAGGAAAGCAGATTTGTGTGTTATGAAACCTAAAAATGACGGAAATTTTTCAAATAAAAAAGAAACTTGGAAGCTGGGCATAACAGTAAGAAAATAAAGCAGGTACTTGAGGATTTATCAGGGGTTCCACTGGAAAATGTGAAGTGGCAACAATCTGTCATAAAATAATGGAAATGTAACAAAAATTGGAAGAACAAGACAAGAAGGATACATGGGACAGGAAAAAAGCATACAACCTTCCCATCCTGCAAGAAAAACACCATAATTCTGCCAGGGAAAGGGAAGAGAACCAGGTTCTATGCAAAGAATCACAGGTAATGCAAAAGTGGAAAATACAATGAATGATGCAAAGAAGAACTGCCCACATAAGAAAGAGGCAGAAGAAAGTATTTTTACAATGTAGAAAGCGAATATAGTCACTAAATCTACATGGGAAAAAAAAACCAACCAAACAAAAAAGAAACCCAGAGATATTGGAACAAAGGTATGGAAAACTTACTTGTCCTATGAACTGAGGAAGAGGATGGACAGATTCATCCCCAGCCTCACTAAAGAGTTTTAACGAAGACCTAAAAAACCCTATTGCAATTCCACAGTATTTACAAATAAAAAGGGTTAGTTCCAGCTGACCTTGAACCTCAATCAGAACGTATTTTCTTGTTCCATTCTCTAAATTATTCACACTGCATGACCTGTGACAAACTGTGATTTTAGTCCTTGATTCTTATGCCTGCAGTAATTGACCCAATCTAACAAGTTTGTTTTTTTTTTTTGAAGGAAAAATAAGATAAGTACCTGTAAAAGTGTTTCTTAAAAACTTCCTTTTGCAGGTTTATTTGCCAGGAAAATTATAAATGAATCAGCTCCAGTAACTCAATTCCTGCCAAGCATACTGTAATAACAAAATATGATCATAGGAAGCATGTAAATCACTTAAAACCAGGGATAGGAAAAAATAGGTCAAATGGCCAAATTTGACAACTTGTATGTTAGATTGTATGTTCAGGTTCACTGAATAGTGTTATTTCTGATTAAATCCTATGTATTTATAACAGAGATGACCTCACATACTATTTCAGGAGTTTACAAGCAAGTGTGTAAATAAACAAGTACTCAGGAGATTTTTAAAAATTGTTTACAAAAGGAATAAAAAGTGTTGATTCTTTTTCCTTCAGATCCATAGGCAGCAAAAGATAAAAAGAACCATTACTATATAAAAATAATAGGCATGATGAGCAGAGTTTAGTAAATGACAGAGAGGAAAGGAGGACTGACACTAAACTCAAGAGTTTTGTAATCTAAATTTCTCTGTCAGTCAGACTTGCCAACGAAAGTTGTTCAGTAAGAAACAATAATAGCAGGTTCTTTTGATATACAATTTTCAGGTTCAGAAAGGAAAATCAATTATTTTGGGGGGCACTAATCCATGCACCAATCCAAAGGTTAGAGAGGGAGTGGATGTGAAGGTGCAGCGTTTTTCCAAACTGAAAAAGGATACACGTGTGGTACAACTGGGAAGTGTGACTGCAGTAGGTGAAGATGAACCTAAGCAAGTTTTGCATGTTCTTAGTTTGGGTACCAGCACCAGTGAAGATTGGCCAGTACAGACATCATGTAGCAGCCATGGAAAATATACAGGTCTGTACTGACATCTAAATCTTCACAGCCTGACCACTCTTGATGCCTCCGACAGCTGGTTGGGTCATACTCACCTGCGTGAGCTGACCTAACACCAGCAGACTACAGTACAGGCATACCCAGAGGCAAATGCCAGAGGGCTTCAGCAGAGATATACTTGGAACTATTACTTCACCTAAGCAATTACTGGATATCTGTCCTTATCTTTGATAGACTATCACATTGAAATGTAGCACCTGAAGGTGAATGTAAGGTAACCATGTGGCAATTTGATGCGAGTCATAACAGAATAAAGGTCTCAAAAAAGAGCACTTGAAGAGAGGCTTTCTGATAAAGACACCTCTTTAAATAGCCTGCTCAGTGTAATGCTCAGTTTTATAGGCATTCTTCAGTTTCCTGGAGACAAAAAAAAAGTACAACATGTTAGAAATTCAACCAATTTCAAGTTTAAAAGGTACTAGTTCACTCTCTTAGTCTCTGAACTATTGCTGAAATGCATTTTTTTAGCTGCTACACATTTCATAAGCACTTAATTACAAGTCAGGAAAGAAATCCATTTTATTTGATGCCTATAAAGTTGGTGACTGATTTAAGGTGTCCATGAAAACACTTAAATGCTATAAATGCTTCCTACCTTTCCATTTGAAGCTATAGTGTTTAAACAGCTCACACAAGTAATTTATCAGCTGTTGAAGGTGATGAAACAGGGCTTCACTGATGTGGAGGAAAATAACAATCTCGTGGTTAAACTGGGAGTTATGAGACATAGCTCTCAGCCCCAATTTCCCACAGACATCATATGTGACCTCTGCAAGTCATTTCACTCTTTCATGTTTCTGTGCATCTGTAAAAATGGGAAATTTAGTTCTTTCTCTCAGAAATTCTTAGGAACCAGCATGTCCAAAATGCATGGCTACTTTTGTAATATTGAACAATGGCAGCTACATATTTGGGTATTAAAACTGGTAATTTTTCATGTGAAATTGTACTCACCACAGGTTCAAACACTTGCCAGGCGTGACTTTGGAGTTAACAGCCTAGAAGCCCTCAGAATAGCCACTGCTTTTAATGCTATTTAGTATTTTGTTTTAAAGACAAAGTATCAGTATCACTAGGGGAGATTACAGCACAATAAGCGAAAGAAAGGTCCTTATCCCATTAGAAGTGTTAATGTAGACTCCAGCACTTGTTTTGCTTATATGATTGAGTAAAAAAGTGCCAGGAAGAAAGCATAAGCACTGGGCACCCACATATCTCTATGTAAGGAAAAATCAATTTTTTTTGGGCTGGGTAGATCAGGTAACAAGATTTTCTGTAGATTGCATTTTGCTTAAACAAGCATGTTAAATACATTCTCATTCCTTTCTTAGCATCCTATAATAGAATCATAGAATCACAGAATAGTTAAGGTTGGAAATGACCTTAAGATCACCAAGTTCCAAACCCCTGCCATGGGCAGGGACACCTGCCCATGTATGCTATGTAATAGTATAGTGAAGATTTAAATTTAGCAGACCCATGACGAAATGAGCAATGCAACGTAAACAGTGAGGAGACAATCAAAGTGAGAGCCTGAATGATATCGTGACAAAGGAGAGACAGGGCACTGAAGTACAAAATTCCTTAAGAAGTTAAAAAGCAAACAGCAAGCCACTTTGCTTGGATTTTTCCAAGATGCATTCATTTAACATGTTAATAGAATTGTAACATGGACACAAAAACCCAACATGAAGGCAGGCTGGGTGGAAGGTCACTGTGCAAAATACAGGAATCACACTTGTGACTGGAAGCTTGGCCACCAAAGGCATAAACAACAAACTATTAATTTGACATGCAAAATATTCTGGCTTGCTCCTCTGAGCTGGAAGCCAGTGTATCCCATACAACTGGCAAAGTCTGGGGTTCCCCTGTTCTTCTTGACACTGCCTCTTTGCCTCCAATGAGTGCTGTGTCCCCTGACACTTTCTATTTCACACTATAAAGTATGACCTTTCGCATTTGAACTTCTATTTCTGCTCCTCTGAGGGAAGATTTTGCAACTTTTGCTCTTTCGTGGGTATTTACACTCAGGCCTACTCCATCAGTGAATTGCACAGGAAAATACACGGTTTGGCACATGCTGGTTTTCCTTTGGGCATCCCAACAGTGGTAAACGCAGTGACAGCTGCTGCTTGAAACTCATTTCTGTGTCTTTTGCCATGTAATATTAAATAGTGCAAACCAGAGGGGCAGGAAGTCATCTTAGGATTCTTCTCTTTCACTTATTTACTCTGAAGCGCTCCCAGCAAATGAAGTTCCACAACTTCCCTACATAACACTGATACTAATTTATCAGAAACCTTTTATTTTCAGAATATTGGTTGGAGTTTTTTCCACTACAAATCAGGAGCTGATTAGTTTGTGCTCCACTGACAGAGCTTCCTCTAATCTTTCTGTATCAATATTTTACATACAAAGAAATTATGTGCATTCAGCCTTCCTCCTTTTAAACTCAACAAATTGAACTCTCACTATTACATACCTCTAAATTATGTTTCTAAATGGTTTTGCTGTTCTCCAGTTGCTTATTAAAGATGCTCAGGTTTGGATACAGCACACCTTCAGCAGCAGGGATACCTCACCTGGGTTGTATGATACTCCTATTAATATACCACTTGGAGATTTTCTTCCCTCTACCTTCAGCTGTATCTCTTCCCTTGTTAGCTTAGCACTGCTTCACTTGCCATGCTAAAACCTCATGGTCTTCTGCAGTGTTTCAGAGGGCTGCACTCCATTTTATATTTGTGTATTTGATTTCACTTTTGTAAGTGCAATACTTTGTCTTTACTGAATGACATCATGTTAATTTACAGTTCTCTATACACGAAGTAATTCTGTCCATTGAGATAAGGCAGGTTCAGACAAAAGTATTCTTTTGAATTCCACCAATAAGGTTGCTAATAAAAATACTAAATAAAAATGGACCAAAGGCTTCCATGTGATCCTACTTTGACATGAGATAATTAATAATCACTTCAAGTCTACTTTTTCAAGTAGCCTGCTTTGCATAGTAGCATCATTGCATCATTGCATCAAGTAGCATGCATTGCATGATTTGGTTAAGCTTCAGTGATGATAGAAGTCTTACTGAAGTCAAACATAGCCCATCAGCTGTACACATCTTCTTCAGGCCAGTTTCTCAGCCAAAGGAAATTAGAACAACCTGATAAGGGTCATTCCTGAAAACTCCATATTGACTTTCATACTTGAAGTTTAAACACTTGATGAATAATAAAAGCTTCATGAATAAAGTTCTTGCAGATATTAAAGATGATTTGTAATTCCCCAGACCCTCCCCTTTTCCTTTAAATATGGTTCTGGTAGTCCTCTACATCTACATCATATGGGTGTCTCTCCTTTTGTCCAAGAAAAATGATTGTAGTTTAGGATTGTTTTGACTGGATCCTTAGCTTCAACAGGAAGCAGAACTAGACCATACTAACTTACACCAGTCACTGAAAGCAAAACAAATACACTTAAATTACTCTCTGGACAAAATCCTGTTGGAATGCTGGACAGGTCTAAGTGTTCAGAACCTCGTTTCTCATTTCAAAAGTTGGTTGGGTTTCTTTTTAATAATTATTAATTTCTTAGGGTTACTCAATTCCCTTGCATAATTTAGTTTTGCAAGATAATTGGAGAGAAGAAAAATACATTCAGAGGTGACTCCTTGGCACTGTTCTAAAACAAGCCAAACAGTCATGTGGAGTTAAAGTTCTTAAATTATTTTTCTGTTTCTGGAATTATTCTTGTGTTTCTGCTTGGTTTTCTTCAGAGAGAATTAAACAGAAAACCTTACAATGGCTAAATGTCAATGCATCTTGATAATGTTTTTAAAGAGTATTTTCAAATCCAAGTAATTCTAAGATATCTGTATATATAAATTTCAGTGCTACACAGGATCATTTTGGAAGAATTTAATGACTACCTTTGGTATTTTTTTTTCCTGAAATCTCTTTCCTTTAGCAATGATTTACTTTCTTAGAAGAGTTGTTCATTTACATATTTATATTATAATTGCATGTATCCCCAGGCAGTTAAGAATTTTCAGCCTTTGCTCTGTCGATGGCACGTGTTCGTACAACATCCTCAGTTTGTATTTGAGATACAGGTGCTGTGTCATCGCAGTCCTGGTTCCACTACAGTATTCCAGAGTTCTCAGAAAGAATTAACCTTCAGGGTAACCTATAAATAGTTTTTATCTCCATTTTTAAATATACATTTAAACATTACTCTTAGTGACCTGGAAAGGGTGTCCAAGTCCTTATACTAAGACTGATGCCACTATGACTAAGCAGGTTCCATCACAGATGAGCCATGTATCATCCTGTTGAGCAGCCTTTTCAGCTAGCTCTGCTCAGCTATTAACATGATACTGACATGATCCTGTGAAGACGAAACACCACCTCTTAACATCCTGGTCATGGAAGAATGACCTAGGTATGGGAAGCTACATGAAATTTACATTCCCTAGGTAAAACAGAATCACCTTGGAAGAGGGGAAGCTATAGAACTTCACAGATGCCTTTCCCAAAAAAGTGGAGCATGTCTTCAAGAAGTGGTATGTTATGGTCTTGTATTGAAAGTATGTAAAAGGAGAAATCTTTTTGCATAAAGTGGCTGAGTTTCACTGACACAGTCAGGGATTTCTCAGCCATGGGACTAGAAAGGAGCTCAACATATAGGAGGATGAGTGTCCAGCTACTTCATTCAACCTTTCAGCATGAATGAATCCTAAGGAGAAAAAAAATCTCTGATGTTTTTTCCATTCCCACTCTCCCTTGAACCCCAAGGGCTATTTAAATACAAGTTATGGTTTGTTGTTTTGGTTTTTTTTTTTGTCTACTGGCCCTTAGATGATGATGATGATAATAATGATACAAGAATCAGAAAGTAGTTTATAAAACCTGAGCAAACTGGTTTGACAATGTTTTTAGAAGCCAGTCATTTAGGCAAAGGAGTCCTGGTCCATCCCAGGTGAGCTATCATCACTGTCAGGTCTCTGCTAAAAGACAGCTAGTCCAAACAAAAGTAACACACATTTTTTTCTGAAAGTCCAAATATTTTCAAGGATGAGACTGAAGTTAACAGCCCCCTTCCTATGCTGGAAAATAAGTGGGACTACCTTCCTCAATTTAAATTTTAAGCATAAATGCCTTCTCTTGCACATCTAGGCTGCATCACCATTGTACTTTCTGCTTGGAAATGTGTGTACTGCAAATACAGAAAAGTGAATTCTATGGGTCTCAGTATAGCAAAGAAGCTACCAGGTGCTTACAGAGATTACTGTACAGAGGAGCCTGGAAGTTGATGTGAAGACTATGGGACAAAAAGAAAAAAAAAAAGGATATAATTGAACACTGTAGCTGTGGACTACAAAATTAAAGACTCCGGTTCATATTAGCATATAAAAAGACCTGATAAAGCTGAGCTAGTCTCTGCCATCAGGCACAAGAGAGGCAGAAGGTAGCACAGATGGTGAAAACAGAGGAAATTATTCATGGTTCCTCATCACACCTTGAAAGGAGCTACTGAAAAGATGATGTTGAAAATTAAGACCAGAAGGTCTCCCGGAACAACAAAACCTCTAAACCCTCCTTTATATTCCAAAGGTGTAAATATGTCCTGAGGTTAAATAGGCTTATGGTGTGAGCATTTGTCTTTTATAGAAAAGAAAAAACAAATAAATCAAGACTTCTTTTTATCTTTCAGAATAAAAATATCTGAACACTAAAGGTTGGCACTTAAGTCTCTAAAACAAATGTAGAACCTCATAAATGCTGGCATACTAGATCAATGCTCCTGAATATAAGTCTTCAAAATTTGTCTTCAGACTACTTCAAAGCAAGAGCTAAAATATCCTGTACATTATCTGCAGTGCCATTCAGACCTGCAGCTTCAAGCACAGCTGAAGAGGTTCATAAGGAAAATTAACCCTCCCTGTATGCAGCCCTTAAGTTCTTTTAGAATCTAAAACTACTTACATAGCAGATGAGGTGACAACTGTGCTAATCTTATAACATTGCCTGATTACTTATCAGGAATGGTTTTAACAAAGAAGCAGCTCTTTTCCCCACTAAATAAAGTTTGAAGATTCTTTCCATTGGTAGATATGAAGACAGGTTTTTAGATGTGCTTGTTACTGTCCACCACTAAAACATCTGGTAAAATGTATTTTAAAACCAGATTTGTGGGCTGTGGATATGTACATCCTGTGAACTTTCCAGGACATGAGGAAGAAGATGGAGGGGAGTGAGGAAAATATTTATTGTAGAACCTCAACCCTGCATAGGTTGTAAAACCCTTCTAGGGTAAAAAAACAACCTACCAAGCAAAAATCATCATCCCAGCAGAACCACCAGTACAACAGGACAGTGTCTTCTGCCAGTGCTGAAGTGGGAAAAACCGCAGTGTACAGCAGTTCTGAGGTTATGATGGAAGACCTGAAATAAGTCTCACTGTTACACTGAAACAGTTCCGAGTATTCTACACCATGAACATGGTGAGTGAGGGTAAGACAGAACAGAAGCATGTCTGGTGAGAGCAAGGGAAAGCAAATATACTTAGTCCCACGTGACTGGCATGCCAAAGACAATCAAAGTTAGTATCTCAGCTTTTTGCCAAAAAGAGAGACCACAAACAAACTGCAAGGTCTACAATCAAACAGAAAGCAAAGAGAGTGGAAACCAAAAATGCCGAGTGATGACAGCTAATAGCAATCCTCTGTGTAGATTTTAAGATTTTTCATGGTTTAAATGAACATAAAGGGGGCCTCAAAAAAAAAACAAAAACAAAAACCCACAATAGTATTTTATTGATATATCAATAAAGTCCATCTTGTCTGACAGATGAAAGCTCAGGACTCAACCTCTTACTCTCCTACAAAATACATACAATTCTGTATTCTACCATTGCTGAGGCAGTAAAGGATTTTTCTTGTGTCCAAAAGGAGGCTGGTAAAATTTTTCTGCTTCTCAAAAGTACTAGAAAAATTCAGAAAGATCTGAAGGTCCCAAGATATGTAAATAAAATCAAGAATATGTATTGCCTTTAGCTAACTACAAACCATCAAATTATTTCAGAAGAGAGAAATATTACAAAACAAAAAAGTTAAATCTCTGCTGATTGCTTTCCTGCAGTTTAATTACTGAGGAAAGGCAGTAAGGCATCACAGAATTTCCATTTTAGTTTTACTGTTCCCCACAGTCAATATTTTATGCTTTTGTTTTTATTTCGAGGTCCCAGGGACACATATGAACCATTGAAACTTTGTTCTTTTGTTTTTCTATCATGAGAAATCATGGACACAAATAAATTCTTATAATGTAGCTCTATTATTCCTTTCCTCCTCTTCCATAAACAATAAACATGTACTCAAATATGATATACAGAGACTCTTGTTTACTGACAAACATAGTTCTGCAATCTAGGTTACTTCTGTAAGAAGCAATAAGGATTGTGTTACATCAGTAATTAGAAAGGAGACCTGAAACAGGAAAGAACCCTGTGTATGGTGCTATGTAGTGTCAACACTAAAGAATTCAGTAACAAGAAGTACGCTGTTGCTAGAATCCCATCTTTAAAAGAAATACACATTTACTCTCAAATACAATTTTTTGTTATGTAAAACTTCACATCCGCTCACCTTGTTTCCCCTCCAAAAGACAACATTCTTCCAAAATATTCCAAAAGGGTTTTTTTTCCTTCTACTTCAGAAGAAGGTGATGTAAGTTATGACAAACTAAAGAAATTGGCCAACAGCATTTATCTGAAGTTTATCCAGTGTCGGTGTCATAACAAAATATGCTTTGAGGCAAAAAAGAACACTTCTTAATGCTTTATAAGGCCCAAACATTTGTTGTTTTGAGTATGAGTCTTATTAAGGAACTACAATTACCTGTGACTGAGGAAATACTGCAAAAAAATCTGTAGCTCCAAGTCTTTCTGGAAGATGGGTCATAAATTTCTAACCTAAAACTCAACTAAAATATTATGTACATCACAGGAGTCAGACCTGCAAATGAAAATACAGATGACAGACTCAAAGCTCAATAAAACCAGAAAACCTCCTCTATCATTAGTCTTATATTTTACCATAAAAAGGACTGAATCATTACAGTGCCAGACGCTGTGCTAAGCGGCAATAAACACGTCTCTATTAGAGAATTTCATGTGAAGACTTTAACAAAGCAATCACAAGCACCCTAAGCAAAAGAGCAATGAAATTAAACAAGAAATATGCTTCAGAAAAAAAAATTAAAAACCTATGAGCTTTTCATCAGCTTTACATTGCATTTTGACTCCTGTAACCTGCTTCCATTTGTTAACCAAAGGGCAGAGCATATTGCATACTCTGCTTGCATGACAAACATAATTAATGAAAAAGTTACCTGGACATTAAATAGCTAAAACAATCTTTTTAACACTGTCTGACAGGTATCTACGTGCCAATTAGTCTTTGGAAAATCCTAGTTCTGTTGGACACATGGTTAAATACTATTTATACAATACAATACCCACTTCCCTCTTTTTTCTGCTTTTTGTTGAAATGCAGAAACCTCTGAGAACACGTCAAGCTTATGAAACTCTCCTGTATTCTCATGGGTAAAGATTCTAAGTAAAATTATCCCCACCCTGCCCGTATACTGATGAAACAGACCTTAACAGAGATTTTGATCTAGAAAATATCATGCACAACGCTAACAGGAAACAGTACTGAAGGTTAGCACAGTCTTTCCAGTCTTCTCTGCTTAACTGGAATTTGAATTTTCCTCCAAGCTTTCCCCACTGCAGCTATTATCTGGCACAGAAAAGACCAAAATCCTCACAGCAGGCTTTATCTTGCATTTATTAGCACACTGTATTTCTCTCACATCTGAAAATTCACTACTAGGTATTTACGCTTCTATTTACAACTGCGGCTTTCAGTTAAAAGACCTCAAATACCCAGGTATTATTTTCTTTGGCAATTTCTTAGTAATGTCTTTAGAAACTTAAATAAACGTGTCAGAGATGATAAAGCTGATGAAGATGATCAAGGCCACAGGGTGCAATATGCTGGACTATGGGTAACAGATGCTATTGGGATCCTCTACCCACGTGTCTCGTGGCTGTACAAAGAACTTCCCATATGCTTACTCTAAGGTCCAGAAAGCCTCCCATCAGAGGTGCAAAGGTAAAAAACAAGCTTTGAGGATTCTGTGGACAGAAGTAAACTGCTGAACCCCAGACCACAAGAGAAACCACGTATTTTCAGCATGGTGCATAAACCCACGCTAAATGTGTCCCAGGAAGTTTTCCAGAGATTATACAATGAAAAAATTAGAGAAGAAACAAACACACAAAAAAATCTGTATTTAGAAACTTAAGCTAAGGGCTGAAGACTTATAAACAGCACCTATATATTCTACTGCATGCGCAAAGTGTGATCAGAAATCCCAGACTGACCAGGCCAGGGGCAAATTAGAAACCTTTTTCCAGAGTCTCCAGGAATTTTACTAGATCATTATTTTGTTGCAAGTTTTACAACTGGGATGTATCAATTTCCCTCCCCTCCTTCCTCATAAACTGCAACCCTGGAAAAGGCTGGCAAACAGCCTCAAGAGTCTCACATAAATTCTGGAATGTTACTTGCATCCAATTTTTCCTTTCAAAACAGATTTATTTTCACCCTTCCATGCAAACATATCCAAGCATCAGAACAAGAGGACGAGCCAAACTGTGCTCTTCAGACTCAGGCAACAAAGTCATGGTTTCAAGTTTCTGAAGTGTTCAGTCATCCAAAATTAGAGTGGATACATAAACTATCATTACAAAAGTTCTGGAAAGTGGTGAGTACCAGAAATAAGTCTGCAGTTGTCTTATTGTTTTATATTCTTCATCCATTTCCATTCTCCATGGAACTCTTGGGTTCCATGATTCCCACAAGTCACAGAGCTAACGTTTAATATTTCAACACTGGAAATTGTTCATGGTTTCTTAACCCTAAGAATTGTGCAACAAACTAAGCAAGTAACCATAGTAACTGTGGTGGAGAAAAGGACAAGTTTCAGCTATGAAATTGCAGTGTATTTTTAATTCTTGCAAATGTTATTTTCATATTCTACATGTGAAAAATACATTGAACTTCTACAGTAACTAAAGTATATCTCTATTATGTACTAAAAACCACTTCTTACTACTGTACTGTATTAAATATTCCATTTCTCTCTCCTCTTTCTTTTCCTCTCTTTGTATCAGAGTACTAAGCTTCCATTTTCTCATGAAAACCGGTATAAAAAAATTAAAAAGATTTTTCGGTGGAGAAGAAAAATGCAGTCTTGTTATTTTTATGCAAGTAGATTTTAAGAATCAGTTACATTTACTGTGCTATTAACAATCAGCTTTTGTAGCATACTGTCCTTGAATTGGCTATGAAGCACTCATATTTTGCTGATCCTAGGGACTTTGCTAGGAAGGCATTAAATAACAAGCCCGTGAATGTATCTGATTATATAAACTACAGCAAACATTAGTATATAATGCAGTTAAAGAGAGTAAAGGAAGCAGGACTGAACCACTGCTTGGAATCAAAATTATTTTAGGTACCTACATCCCATACAGGGGAGAGGATCTACAGACCCAAACAGAACATCACATTAAGCCTTGTACAACCTCAGGCACTTCGCTGTAACTACTGTTTCTTAGTGACGGTAAGCAATTACATTAGTATTAATGAATACAAGATAGAACATGGGAAAGCTTTCCACTCAACTACCTATTTCATTCCAATGTAGGTATTTTATGAAGACTTGCAGGATTAAAACTTCCCAAGGAAAAAAAGATCTCAAAATGACATGACAATTTAAAATTCACCTATTTGGATTATTTGAGGACTTGACCAGACAAAAAGATTTGAAATAATTGGTATCTTTCATCAATACTGTGCATTTGTCTATATGAAGGTTACACTTCTTGTCCTCCCTTCTAAAACAATGTTTGTATCTTTCTGTAAAAAGCTTTTACATCTCAAAAGTTCCAGAATGCAGCGTGACTTTTTTTTTTTTAATATTTCTTAATAGGAAGAACCTAAGCAAAGAAACAAAAAGCCCCAAACCCTGTCCCCAAAGATTCAGGAAAATACCATGAAGCTACACACCCGCCTACTTGTTTTGGGTGTTTTTTTGGTGAAATTAACAATCTTTCTAATTTATAAAGATATGTGCACATAAGTTTCTAGTACTTCTGTAGCACTCTGATGAGCACATTTTAATTCAATCAATAATGCACCAATTTAACAGAACCCAAAAATGTATGGATCACGTCTCCAGGCCTGTTAAGTATGAGACATCCACAGAATGAAAAAATAAAGAGTACAGATACAGCCAGATTTTCTCTGTTGATTCTGGCATAGGAAAGTATCCTCTTGATTTGGATAACAAAGGCCACAACCACATGATCCCGGCTGGAGACATCTGGTTGGAGATGCACTAGGACAGAGACAAAGCTGTGCAGAACCACCAGCACATGTTAACTGCCACAAACAGCAGGATTACTGCTTTGGACTAGCAGGAGACGGCCACATCTCTGCAGCTCACAGCACGTCCTTTAGAAATGTCTGCTTTGACAATTCCATTTATCAAATGTATTTTTATACTTGATGCTTATTTAGTATTGTATTAATAACAATATTGGTTTAATGCATTCTTTTAAATTAAATCCGTTAAGTACTTTAACCAAAACAACATGGATGTAACATTTTTATCAAGTGAAGAAACAAAATACTGCAATAAATAGAAATCTGGACACAAACCCAGCATGCCAATTTATTTTTTTATTCTCTTTGTACTACCAGAGCCTAGTTTAAACAATTCTTCCTCAAAAACATGCAGATTTCACTGGACCGTACAAGTAGTTGCTACAGTAACATTCAGGTATATTTCTTACATGACATAAAAATCTTCAAACACTGTACTTGAGAAATAAAGAAGCTGTCAGAGAGCTCTGACGAGATTCCAAAGGTATACATTACTTTAAAAATGGCAAATTACTTACTTTTATTTCCCTAACCAAATGATAAAACACTGTACCAAGGAAAGATCATGCACAGCAACAGATAATTGCCATAAGTCCAGACATCATTCATACTTTATCCTTACAATATTCTAATGTAGCTCAGTTGCTTGCACCTATTTAGACCAGTGACTATAAAATTAGGTACCTATAATAAATAATGGATCCACTAAATCAGTGATAAGGCATTACCCTATAAATAACTGCCAATTCCAATGACACATCAAGACAATGCTTCTTACAAACCTTATCACCACTCTACCCAAAGTTCACAAAGTCAACAGTGATTACTGAACATATAGTGTAAAAGCATACACATAGCCAAACAGGTATCTTAGCACTCAAATTTCAACATATATGATATATGTTGCACATATTAATCCACCAATTAATGCAAAGTTTGATAAGGGTGTCACAGGTTGTGGTATTTGATCTTCTGGCAATCTCTCATATCAAACAGTAAAGAAGTTTTAACTTTACTTGCAAGTATGCAGACTTAACTGGAATGTTTAGAAGGGATAAGTAACACATATCCCAACAGAAAAGTAAAATCACATAATAATTTTAATAAGTAAACCATACTTCTGTAACATCTCTCCCTGAGCAAACCTTTGCACAGTATCGTAAAGAACTGGTTTTCCATGCTGACAAGTACTGCTTTTATATGTGGGGAAGGCCTGAAGTAATTTGCTGCTTGTAAAAATTCCTTCTTCTCTCCAAGAAAATAACTGAAAATAATCTAGACCTTGTATTACAATATTGAAAGCTTAAACTACAAAGCTTAATGTAACCACACACTGACAAAGAATACATAGCAAGCTACAACTCATGGGCATACCCTGGTTTAACCTGGCTGCTTTTTACAGGATACTTTCTCTTTCCTCTCCAAAACCAGCCCCTTCTGAGGCTGTAACAGTGTGGAGCTCTGACGAATCTTTTGAAAGCCTGGTATAACTTGAACGCTGGCTCCGCTTGTGAGCAACACTCTTCAGGTTCTCATTGTGAGCTGCAGTTGAACTGGAACCTGAGCCAGGGTGCAGGATAATTTGAGGTGAATCTCTGATACCTTGCGTTTCTTCAAAATTTTGATTAGCTCGATTGTTTGGAGCACTGTTATTATTTAAGGTTACTGTACTAGGGGTTCTATTTAAATTAAAGGCTTTCTGGCAAGCTGGCCAGTTCTCTTCTGGGCTACTTGCAATCAAGCTGCTTTCAGAAGGGCTCTTTTTATCTTCTGAGCAAATAGACATGCGAACCACAGCTGGATCTTGAAGGCCACTAAGGCTGTGTGGAATTCCTCTCTTTCCACTGTGACTGTCGTCTTCAAGCTCAATGAGATTTGCCTTTTCAAGCTGTGAATCATCTGCTCCTTCATTATGGAGGGAATGATTTGGAGAACTTTCGTTGGATCTTACACCAGAATCAGACGAATCTTTTTTATCCAGAAGGGCATCTGTTAAATACTCCTTTGCTTTGATGAAGGTTCTAATAGGTTCAGATCCATGTTCTGGAGATTTGGGCTGCTTTTCAATTTTGCCATCTGTCTTCTTATCCTTACCTTCCTTAAGAAGTGGAGTATTATCTGATTCTTCAGTTCCCGACTCATCTTCATCACTTGGAAGTTTCTGATACCGAAGAGTACCTCCTTTGAGCTTTAAATCTGCAGCCTGGAAAATACTTGTTCTTTCTGAAGACTTCTTTCCTGGGAGAAGCTTGGAACCAGACTGGTCAGATTTTTCATCTTCTTCAGTAATAGGATCCAAAGGAGATGCATCATTAGTAGAAACACCTGAAGTACTGTAATCAACAACATCATTCCTCTTCAGCAAGAAGGACTTTCTTCCATCATCTTGTTTCTGTTCACTGTCTTTTCCTTTATCCTGGTCTGTACTGGAATGCAAGGAACCTCCTGATGTACTCTGCCCCATATAGAAAGCACTTGAACTATGAGGGGAGGATCTACCACTTACTGTAGTAGAATTAGCACCTCCTTCTAACTGGGACATTTGAGCAATATACTCTCTATATGCATCTCTATATTCTGCCTGTACCTTGTCAGTAAGTTTTGATATTTCAATACTAGAATCTTGAGAATTAAGACTTGAAAGACTTGGAGTTCTGCGAGTTTGTGACTGGAAAAAAAAGAAAGAAGAGAGATAACAGTTAAATGAATTATTTATTTTTACTGATATTTTAAAATTAGATAATTCAATGCATTAAGTATGTGCTTAAATGGTTTTTTTTTGTTGCTGTGAATAGATTATGCAAGTGAAATTGTGAATGCTATAATTAAAATATGCTTACTATAATCATATATAAGCAATCACACACACATTCACTAAACTTACAAAGTATTCTTATTGTTGGTCCTTATAAAGGAAGATTCCCACAAAACAAGCATTTTATCCAGTGCATTTTAGGCTAACTCTCTTGAGTATATAATTATAACAATTGAATTTGTATGTCAAGATGGGCTTTTCTAGCGCATTTTTGTATATTACAAAATTAGCATTTTTTTATTAAAGACAGAAAGACTTCATCTAAATGCTGAGCATCTCTCAAACACATTTTAAAAGATCTCTATCCTACTTCAATATATTCTGGCAATATTCCATTGCATATAGCCGATTTCAGAAAAAATCAGTTCTCAGACAAACATATTTCTCTTTGCCCCCAAGTCTGCTCTCTTTTAGTGTGCACATAGAGAACTCCATAGGCATAGGATCTAAGCCATGTATTAAGTACTAGAATCAAGGACTAGGTGAACAAAGTAAAGGAGTAGATAGTGGCTGAACATAGGGCTGCATGTCAACACATATAATGGGAATGCTCACTACTGAAGATCTGCAGTGCCCCATGCATTGGAGCTGATGCACTGACTTAAGCAGGAAGTGCTTTAGGAAACCTGCTCAACTTTGCAGTGCACAAGAGGGAAGAGTGTGAGAAGTTCTCCACTGAGGAGGGAGGAGCGAGAGAGACAACGTGTAATGAACTGACCACAGCCTTCCCCTGTCTCCCTGTGCCACTCAGAGAGGAGGTAGAGAACTCAGGAGTAAAGTTAAGCCCAAGAAGAAGGGAAGGGGTTTTTAAAATTTGGGTTTATTTCTCATTATACTACTGTGATTTGATTGGTATTAAATTAATTTTCCCAAGTGCAGTCTGTTTTGCCCATGACAGTAACTGGTGAGTGATCTCTCCTTGTCCTTATCCCAACTCACAAGCTTTTAATTACATCTTCTCTCCCCTCTCTAGCTGAGAAGGGGAGTGATAGCTTTGGTGGGCACCTGGCATCCAACCAGCGTCAACTCACCACAACAGAGAAGCAGCAATATTCTTTTTTATCAGTATCAACTTCAAAAAATCCAGCAGGTGAATTCCTATGTTTTCTTATGGAGAAACTACCTTTCTATTTCTTCTGATTCAACTTCAGATAATTATAGGGACATCAGAAGCACTCTTTATTTAAACTTTCACTTTAAAGGTGTTTAAAAATGTATTTTCTTTGATGTCCTTCTGTGCTTTTGACACAAAATGACATAACAAATGTGAATCATGCCACTTTGGTTTGGAAAAATATACATTGATATGTTGCTGGAAATAGGCAGTAAGGGTAATCACACACACACACAAGCATGCATGACATCCACAGTGGTATCTGGGATAGAAATCTACCTCTGAATTCCAAATATTAAAAATATTACCTATAGCTAGCATTTGAGGTATTTTCCTACTTTGATGCACCTTCAAGATTTTCTAATTTAGAGTTCCAGAGATTAAAAAGCTGCCAAATGTTTAGATTTGGCTTTTTGTTTTGTTTCTTAATTCTTTATTCTAATCTCTAATTAGACACCAGCTCATTTCTCCTGATTTCTTAAAAAGGACAAAAGAAAATTACATACTTCGGGTGATTTCATGAGATACAGAAGAAAACTGACCATAACCAATGTCAGAAACTATAATTAGGGAAGGATGCCAGCTCTAGAGTCTATGAACAGATACAGCACTGACAGGACAAGACTCTGATGTCATGGTTGTAGTTGTCTGTTTAAAAAAAACCCCACTTAATAAATGTATCTGTAATCTTTTGAATAGCATAACATCCAGCTAGCACATAGCTAAAATATTTCACACACAAAGTCGGAATACTATGCTCAGCAGAAATCTCACAGAACATCAGCCTAAGATAGATGACAAAAGCAAGAGAGTTTTGATTTTTTTTCTCTTGAAGAATGATTACTGGAACAGATTAACAGTTTTCAGATGGCAAAGGCTAAAGACATTGACTCAGAGTGTGGTTAGGGTTTACATCTCTGTAAACAGGTCTTTGCCAAGACTGAGAACTGTCACAGCAGACTTACTTCTTGACCTGTCTGCATTCAAGACTGGAAAAACCCCTTTACCACACAGGTTAGCAAGCAAAATACATTTCTCTACTAAATACCTGCCAACTTAAGTTACTGTGTCGTGTAGGAGCTTCATCAAGACCAATTGTATTGAGTTCTTCAAAGCTGAAGTTAAGCGTGTAGGGAGCTTGACCAGAAAGACCCGTAAGGTCCGTGTGAGGCAACTCAGTGTTATGCCCAGGACGACGAGTAAGTTCACTATGAGGAATCGCAGTGCTAATATGCTCAGTTGTTCCACGAGGATCTTCCTGAACAGCCTGGTTTTCTGAATTTCTCATTTCAAGTATCTTAACACAAAAAGAGACAGTAATTTATATAAATAGAAGTTCTCAAAACTCTTAAGAATTCTATTAAAATACGAAAAAGGAATTCACAACTGTAAAAGTGTACTTGCATATGTGGTTGGCACCATGGAAAACTGTGAAGAAAAAAGTCC
This sequence comes from Melopsittacus undulatus, assembly GCF_012275295.1. Lineage (NCBI taxonomy): Eukaryota > Metazoa > Chordata > Aves > Psittaciformes > Psittaculidae > Melopsittacus > Melopsittacus undulatus. Next base: position 29,260,566 of record NC_047529.1, on the reverse strand, counting down.
ATTCACAGCTCTAGTGCATTCTTTGTCTACTGGAAAACACATCTTAATATTTAGTATTTTTTTTAATTTACATATTATTTTTATTACTGCCCAGACCCTTACAAGAAAACACTTAAATTCTTGTAAAACCAAGTAATTAATTACAAATTTAAAAGCAAACCTAAACACTTTCGGTTTATAGCTTAATCAGCCTGAATCTAACATTAAATCTCATCTTGACATTTTCAGTGTTTTCAAGACTGATTTAGCACTTGAGAGACATACTGTTATTTTCAGACAGAAAACTGACAATATACTAAAAATACTTAAAACACAGTTCACTGTGATGATAGCCCTCACTGTATTTACACTCAGACTGAGGGGAGAGAAATGGGGGAAATTAGGTATCTATATATATGCTTCAATAATAGCATGTGATGCAGCATACTCACATTATAAAATATGTGTCAATTGAATATTGTACATTTATCTCATTGGCTTGACACTTAGCTTCAGTTTCCCTAAAACTCATGCTTAAGCAGCTGTGTGCCATGCACCTCACTTGCCTGGCTGTCCTCTTCCTCACACTGATATACTTTGAACTCCCTGACTAACTTTTAACAGAAGGACAGAGGCTTCAAAGAGAATCAAGTTCTGACAATTTCATTAAAATAGGCTAATTGAAGGGAAAAGGGAACTCATACAAGAAAAGCAGATCTTACAGAAAGAGGAGGCAAAACTGCAGAGTTCACAATCAATTAAGATGCAAATCCATAGGCAACCAGTCCTTCATTAAAGTGCTCAAGACAAAAAGACAAAGTAATAAAATAATAAATGCATGCATGTTTTAAGATAATACTTATCACCTTCAAGATGATGATAACAAGAAAGAAACAGGTGGGGGCAGGGGGGAAGAAGCTAAGGTTCATAATGAAAAAGACTAATTGACGATGACCTGATTACTGAAGAGAAAGTCTTACCATGCTCCTGAACAGGTGCCAGTCACCAAAATTCATATTCATTTCTTTTTTCAGTTCATCAATGTTGCACTGAGCCAAGACACGGCCATTTATATTTGCCTAAAACAATAAAACTAAATAATGTAAATTACTGAAACAAGAATTATGGTGTGGCAGTAACAGACTAAAAAGGTAATTAAAATTGGATATATTGATGGGCACTACTAGTGAAATTCCCCAATGTACTCTTTAGTCCAATCCTATATAATAAATACATGCTTTTATAAAAGAATGTTTATTGATGATTGCCAATGGACAAGAAGAACTTGTATGTCATGAAAACATTAGACCCATCACAAAAGTGTACATGAAAAGCAATGCAATTGTGTTCTATAAACAGACATAAGGGAAATAACACATCAGTGGTAGAAATTTTCACAGACAATAAACCACATTCATCTGCTTACATTTATTCAGACTCAGAAGACAAATGGACTGCAGACACCCAAGTATCTGAAGGTAATAACACAGTTATGTCCCAGGTACCATCTGACCCCTGGCTTGAGGCATCAAAGATCAAGTACTACCTCCCATCAAGTTCACTCCCTGCATAAATGCAGGCTTACAATCCTCCCATCACCAGGGATACCTGGGGACAGAAGACTAGACTTTATCATCATTCAGAGGTCAACATGGAAGTGCCTAAACACCATTTATGTCAGACATGTTTATATAGTGCTTAACTTTCAGCAGCACCATATTCAATACAGAACCCTTTTTATTATGTAAAAATGATAAGTGTTTATACTGTGCATCAGTGGACAGACAGAATGTAAAAGAGGAACCATGTCTTAGGACAGTAGCCACAAAATGGAAGACCCAAGCTGAGAGCTCTGCTTAGTCTAACAGATCTCAGTGGTTTTGCTCCTATATCCCAGCAGTCTTAATCAAACAGGAACAAGACCAGGCTGAGCCATTTTCATTTCAGTAAGAAATGTAAAAATATAAATAAGAGGCATCTCATTATAGATAACAGATGAGCACACTCTTTTAGTGCTCTAGAGCCACCAAAGCAACTGGATTTTTTTTGCAGCTATACTTACTGAGCTGCAATCTGACATCCTACTTCTTACTTTAAGCAATATCACTGAAGCTTTTGCCTATGATAAACCTGTCTCTTAATCCTTGAATCAACAGCCTCCCTGTATTTTTTAAGATATGATAGGAACCAGGATAAAGCAAGCTCAGCAAAACATTCACTAATGACAACCTTCGTATTTTTCCCTTCTTTCTTTGTGAAAGGAGCACAAAGAACAGTGAAAAAAGTAATAAAGACAAAAATGATTCAGTGTTAATGTCTCTGAAAAATGCAGCAGCAGAAAAATGTGGTAAGAGATAAACGAACAACTTCAATACTCATTTACAAGAGATGTGCAAATTTCTCATGGGGAAAAAGATGTTGCTACCTGGATACAGAACATATTTGCAACCCTATTTAACATGGCAATTTTGAAACTGTTTTCTTGCTTCTTTTCTTACAAGAAGGTCTCATCAGCACTTACATTTCTGGTTTTTCTCCTTGAAAGAGAGCATTTGCTCTGAAAAATATATGCTTGTATTAAATTGTCCTCCAAACTTAGAGCGTGTAGAAGTTAGGATGCTGTTTTGACATCTGATGTGTTTAAATAAGCATTTTCAAGAAAAGAGGCAACTAAATATTTCCATGTTTATCTCCATATTTAGGTACTAAACATGACAATGAAATTCAGCTAATACCTTTTTAATAGTTGCAGAGTACTGAGATAACATGCTTTGGTCCAGACCATCTATCTGCTTTAGCTTCTCACACACAGCTTCCACACTCATTGTGCTCAGAGCCACGTGCGATACTCCTGCAGTCGACCCTGTGCCTGCTCCCTGGAAGAAGTGAGAAAACGTGCACATGAGGTTTGTTAAATACTCAGTACACCCAGAAATTTCACAATCAAGCTGTGTTCAACTACATTTTAAAATAAAGGGATGAGAATAAGAATGCACAGGCATTTTTAATTACTATCAAACTATCTATATACTGGCAAACATTTATTTATAGGTATTTATATGAGGAGAAAAAAACCACAGCATCCTGGGTCCTGCCTATCTGAGAAAATAACTCTCTCAGTATTATTTAAGAAAAGCAGCATAAAAATCAGAATCAGAAATATTAGGTAAGGGTTAATCAATATCAAGTGCACTTTTAATCAGTTTCCCTCTGATTTTAGTATTTAGTTTGGGTTTTGGTGGTTTGCTTTTTGGTTTGTTTGTTTTAATAATACAGACACAATTTCAATTTTCCTGGTTTAGAATCAAAGATGACCTAAACCATAATTCCTCAGTTACTTGGATTCATTGGTTAATTTTAGCAACCTCCATTTTCCAGAGGTTCCTTCAGCTCCATTTATGCAAGATCAGCCAAGAAGCTGTGTACCACAGTACAGAAACACAGAGCAGCACTGCCACTGCCCTCCAAGATGCTATAAGGACGCTTCATACATCTCAAACTTTGGCAAGATTGAGGTAGAAATTATTCACAACTCAGATCTGTAACACAGAAGTTGTCCTCTTAATGTTGCCAGCTTCTGGGAATTTTGGAGAAAGCAAAACAAATGCATCTGTAGGCAGTCAGTATACTAAGACAGTATGTTCTCAAAACACCCCATTCTTCCTGGATGAGGATCTGTGCATTAAGTAGGAGCAAAGTGCAAAGCTCTGAACAGTTATACTAGTGATTCCAAATTCTTAAAAGCAAAATCAGAACCATTTCTATCAGCTATGATATATTTGCATGCCCTCCTCCTGGAAGGACGGTGGCACCCCACTTTTTTCTGAAAGTGAAATTTGGGTTTCAGCACTGTAGGCCATGCACCAAAGCAAGCTCATTTTGGGAAGATGCAAAAGAGCTTCTAACGCTTCAGAACTCATCAGTCACATGCATAAACCCTGGGATGTGAAAGTGCATTTTGACTATCCAGAGTTAAGTTATATATACTCCTGAAATCACCAATGAAGACTGGTTTAATCACAATACTTTTTTTTATTTAATTACTTCATAGTTATTTAATATTTCAGAATATAAATTAATAGATCCAAATATATTGCTTATGAAAACTAAGGATTATCACACAGAATGGCATTAACTATACCTGAGTTTTCTAAACCATGATATTTAAGAAGAATTTATTCAAGTATTACTTCCAAGACAGCAAATCCAAAACCCCACTCTCTACTACCATTTAGCCTCAAAGTTATTTCTAACTTACTGTTATTGGAGATATCTGATCTGGGGAGGTAGGCATGCTCCCCACCTTAGCCATTCTGAGTTTCAAAGTTTAGATGTTATTATGTGTAATTCCTCATAATTTTTCTGCCAGATGTGCTTGTAATAAGACTCAAAACTGGTAAACTATCAACTTCATTCTAGAATATAACAAGAAGCTGTGGGGACTCCAAGCCTTTGCAGACTTGCCTGAAAACAGAACTGGGGAACTCATCTTTGCTCTTTCAACCATTTACATTTTTATTTGATGCCAATTGGATACTAGACAAACATTTTCTGGGTAGGCAGTCTCCCTAAATTACTGCAGAAAAATTAAGCATCATAATGCCATGGCAGTCTAGGCATCTAACTTAGGGGCTTGATACTCCTTCTGAGGACAAGGCAGTTTCAGATTCTGCAATTCTTCCCTAGTTAGGTGCCTGCGATATCTAACTAGTTATCATATTAAGCATCTAAAGGAGGAAATGTAGGTCTTAATCTGTTCTGATTTTTAGTACAGCTAAAATCTTTATCATGTTAAAGATATAAGCCAACCATCAAACGAAGATGACAGAACAAAGCTTCATCCAGAAGCTATTTACCATATACTTTTTGAATATACATTTGTATTTTTCCTCAAAAAAAAAAAAACGAACCCTGAGTTTTTCTTCAGAATACCAGTTTTGTCTATTAATTCCCCATAGACATACTATTTACTATTGGTATGAGTTAGATAACACATCAATAAAGAAAAGTTATTAAGTTAATTCAAATCTTAATTATTTTGTGAAAGGAAGCTTATCAACTGAAATAAAGGAAATCATTATAGCTAAAATTACACTGGCACTACTAAAATAAATGATCCCTAAGCAATGTGTGCAAGCAATTGCCTTAGTTCTCTGAATCTGTTAAATACATTATCTATCATGTATCTACAAATAAATGAAAAAAAGTTTTAAACATTTGTAATTCAACAGCTTTCCTTCAGATCATAATATTTTTTACCAGTGAAGAAATCATTCTTTCTGCATGCATTTAGAATTAGTTTAGAAACTTTGCTTTCTGTGTATAAAAAAAAAATACAGAAATGCATTAAAATATTTAGACTATTTTTGTTAGTGTGAACTGTTTGAAATAGATGCACATTAATCCAAATCATTCTTTATAAAAAGCATTCTCTGAAGAATAAGTAATGTAATAGCTTTAGGGATATTGTCATCATGTAAGTGAATTAAAACTGTACTTAAACTGACACATTTTTCATCCTTAGTGGTTTTGTTAGAGATGCTTAGAGAACATTAGTCTGAAAAGTATTTGCCATGCAAAAGCTAAAAGCAGCTTGTCAAAACAAACCTCAAGGCTAGTAATGAGCATTAGTTTACAGACAGCCCAGCATGAAGTGCCAGTATGATAGCTTCCAAAATGACTCTGAAATAAGGGAATGATAATTTACAGAAAGTGGCTGTACCTGTCTGTTTAACCCAGACTTACACAGCTTCGAGAAAAGGACAAAACAGAATGAAAGGAGAACAACAGCTTAAAGTGACAGCAGAAAGGTTGAAAATATAGATGACGAACTTTGGAGGAAATCAGTGTTAGGGCACAAACGGTATATTTTCATAACATAATGAAACACTTAAGATAGACCTTCAGATGATACATGGAGTATATGCTATACAAATACTATTTTCTTATGAGCAGACTAGTCTGTTTTGTACTTGTAAGAAAACAACACAATGTATTTTGTTTGCATAGAAGTTTTACATTACATTTCTGATGGAAAATCCTGTTTTTAACCAAACATTCTATTTCAAAATCCCATTATACCACCAACGGACCTCAAATAACTTTGAAAACTTTATGCATCAAACCCTGCCAAAAAAAAAAAAAAAAAAAAAAAGGCAAGCAAATCCCTCCCTGCCCTGCCCCACCCCTCCCCCTCCCCATTTTCTACCCAGAACTGAAAAAGTACTCCTTTCAAGAACAAATATGCAAAGCACAAAAACACTACATAAAAGCACCTGGAAAATCCACGCAAGAAAACTCCCATGCCACACATTTTCATTCATGCTCAAATTTCTGAGAGGCACTTCCACTTTCTTAAAAGAGTATTGTATGTGTGTCTATGTTACATGCTCTGGGCCATGTTAGTTCTCATTCAAAGCACACATACTACATCTTAAGTTATTTTATATTCAATGCAGTATGAAAAAAATATTTAAACAAAGTAATTATATTGCAACAAGCTGCATCCTAACAAGTCATAATTAACACAAACTAAAGCACACAATTAGGTTTATGACAGATACTCACTGCTAATGTTAGTTTTAATTTCTAACATAATAGGGAGTACTATGAACATATATTGATAACTCAACCATCCAATGCTAAACTCTTCAGAAGAGCACTCTAGAAGTTTCTGCAGTTCCTGTCAGAAATAACCATTTTTATAGTAAAGCCAGAAGAAATGCATGTTTGTCTCCATCGCAGATATGCAAAGGCTGACATCTTAAGCCAATTTGATTTTTGTTAGTGATTTAAGACAATACCCTAAAATGTCTAATCAAGCCTACTCTCAGTTTAAAGCCATTCCCCATTGTCCTATCACTACATGCCCTTTTAAGAAGCCCCTCTCCAGATTTCTTGTAGGCCCCCTTAAAGTACTGGAAAACTGCTGTAACATCTTGAGCCTTCTCTTCCCCAGGCTGAAGAACCCCAGCTCTCTCAGCCTGTCTTCATAGGACAGGTGCTCCAGCCCACTGACCATTTCTGTGGCCCTCCTCTTGACTTGCTCAAGCAAGTCCATGTTCATCTTGTGTTAGGGGCTCCAGAACTGAATATAGCACTACAGGTGGGATCTCATGAGAGAGGAATAGAGAGGAAAAATCACCTCTCTCAAGGCCACACTGCTTTTGATGCAGCAGGCTTTCTGGGCTGCAAGCATACACTGTTAGCTTATGTTGAGCAACCTATCAACCAACACCCCCACATCCTTCCCCTCAGGGCTGCTCTTAATCCATTCTCCTCCCAGCCAGCAGCTGTGCTTGGGATTGCCCTGACCCAGGTGCAGAACCTTGACATTTATGTTTTGTTCCATTCAGTAAAGAACAGTAAACTACAGTCTAAGACAAGTCTTAACATGAGCAACAGAATACAAATACAGAAGGTGGTGTAAGTCAAATTCTTGATACAGGATGACTGCTCACAAAATATTTCTGATTTCCACTAAGCAAACCTTCACTTATGCCAATTTTACAAGACTAATGATTAAGATCTGAAATTTCAGGACTCAGTCAACTCCAACGTCAGACTGACAAGAACATAGGGCCTTAACTAGATCATGTAACATCCTTGACACAGCTCTGTCAGCTCATGCAGTGATTAGCAATGACGTGCTGTATAAAAAAAATTGATACTCCTGACAAAACTGGTGTTCTGCCCTGCAAGACTTAAATATTCAAAATAATAATTATTCTTTTGTTTACACACAAGTAAAATTGTAATACTTCTGGCTCCTTGCCAGCCTTGAATGACAGGCAGTTTTGATTCTACACGCTCCTCTTGTTTTCAGTCACCAAACCAATTACACATCTTGGTGTTCATTAACTACTTTGTACAGCTTTTTAGTTTATTTCATTACTTTGCATGCCCCAATCCATTTAATAAATAAAAGCTGTATCATTTATATAGTAGCAATGACCCATCAATTAAGAGCTACCTAAATAGCTGGATAAAATTATTGTGCCCATCACCTGTGGATAATCAAAGGTCCCAACCAAATATGACACTGTTTCCTGTCACAGAAATTTCAATAAAGTCTACAAAAGTGGTTTTAGATGTATGAAACCCTGATGAGGCATCATGTCAGGCACACAGAATACCATACCCTTACTAAAAATGCAAAAAGCTTAGATTTACACTGCAGGTTAAATATTCCTAAGTCTTAGAAAAATGTATGATCTGATGTGCTGTGCTATGCAGATTTGACTGTAGTGTAAATTAAATTAAAAAACAGATCTAATAAAATTCTCCATTATCATTATTTCAAACAAAGTTTCTTTTTAGTATTCTAAATCCTGTATTTTCTTACCTACAGCCACTAGACTCCATAACTTACATGAGGCTTTTAAACTACTCTTTGAAACCGCAGCCTATGTGTGCTTAACATATACACTCAGAGCAGCAAATAGAGGAGCAACCAGGAGCCGGTCTGCTGCCGGAGATCATTCACTAGTTTGCCCTGAGACTAAATCTCACTCTTACAGGTTTGTACCCCTTCTCACATTCACTGTTACACACATACTTTAGCCATCATTCTACAACTTTCTCAGGAAGTAGTTACTTTTTCCTCACTGACAAGCTGCAAAGGACTGGAAAGAAAGTGGGATACCGAGATAATGAATCAAACACAGGGGAGGTATCAGCGTCTCCAAAAATGTACTAGAATTAAAAATTACTCCAAAGTCATTCCTTCACATGAGGCAGTTAATGACTTGGGAGAAAGAACTTCAGGGTACATTTTCCATTGCAGCACCCATATGTGGCTGCTCAATGACAGCTATGTGCAGTTAAACACAACTTTAGAATTTGGGGGGGGTGGAGAGGGGGGTTGTTGTTTTGTTTTGTTTTTTTTTTTTTTCACAGCACAACAATGGAAAGACTTTTGTGCAATGGTTTACTTAAAAAAAAATTAGCCAAGCTCAAATTATACCTCTTGCCAACATCTACTGGCAGCAACTATTAGAGAAATAAGGGCAATGATATTAACCTCTTTGTTTTGGTAATAGAACATGATTTTCCACTGATTCCCACAATTAGAGCTCAAACAGATACCCACATAAAGATGACCTCTTTCTGTAAACACTTAGGATAAACCAAAAACAAGTTATGGAAAAGGTAGATGCCAGCATTCTGACTCAAGAATGAGCTTGTGACTGGCAGTTTTATTTTTCTTTCTATTGAGAGTTGCATTATAGTGTGTTAACTGCCATAGCTTTATGTCACCAGAAGTAGCGATCAGTTGACTAAAGTAGAAAAAACATAGTTACTTCTAAAATCTAAGCGCTAAATGACCAGCTGTCATTCTTCACTCTAGCTACCACAACACTCTCCTTACTGCAAGCTCAACCACAGCTACTGAAAAATGTAAGGGGAAATCTACAGGGGAAAAATATACATAAGTGAAATATTAGCTCTTAAATTCATTCACAAACTACATTAGTTTTCAACTACTCTATTTGCTCACCAAAGCCACTGATGCAGTGTTAGTGAACTGCAGTTACGATTAATGCAGACTCATTACTGCTGAAAAAGCAATGAGATGCTAAATTTTCCACACCACATGACTACTCATTTACCATTGAGGGGTCTGTGGGTGAAGGAAGCCCCTCATCAGCATCCTCCTTGATAACATCCTAACAACAACAAAATATCATGGTTTGGGTAAAATGATCAAGGGCTCAACAAAAAATATGAAGCAAACAGTAAATGAGAATGATCTTGAAATACATAATTCAACAGAAACACATTTGTTTTCTTCAAGTGATTAAACATTTTACCACCTTTTAAATAGCTTTACTCGTTGTATCAATATCCTAGAATTAAAGTGATCGACAAGTGAGGCTTTTACTTTTTTAGCTTTCCTCATCTCTTAATTCCATCTGAACAGCCATCTGTTAGTAGAATAAATACTGTTAAATAGGAATTTTATTATTTTATAGGAAGCTAGAAAAGTCTGCTCAGTTTTCCTTTTCAATTGGTGAAGTTGAATTATATGCACTTGCAAAACCAAGCCACAACTGATGCATACTTAAGATAAAATGTATTTTGTTTTACTAAAATGTATTTTGTTTTACTTAAATATTTAAAACATTAATTCTAGCTTTTTACTCCGACCTTCCGATTTCTCATATTCTTTCCAACATTAAAGGATGTAATTTTATCTTCTCTGGATGTTACAGAATTTCTATTATTAAAAAAAATTAAGATAAAAATTACAATATTGCACTGTATCAATTTATTTACAGTTGGTGGCACTTTCATCAAAATATTTTCCTGCCAGTATTACAGGTCATACTCCTCTAATACTGACACTTAGGCGTCAACATTGGTCTTCCTCTGGGAGGAATTTCTAAAGTTAAAACAAAATACATTTTAAGTTACATGTTAATAACACCTTTGTTTAAAATATTTATAATACAGAGCATGTACTTGTCTAATAGTGAATCACCATTAATAACCTTCATTTTCATTACTCACTATATTTATTGTCTAGGTTAGTATTCGAATTATCCTTCAAAATACTTACTAGGCCATTGCTCTGATCTCTGGACAAACTCGTTTTTAGAGGTGGACGTGAGATGAGATGAGAACTGCCAGGGTAATACCTTGGCATGTAAAGATATGGGGCAAAGAATGGCTATGGAAAAAAAAAATGTAACAAAAAAGGGACAAACAATTACACAAATCAAAATGTAGTAATAAAATAAAAATTATTTCAACAAAACACATCCTTTAGTTGAGTTTAATAAAGTGAAAATAGCAATTACTAATAGCTTGCTTTACGTTTTTCATTGAACAGAATTCAATTACAAGCTCTGGAGCAAGTTCTTCAAAATCCCTCAGCAACCAATCCCCTTCTACTCTCCCCATGGGTGCTCTGGCATTTTTCTCTGGAGAAACAGAGTTGGAGTGAATTTGATAGCTACACTACAACATCTATTTTGAATTCAGGCAAAGGATAATTTAAAGACAATTCTGATAATTCTGCTCTTTCTGACATGCTAAACTCAAAATCAGATGCTCAGTAAAACTCAGCATGATTCATAATACCCAAAAGAATTGTTAAAAAAAAAGTGTGATACATAACATCACCACCAGAACTTCACATATTTGTGGTCACCAATCTGAAGGCTTCCACCAATAGCAGATTTTATAAATCTATAAATAGATTTTCATAGCAGACAATATATGAGCTTTGTTTGAAATACCTTAATGCATATTGTTCAATACAAATACCATTTTTAAAGGACAATGTTAATTGTTATAAAACAAATATATAAAAAAGTAAAACATACATTTTCCCCCCACAAATATCAGTAAATTCTTATAATGATTTTTATAACCAGGTACTTTTTTATCCCTTTTTACTAACAAATTTTGAGAAAACAAACACTATCCAAGTTTCCAAAAGTCCCATCAGCATATCAGTATAAAGGGTCCAAACAAGAACATAAAACTTTTAATAGTCACTTCTAGAAGACAGAGATCTCAGCATTTCAAATACACTTCCATTTGAAGAAATGACTCCATATGCTCCAGTCTTTCAAGTGCTAAACCCAAGTGTATAAATACGTTTTCTAAAATTCACATGCTACCCACTGGCATGCAACGAAACGTGTGTGTGTATGTGTGTGCATAGATGCATGAGCACGCATTTGAGAGTTATGAACCTTACAAGTAATGCAGTTAAGAAGTACAAACTGCTTGTCCAATACTGTGAAATTTTGGTTTAACCTGTGAATTTGAATTTTATTTCAAAAATCTAAGATTTTAATGTCCTTATCAATTCTCTTTTAAGGCAATGGACTGAAAAGCAATTGTCTTTAGACTTTAGAAAAAGCAGGATTATAGCGCTCATTGCTTTCAATTCATTGTGCAGTTATGAAAAAAAAAAAAAAAACAAAAACCCCCAAATCTCAAAACTATGTCTGTATTACAGATTTCTGATGCTTCCATATGCAGCATTTTCAAAACTGCATTTTCCAGCTATTTAACAAAACAGAATGTATTATTTGGCTTGTGTTTCTGCACATGACAAGATTCTGATTAGCCCACTGCACCACATTCAGTATAAAGAACTTTACGACTCGAGGGTCAATCTTTGAGGAATGAGTACAATTTGTGGAAATAGTCCACTTCAGATTGGTCAATAGGAACTAAAAGACCTCTGCATTCAGAAGCAGCTAGAAATGAACTGAGAAATTCAAGTTTAACTTCTGCATACCGCAATTACTTAGATGGCATATGCTGCAACTATGAGCGATTTATGGAAAATACAAATGATTCTATATCCTTAGCTGCTAAAGGGAGTCTCTCTGCACAATTTCACACAATTACCCACAAAAATTTCATATGCTTTTACAACATATGAAATTACACAATATGCATCGTAACCATTAGCCTAAATGGGGAAGCTTGTTTTTTTTAAATAGTTAGAAGAACCAATACCTAGCCTTTGCCTTACAGTTACTGGTTAACATAGGGATGGTTCAGAAAATTCACAGATGTAAAATTATTTCACTGCCAAAAGGCACAGATTCTATGGTATATTCTGGAAATTAAAATCTCTTCAGAAAAAGTTCTAGAGTATTATTTCTAGAGTAATTTAATACTCAGTTTTCCACTAACAGCTTAAACTGCGTGGAAAACCCCCAAGCACGAAATACTTAATGATCATACTGCATTGGAGTGCCTAGCTCTCACTGCAAAGCCTATCCTCTGAAACACGTAGCGAGCACCTGTTTGGTGGTTGCGAGCCATCAAACTACAAAGCAATGAAAAAATATTTGGCCAATAGGCAATTACCCCACAATTCTTTCATAATTTCTAACTATGCCTCGAGCCCACTTCAGCTGCTCCACTGTTTCCCAACTGTGGGATTAATTCTCTGTTATAGGCTTAAACTCTACAGACTCAATCTTCATTTGAAGTACAGATATCACGAAAACAAAAGATCAATATAAACACATGTTGAGCATAAACCAGTGCAGAACTGTTCTCCAAATCTGCAAACAGGCTATAAAATGTAAGCGTGGTGTTTATTATTTTTCCAAGACATCAAAGAATTTGCTCAATTTGGTCCTCTTCTGGAAAAAAAAAAAGAAGTCTTCACACACCAGAATTTCTAGTTCCCACCCAGGAAATCCCACTTAGACTTGCCTACTGCTCTGATCTTCCCCGTAAGAAATATGATCTCCACAAAGATCCATGATAGTAGTGATTTTGAAAAGCTGAACTTGAATCCAGCTTGTTGCCAGGCCATTAGACAGTGGTAAAATGTGCATGTCCAGTATAGTCCTATACTGAGAGCCAAAGTGCCAAGCTGAAGAGCTGGTAAATAAGACTATTATATTTCTTTCACAGCTATAGAGGGAGAATGGGGTTTTAACCAAATATCAACAAATTCTGTCACTGGAATCCAAGGTAAGAACATCTAAAGAACAAAGGAGAAACATACATACATAAAAAAATAATTGTATTTCCTAAAAATATGCAGTTATTTTCCCCAGCAGCTCAAAGGCTTTTTTCTTAAGTACAAACTAATGCTTAAAGACAGCAGGACAGGAACCACTTACTGGTCAGAATAAGGCATCTATCCCCAGAACTCAGAGCATTTTTGCATAAGACCTCAGGCATTTCCACAGAAGCATTTGAACCTATTATGTCATGTCATACAGGTATATGACCAACAATACATCTCTCAGAAACTTCTACTGCAGAGAACATACTCTTCAGTTGCTGTTCTTTTTATAAACACCACTGAAGGAAACAGCCTTTCAGTCTGTATTTCCTACTATCACCTAGTTTTCATCACTTATCTCAGTATGTGGCATGTATGACAGTACCTTTATGACCTCAAGGTAACAAATACAGCTCTTTGTCCACATTTGAAAGTGTGAAACACTACAACCAATTATACCTTAGAAGGGCAGTATAAAATTTCAAAGACAAAGGCCAAACCAGAAGTATTTTAGTCTTCATCAGGCAAAAAAAAAAAAGCATGCCTGTAAGCTTGTGTATGCACTTGGTACAAACAACCTGACTGGAAGAACAGCTTATGACTCACCAATAACTGCTTCTGTAATGCTTATTAGAGCCAAAAACCCATACAAGTTTCAACAACATATCACCCCATACTTGTCATGTACAGTAACACAGGCACAAAAACACAGCTACCACACAGTACCTGCATTCTGTACAACACCTACTTTAAAAATCTGAGCTAACATCAGCATAAAGATTTGTGTGGCAAGCATTTATCAGTGCTGGACTACAAAGTGTATGCCTCAAAGTTATTTTCACCAAACCGTATATTACCAATATATTGAAGGTACAGAAGAATAATTTTAGAACAGATGACTTAAAAAGCTTTGTGCTATGTGTACTCTTTTCTGCCTTGGTTAACAAACACTGATTTAGGAATAACTCTGTTTTCTTTCCAGCTTATTAACTTAAATATATACCTATGGTTAAATCTACTTAAGTTGAGACCACTTCCCGTACACAGAAGTAAACTATGACTTTTATCAGCTTCCTACTTTTTTTCCCCCTGATAGGACTGCAGAAAAAAAAAAGTAAAAAAAAAAAAAGTGTAAAAATACTGCATATATCCCACAAAAATAGAAAGTTTAGACTCAATCCGATTACACAGTGAGAATTTTCAAGCGAGCCATGTCCAGGACTTTGTTTTCAGAGACTCACAAATAGCTCAGAAATGTACTTTTAATGCAATTTTTGTTAATTGCTTTAAACTAGTGCAATATTGGTTTAGGGAAAATATCCCAGAATAACTTTAAAAAGAGTCAAAAGGGAAGACAGACATACATTCGTGTGATGTAGGCCCCCACTTGAGTTTCTCTATGTTCTAACCAAAGTCACCAAGAAAAAGCCAGGATCCCTTCCAATGTCTGTGAGCAACTATGTGAACAATTGAGCACAGTTCACCCCACAAAAATCAAAGAAAAAACTCCAACCTGCTATATCCTACAAGTGAGCCGAGTGTCTCAAAATGACTGACCATTTTTCCCCATAGTAATTTGTTTTTCTGGTGCAGTTCACCACATTTCTCCCCTACATTACAGTACAGTGAAATTTACCAACTTTCGGACTTTTCTCCATGCCTAAATAAACCCTGCATACGTCTTTTACTATTTTATAAATGACATCTACAGTATTACTAGATTAAATCAAAAGAATATTAATTGGTTCTCAATTATTTACCCGATTGTAAAATGGATGCTGAGGTCCCGTCATACCACTATAGTAACTGCTGTGAGGTTGAGGTGATAAAACTCCACTATTGAAAGGTCCATTGAAAGAGGTTGTAGAAGAGCAAGCTGAGGAAGGCTGACTGAACAGAGAAGTCGCTCTAGCAGGTGCCTCGTGTAAAGGCAATGTGGGATAAGGAAGTCCTCCAATATTCATTTGATCTCTTGCAGCACGAACATCTGAAAAAAGGTAAGAGAAAGAGCTTTTGCTTTAAGTATTTGTAAAAGTCTTGATTTGTCTGCCAATTCATTGCAGTACATTTTTGTGTATTTAACTCCAATCAGAACTCATCAAGTAGAACGTCAAATGCCATTCGTTGATTTCTCTTGAGGATCACATTTACACAGAAAGCTTTAGGAGACTTAGGACAATTTATAGCATAAATTTATGTAGCATATTAAACACTTCTGAACATTCCCTCTCAGAGAGAACATGTTACAAATTCCAACCCAAATAGGAGGAAATGCAGGAATACATCACCCTAAGTATGTCTCTGATGTGATAGTCACACCTGTACTGTTTCTGTAGAGATTAACAAGACAGAGCTTGTGAGTGAAGTCAGGCTACCCCATGGCAGTTATCAAGTTCAGAGAAGGAAGCTGAATAAAGTAACAAAACAGATTCCAGCTGAGGACTAAAGAAAAGTGTCATGACAGAAAAGACAGGCAAAAAGAATCATTAATTCCATAATTCCGTTCCCACCTAGAATACTGACTTGACTCATAAGAATCCTATTTTAAATTTTGTCTTCATTGCTTTAGCATCTCTTAACAGGCAGAAATGTTAGGATGCTTTACCCTTACTCTAGAGGCAACTGCAATCTCTAAGATCAGACAAGAAGTGCCACAGCATGCGTCACATCAATCCACAACAGCAGTGAGTGCTCAGAATATTTACTGCTGAGCAAAGTGCTTTTCTGCAGAATAGCACATAGTTGAACCTGAATGTATTTTTGAGAATACAAGCAAGCACAGAGAACTGTGTAACAATCACTGCACAATGAAAAACACACTAGGATGAATCTAAATATAATACTATAGCAGACAAAAAAGTAACTCACAGGTACCAACTGCATGGGTATCTAGTAAAATATACATCCAAATGGAGATGTTCCACTTTGTTTCATTGGCTTAGGTTCTACAGGATCTTACTGGTGCTATTCAAAATTGTAAACAAAGATCTGGAAGCCAACTTGCATCTGTACTACTAAAATATCACTGTGTGTATTGGTTTCCTCCATCTGCTAAAGCAGTCTTCAAATCAAAAAGAATGAATTCCTGCTCCAAAAGAGAAGCTTTAGTCTAAGTATGATCTGGCCTTTACAGTAAAGCTACTAAGTGAAACTGAATGGTCCGTTACTGAAGTCAAATCAGACAATCCACCGGTCTGATTTGATGAACAAATCAGGATCCTGTGTAACATGCAAAGTAGCTCTACCTAAAATGAAAAGAAATAATAATGTCATTTCCCACTTATTTGAGAGGGTACTCACCTGCAATAATTTCTCGTAGCTTGGGATCTAAGTTTACAGTACATGGCAAAAATGTTCTTACATCACGTGCCACAAGAACAGGTGTTCGTGAAGATAAAAACACTTCAAAGTTCCGTATATCTCCATCAATTTCAAGTAGAGGTTCAACATCTTTAGTTGTAGGGATATTCTTTGAAATTCTGGGGAAAAAATTACATACAACAAATGAGATTTATTACAGTATGACTTCCATTTGCATAGTGATACTGAAGGGTGAAATACTAGCCCACACTTGCATCCATTCTCTGTTCTCTAGAAAATGAACAGAACCATAATGAGCTGCACTGTCTGCACTAAGGACAATGTAACACTTTTTAACATGCAAAAAAATCTCAAACTGCTAAGTAATCTGACCTGATTGCTTCAGAGAAATCTCAAAGAAGCCATACTGAAGACTGAATTCAGATCGAGAATTTATATATCAGCAACATCAAATCTATATAAGGGGAAGTTAACATCTGTCAACATTAACTTCCTACATCCATTCAAATTCTGATACTCCAACCAGAAATTCCATGTTAAAAAAAATCCCAGCCTTAAACTAACACTTCTTGTAACAGGAACACCCAGGCACCTTAAAGATTCATTAGAACACAACTGTGCATGATTTCATGGTAAGAAGTGGAAAACCAGCTGTCTGCTTACAAGTTACCTTCTGAGACAAGAAGCCACTCATAGAGAACAACAAAAGCAAGGGACATGATCAATGTAAGGGACTGCTGATACATTATAACTTGTCACGCAATGGTGGAGGTTTTTTGTAAGCAGTATTATAAAGGAGAGTTTTAGGAAGGTACAAGGAAAAGGATTAAATGTTAGCCTTGTGGAAGTTTATGAAAAGCTCCTACCAAATACAACTGATGAAGCCTGACATAGTGGGTCAGATGGACCTACATTATTTGACATGTCACCTCACACCATGATGACTGGTATCTCACCTGATACTAAATGAGAAATTATAAACTAAATAAAAAATGAAAAAATTTTTCTCACTCCTAGTACAATAAAAATGGGAACAGTGAAAGAATGCACTAAGAATGGTTGACATGGTTATAGTAATGACTATAAAGTGACTATGACAGCACTCTAAATGGATACCAGTGAAGTAACAAGGCTGTATTTAAAGTCAAAATAAAAAAGTGCTATGAGAAAAACAAAACAAAAACTTTATATAAATATAAAATTAATGATGCACCTCACTAATTAATGGTTTTCCCCAAAGACACATTATGATTGCAGTTCCATGAAAAGTGGAAAGGGGTGACTCAGCATAGACACACTGACTGCTCTTTGAGCTGCTGTAACTTGCTAAGAAGTTAGCATAGCACAAAGAGTCTTCTCCAATTACTGGATAATTAAAGCAGCTGCTAGTGCTGTCATGGGGGAAAGGACTGCACTGATGCATGGATAGAGGGAGGAAGGAGCCCCTCATGGACACTCAGTAATGTATCGAAGTGCAACCAAGAATCTCTTACATTAAATAAATACATTCTGATGTGCTCATGGAGAGAAACAAAAAAAAAATCTGGTTGTAATTCAATTGTATTTTTAATACAGCTAATGAACTAAGTCCATCATTAGCTAAACAACCTTACCTTGTTTCACAATTTGTTAGCTTTTTGAAAGCAACCATCTTTTATCTTTATTTTTAGATTCTCCGTAAAAAGTAGAATTTTATGTACCATGGGATTACTTCAGAGACAGCACTTGCAGAATTACACAGAATATTTAGCATTTAATGTTAAAAGAAAGAAAATAATTGAGGATTAACAGGATCAAGGCTAGGTATTTGAAGTAAGTGCAACTCTTCCACTTTAAAAATGTATTTTAACTGTGTGTTAATATTTTGATCTGATCTTTTAGGACAGTCTTGCCCAATACTAAAAGTAGAATTAATAAATTTCTATAAGTTATACCAGAAAATATTTAAACGGACCATGTACATAACAGATGGAGGATACTGCCATACAATGTTGTCATTAGCACCATCTATGAGTAACTTTATTCACAATGAGATGTTATTTCTACAGCATTGGAAAATGTAACAAATATAACGCATAAAAGGAAGTGTAGCTTATTCTAACAAAGGTTCTGATCTTATAAATCATTATGTCATCCAGATGGCAGTGGGATTATCCACTCTAGGGAAGTTATTAAGACTTCACAGGCATCAGCCTTAACAGAATAAAAGGTGGTGCTTCTGTAAGAAGACAAACTTGACACCCATAAGTAGGTTAGTTTCAAAGAACAGAAATCAAAACCAGTTTGTTTGCCACCATTGCTTAAAGAAATCTAATTGGAGCTAAAAGTGGTCCTCACCTCAAGGAGTGAATGGTAAAAAAAAAAAAGAAAAGAAAAAAAAAGAACATTGGCAGAATCAAAGTAAACCTTGTACACTCAACAGAATCTGAGAATCCCACATTTCACATTAATATTAGCTACCTCCTAGGTTTATTTTGTCTTACAGAAAACTGTGACTAAACTGACTGCAAATGTGTATGATTTTATTCAAACATCAGAAATGTAAAAAAAACCCCAAACCCACAAATACACACTTTAGTTATATATATTTACTGTGAGTATTCCAGACAAGTGTTCAATACTGGCATAATTAAAATTAAGTCACTTTTTAAGTCAGGAACTGAAGAGTTAAAGAGTGGCCTACTTCAACACTTAAATCTACAAAATAAAAAGCCAAAAGAGAATGTGACATAGATTTAAATAAAACACACAGCTGATGAATCACATGAAACAAATTAGCTGAATTTTAATGCCAGCTCTACTTAAGTCTGAATGCGAACAGTGTTCTGAATACGATGAACAAAGCTACTGTTCAGAAGCCAATAGCCCACTGCTGGTGTGCAGATTGAAGTCTCTATTCTAACCTCCTGAGCTCAATGTCTTAAACTACGCCTTTGAAAGAAATATTTATGTAAATGATAATCTTTTGGCAAAGAGCCACAAGAATCATATGTGCCTGTCCTTCTCAGATAAAAAATTAAAAGGTTAGCATGTAAATTACTTTAGGAGCTACTTTTCTAAAATATAAGCACGTTGATCTAAAAATAAGCACTGTGAACACCCTATTCTCATTTTGGGACTAGATTTTCCTGAGGCAGAATTATTCCTTAAATCAGAAATACCAAAAACTCTCAGTGTTAGAGTGTCTGTTTCCATGAAAAACTACTTGCATTCAAAAGGAATGAGCCCAAACCAGAACATTACATTGACAGAAGAGAACCTTAAAAATTCATTCTACTATTTGGCACATGTCCTTTCCATGAGCAGCTAAAATTAAAACATGCTTTCTGTGTGGATTAAGTTATATTCCAACAATGATGGATTATTTCTGTGTTCTTTTTCCTCAGATAAAAATAATTTAGTGTAAGTACATACACATAATCTTCCATTCAAGTGACTAAATTTGTTCTAAATGCTTTCTAGTTTATGTTCACCTTGCACTTCTATGACTGACTTGGAAAATAACCACCATGGTCCAAGAGTGGCCCCAGCACTAAATGTTGCCAGCACAGCTTAGAGGATGCTTGTATGTGACACAGTTTACCTATTCACCACCTACTGTAGGAGATGGTTGCTACCACATGATGCAGTCCTCCATCACTCGACCCGGTGATGGTAAAATGGATGTAGCACAGAATCACAGAATCATATCAACTACCTTCATCTGCTCACTGAGGGTACAGCCTCTTGACTCACTGACTTGACCTCCTGGCTTGAGCTAAAATGTGCCTTGTGGCTACAAACTACTGGGCTGTTTGCTGTCTCTGGTTACTGTCCCTAAACCTGCTCTGATTTTCCTGTTTGACTGCTGTAGGACTGCATCCCTTGCTAGCAAGGACAACACCCTGCCTGTCTTGCTGTTGTCCTCAGTTCCCAGCTTCCCTTCTCTCATGGAGCAGCCTGCCCTGCAGTCTTCTCTCCAAGTCCTCATACTCTGAAGGGCCATTCTCCCTGCTTTTTCCAAACCTCTCTCCCTGAATGAAAAAGCGAAGAAATTCTACAAATTACTCTTTGCAAACCTAAATAAATTTTTCCCCCTAATGTGTTTTACAGGAGCAAGTAACTACGTGGACAAGAGTCATTTAACTTTTGCACTCCATAAAAAGCAACAGACCTAATTAATGGTTATTAAATAACAAAGCAACAGAAGGCATAAGCATGTAGGGATGTTTTATATATCATACACCTTTTCATTTTTTCTTTCAATACAGTTGAAGACAAAAATGTTGCTTAAAATAATGAAATAATGTCTCATTAAAAACTACACAAAACCGTATTTTCTAAAAGTTTGATACTGAGAAACAGAAAACTAAAAAATCTGGGCCAAATATTAACAGTACAGTGCTTTGCTCTGAAGTTACTTACCTCTTTTCATGTCTGTCAGTATAGTGACAGTGCATCTTCATGCATAAGCGTGCATTTTTTTCTGGACTAAAAGCTCTCACACAAAACACTCCAGAAAATTTGCAGCACTATCAATATATCAAGAATAGTGCTGCAAACACTGTTTCAAACTGAAATTTCCAACAGATTATTTGAAAAAGAGTATTTTCTTATGTACACACTTGTATAAAGGTAGGAATGAAAAGTCATCACACGCTCAATATTAAAACATAAGGGAATCAATGTTTTATCTTAATAAAGACCAAAGAAAAGAAACCTATAGTTTGATATATCTATCTAGACAAAATTAGAAACCCCTCAGTGCACACTGAGCCGCAGAGACTTCACTGAACAGATGCAACAGCTATCTATCTAAAAACTCCTATTAGCATAGGTATCCAGGAAAGCTTGCTCTGCAAAACTGACTCTGTGCATTCAAGTTATAGCAGATAAAGCATTTCTTCTGAGTATTCCTGCTTTTGATCATTTCAGAAAGAAAAACCATTCTGATCTTTAAAATACTGGTATTTATTAAACTAATCTCCCACACCCAGTATGAGGTACTGTCACTGAGCCATATTAAAAAGGCCTACTTTTAATGCATTTTCCAGAATACACCCTACACTGGCATTCTTTATAATTAAAAGAAGTGTTAATACAGTTACAAATGCTTGGATTCCTTCACAGCTCTGCAGTGCTATTTGCATTACAGAAGGCAAAAGAATTAAAAAAAATACTATTTATTACACAGACAGAAAAAGCAGCAAAACAGAGTAGCACAGAAGAATCTAACACTGCTCAAGGGTGCTTTGTAAACAAAAAAGTAATTATGTCCCACAAACTGACAAGCCCAACAAGATCATTCACACAAGTGAAGTACAAGAATACTGTATTATTGTTTTGGTATTTCATCACTGAACGTCAGTTACAAAGCTACTTTATGGCTCTATGCAGGAATTCTTTTATTCAGTACTCCCATCTGTAGGACTTCAGAAATTCAGCCAGTATATGCAGGTCCTCTAGCATCAGAAACGGCCGTAGTTCACACAAGTCTCCAGCACAAGATTCTTTTCTGTGGTATTTTACGGCAAACAGGTAAACCTCGAGGCCTTCTCCAAAAGTCCATGGCAAGCACTTCACTAACAGAAGCATGAATTCTACTTGTCAGAGTAAGTCAAAGACTAATCTGTGTTGCAAATGCAAAACAGAAATGGAAGGTAAAAGGTACAACTGCTATACTACATTAGCTTTAATAGGTTAATAACAAAAAATCAAGTCAACCAGTACCAAAGACATATTACTTCCTCTATACAGCATTTGAGATACTTGATCTATTCTTTACCTTGCTTGCTGAAGCAGCTTCTTTTGACAAAGTTGACCTAATGAGACAATTTTATGTATGCACACAGGACCAAGTCATTGCAAGAATACTAGAGCATCAGCTTCCAAAAGAATCTGATACTGCATGCTACTGCTCAGTGGTAGGCTTTTATGGCAATATGAGATACTGGTCTTTTCTGAATACAAAGCAAGAATTTTATCTCCTTTTTTTTTTTTTCCTGAGAGGTAGATTATATTGCATTTATCATGGGGTAACAGCCAGGATATGGACCACTAGCAGTATGTAGCCAAGAGATACATTTCCAGCTCATTATCTTACCTGACAATGTTTTCCCTCATTCTCACGTTTTGAATAAATATTCTACTTTTGACAAAAAACATTCAGCAGACACAAAAAGCCACCATCTCTAATTTTATTTCCCAATTTCATCAATTCCCTACAAGCACACAAGTCTCATGAATTGACTTACAGAGGTTACAGGCTACTTCCCTGAAACTGTTCATAGTGTTGCTAAAATTAAAGTTTCTGTGTTCTACCCTAAACTAGTATCAACCAGTGGTGCTTGAAGGGATTTGAAATAGGCCCAGGAGCATTTTTAAGAGATGCCGTTAATGCACATTAACTATACTGTAAGCATTTAAACCTGTCTGGAACATTTTGTAGAAATATTACTATCTGTATTACAAAGGTAACTAAAAAAAGCTACAAATATTTCTCTGTCTTGTTATGGTTAGCTTTTGTTTCAATCCTTTTTTTCCTCCCTAATACCTTTCCATCTGAACTTCCTTCTTACTTGTCATGCCCTCTGGTATTCTTTTTACTTCTCTTTTATGCCTTGCCTCATGTAGGTCTACTTAGCAGACAGTTGGGCAACAACCCCCTACTCCCAGACTGGTATGTTACCTTTTAATGTTGAGACCATGCTATTAGCACAGTAAGAAACATAATAATTTTATGTGCCTTACATTTAAAGTAGGAGGCAATAAAAGGAAACTGGAAGACAAAAAAGCAGGTTAAATATTTAGAAGCAATGCCTCACTGTGAGGTCTACAAGAATATTAAATTGTCTACTTAGAGGAAGTGATTTATTTAAACCTGGCCTGGGCAAAAGATGATTGCAGAGAACATTATAACCAGAGTGATGAATGTGGCACCTTCCATAGCTTTTTCATTTCTATAATCACTAAAGAGCTACACTTCTTAAATTAATACATCAATAGATTTTATACAACTTGCAAATCCCTCAAAAGTTAATTTCAACCTTTTTATTAAAAGGTATTTAAACAGTGTCAAAACTGGAATTAACATAATAACCTTCCAAAAAGTTACATTTCAAATGATCTTGCTCAATTTTAACACTGCTGGAGATTTGCTGAAAACATGTAACATACTTTTTAAAAAGAATAATTTAATAGATA